>NC_137465.1:228138651-228602655 GCF_964235325.1 Thermobia domestica | reverse complement strand
GAGTGATTCTAAAAATTATCTGTTATACAGTTAAGCTAACCTACTATGTTTGGTTTTGAACTCAATACTCTTTGTTGTTTACAGCCAAATAATTATATTGTTACAAAAGACTATACACTATACTACCATTGTAAGTCAGTTGTTTCATTAATAAAATATTGTCATTTGTGATAATAAGAGGTTGCAACTATTCGTTTTAATTTCACTCTTTAATTTGAGGTACGAATTCGCAATTCCTTTTGTGATTTATATAACACAATTTACGATATAATACAATTTATTTTGATCTTTTAATATTTTATTTTATTTTATTTATTTATTTATTTATTTATTTTTTTGACTTACGGTAAATTATTCAGAATTCAGAATATTGAGTCCATTTTATATTTTTTTACGACTATATATTGAGATAAAATTATTTGATGTTGTTTCAATTATGCACAGGTATGCATAATTATTTTCTTTTAGTTTAGTTTAGATGAGAATCAAAATTTTATTGATCAAATACTTTTCGATTTTTCCCTAATTTTTCACTAGCCTTCGACATTTCTAACGTAGGGCAAAATGTGAACTTCAGCAATTTCATTGGCTAGATAGTAACATTTACTTTTGCACGTAGTAACGAAATACAGAATTTGTTTAATTTTAATACTTGGTTTATTCCCCTCCCCCTCTTTAGCGAAGAAGCAAATTGCACATCACTCATATTATCATTTCTTCAGTTCTGCGACATTTAACTGTAGTTTTTTTTTTCTTTTTTTTTTTCTTGAGTTTGCTGGTTAGCTTTGTCTTTATCATTGAAGCTGGTGTTAGAAAGCAAGCTCCCTCGTAGCTAATGGTTCACGTTGTCATCTTCGTTGCGCAAGATGGTTCGATTGTCTGTGGGATTCAGTTACACATTAAGCTATAGGTCCATGGCTTATATAGCCTCAATACTAACGTCAAATGAAAAAATAAACTGAAGTTAAACGAGTCCATGAATTTTATGATTTGGAGTAGCGGTGTTAAAATTCAAATAATTTTGATTAATTTATTGGAATTATTGAATATATATATTCGAGTACTTAACTAAATAGTTTGATAGCACTAGTTCGCAGGACATTGCAACCATGCAAACTGTGCTTATTCCAGTGTTTTCTCTTTGTAGGGAGTTGAAAAGAGCAAGTACACGCCGAAGATCCTATTTGATGGAGCCAATGGTGTCGGGCATTGAAAATGAAAGCAATGAAGGAGTATCTAAGAGACAATCTCCAAGTGGAGCTGTACAATGGTGGAGATGGAGTATTAAATCACATGGTAGGCTTAGGATTATATTCTGTTAGCTTCAGTTATTTTCGAATCCTCGTTCAATGTTTTTCCACTATCCATGTAATATCTTCCAAAAGTCTGTACAGTATTAAGAATCAGGTTGTCTAAAAAGTATTGAGCTTTAAAGATCAGAATTGAGGATACATTTATTGTGATTTGAAAGTAACATTATGAAATCATATGTTCACCATTTTGTTCGATTACCTTCCGCCATTTTCCCGGCAACACTACAATCACTGTCGCTACACAACTTCTATGGTTTCTGGTTAAAAAATTATGACACGTGATTTTTACAGACCTCTTTCAAACCTAACTTAAGTTCTGCAGAGACCGAAACAGATAATAGTCGGACGGTGCCAGATCCGAGCTTTACGGTGGATACATTAAACCCACACTGCCAAGTTTTGTCAATTACTGACAGGGAGTTAAAAATCAATGCGGTCTGACGTTATCAGCATAATATACGACACCCTTTCTGTTTGTTGACCAGTTCCAGCTGTTTCTTTTGATTCAATAGGTGTATTCGTGCTAATTGTCAACAGTACATTTCGTTCTGCTCGACACTAGCAGCTTGTAATGCACAATGCCCTTCCAGCTGTAACCACCAATACGATCTCACAAGTGCCCGAATCTCCGATCCCACTATTCTGTTTGAAATACCAAAACCGGAGAAACCCAAACCAGATAGAGCTACAGGTTTCCCGCATGCAGAGGTATAGTCAGTATTAAAGGGGATAGTTGCATGAGAGCACATAGAAGACACCCTGTTAAATATAACAGATTAGTTTATTTTCAGTTATATAGATACTACATTTTTTTTATTTATTCGCAAAATAACATTAAAGATAAATTGATACTAACGATAACACCTGTCGGTAGTTAATGTAAAAAGTACGAAAAAGATAAATTTACCATTAAGCAAGCCTGTTAATTACGTCTCTACCAAAAAGGAAAGAAAAAATACAATTTTATTTCTGTTTTCCTTCCATTTTTCATCGTTTTATCAAGAGAGGACAAAATAAAAATAAGTAGTTTAATGATTGCTGAGTTATTGGAAGTTAAACACAAACGATTTTGTTATTTAAAGAAAGTCCCTTTAAATAATGACATTTTCTTCCCTCCAAAGGCAAGGCATTTACTTGTAAAAAAAAAAAAAAAAAAAAAAAGAAAAAAGCAGAAAACAGCTGATTGATAAGAGTGGCAAAAAGTTTACCTTTTCAGAGCGAGTAACCAACATGTCATGCACGCGGAACACCTGCCAAACTACTTTCCTCCCCCTTCCCCTAACTCTTACACACACAGCCTACTAGAACGAGTTAACTGCAGCTCTTATTCTTTGCTTTTATCCATTAAATAAAGATTTCAATACTGAATTTCATATATTTTTATGAAGATAAATTTAATTTGTAAAAGTTTAAATATACTCACGTACAGTGAAGTGTCTAGGAACGTTCATTCTCACAGCCCCTTTTGCCTGCCTTTTTTTCCTTGTCACTGGAATAAATATATTCCTTTTCTCTGTCGTATAACTTCTATATTAATAACTTCTTACTAAATAGAATTTAGAGGAAAATTGAACACTAAACAAACTATTTCTTGTTTCGTTACAAATTCGTTTTCCCAACTTCCATAACTCAACAATCATTTCTTAGTCCTCTGCACACGAAGAAGTAAGCCCACACAATGGCAACTCAAACCGGCGCGAACCCTGGTCATGCTACTCCAGTGTTACCACCTGTATAAATAAATCCACCATAAATCTTATGAAGACAGAACAAATTTTTGTAACAAACGTTACACAATACCATCCAACACACAGATTAACCTCTTTCCCATATTGTTGTCGTAGGTTATCCACTTTTTATCACTCGTGATGAACCGCTTCAGAATTGCTTAAGTTTGTTACATTGCTAGGGATTCGTAGGAAGAAATTTGATCGAGCAAATGTATTTGAGTCAGATCATGTAGCGCCCAAACGTCAAGCTTCTTTTCGCTGCCCGCTTTCTCCAAATGGTTTCACACTGTTTGCGGATGGATGTTATCTGTTGCTTTTGATAACGTATCTTGTCCATAAATAGCACAAATTTCTATACTGGTGTGCGTTGCATTTGCTCTTTTATCAAAATAAAATTGTAAAATATAGTTCACTCATGTTCACGATGCAGTATTTTACGTCTGATTAATAATTCCACCACTTTTTGCTTGCTAGCTTCAACTGTCAACTGTCATATGACTTTAGGCTGTACCCGCTGAGACTCATATACCGTGAGATTCGGGACACTAACGCCATTTCGTGCGTAAAAGTGCCAATACTTTTCAGACTCTCTGATATTGATCATGTAATAAAGTTTATAACATTTTGGGTAATTCTGCTTTGGAGTCAGTCATTAGTTATATCCAATCCAAGTGAGATCCATCCTGACTAGGGTATTCCTCCTTCCTGATCATGTAAATGCGTGATTTTAAAAGATACAGTGGTATCAGAATTGCGTAATTTTGTAGACTGTTTGGGTCTCTGGGTAATGCAACATATCATCCATCACATATAGATGTAGGCCATAGTTGTCTTGTAAGTGAAATAGATAATTAAATTTCAGCAGTTGGAAAAAAAAAAAAAAACTATACAATATGTCGTAGAAGTGACCGATTCACCGGAGAAAGTGGTTTAAATCAATAGAATTCCAATAAATTACAACTTGGCAATAATTTCTGATAGAAGGTGCTTTTTACGTTCAAGGAGTATCTCATTACTAAAATGTTGTATTTATACAATTAGTGTTGTAATATTTTGTAGTAAAAGAAGTGTATCAAATCTCTAATTATTTTTGGAAAAACGCATTCGATCAGACTAAAAATAGCTTGTAATAACTTGCTTTCCTTTTGATAGTGTGGTGCAGACTATGTGAAAGTTCAGCAGCGTTCTCCAGCGAACGTGCCTGTAGATGATGGAACTCGTTGTGTGTCGGTTGACGGTGATGCTGATCGTGTCATCTACTCTTACGTTGACAAAGACAACAAATTCCACATGATGGATGGAGATAGAATAGCTACTTTAGGTAGATATAAATGAAAGTACTTGCTGAATCCTTAGGTTAATATAGCATATTTGGTTACTCCTTGTCATACCAGAAATGTGATATGAAGTTGTGAGGTTGGAAAAACATAACAAACACGTGACACCATATTTACATTATTACAAACCAAAAGCTAATGCAGTATTTATTAGATGAGATAAAAATTAGGATTGTATTGAAGGGCTAATGCCATACTTCTTCGCTATCTCTCATTTCTTTTCTCACTTGCAGGATTTTTTTTTTTAAAGAAAACTGCTATTGAGTTTCTTATCCATATTACCGTTATAAGGTTCGTAGGGACACAAATATACACGTTGATTTACAAAGAAGAGACAAAGAATAAACGCGAAATACAGTAATACTAGGTTCTCTAAGGCAAAGAACATTCCAACGAATGTCAAATATTCTGCATATTAGAAAAATGTCGCTACACACTGTATAAAGAATGGAAGAAAACAAATACTGCAATAAGCAAAATATTTACGAGGGGGGACCCAAAATAAACCGGAGTGAAAGAGCGTTGCCGTTCCTAGGCGTAGTAGAGAGTTCTCCTGCTAGGTGGGTCTAGTAGAGACCTTCCCAGATCAGTTGGCCAAGCGGCGTTTGCGTAGGAGGTTAACGTTTGATCGTATTATTGTTTTTGTCAACTGTTCTCGTTAGCCGCGTGCGAAATCGTTATGGCAGATTCAAAGGAACAAGGAGTATGTTTCCTTCCTACTTGGAAAATCGGAAGCGAAAACTTGCCAAATGCTTCAACAGGCTTTCAAGAAGGATGCTATGAGCCGCTGTAGCGAAATACACCGCATACGTAGGGACCTCGGTTCGTTTCATTAAGACTCCATGAAATACATGCTAGTAAACTTTTATTTTTAACTTTTATTTTTTTTTTTCAAAGGGAAATTTTCAACAACAACTATTAATATGAATATCTTTGAATATAACAAATAACGTAAAGCCAAACAACAAACAAATAATATAAATCGTTTAAAGCTTATATTTCTGGCTCTGAAGGAGCAAACTTTGACAGCTCTATATAACTGGGTTTTAAAGGAGCAAAAATCTTTACGCAATTTTAACACACAAGAAGAATGAATATTGCAGCAAGTGCACGAATTGATTAAATGATTTTTAGTACGTACCAAATGGAATCTAATTAATAAACACGAAGAAATATAAATAAGTACTTCAACATATAAAGATATACCGAAAGTCATTCACTACTACGTCTTAGCAATTTCTAGTTAAGTAGCCAAAAATACCTTGATTAATTTCTGGATTTAATTTCCAAAAAATATTACTAATATTCACTGATCGAAGGAGAAAAAGAAAAGGTTTAAATTTAGAGAACATTAGCCTAATTAGATAACCTCCCAAGACAGTGAATATAGCAACTTAAATGTTACTCATACTTAATTCAATTTAACTCATTGTAAACTCTATCAAATGGATCAAAAGGAATACACGTCTTCCTCCTACCTCACCTGTCCATAGAACTAAAGATAACACGTTCAGTTGAACAGGTTTTTTATTCGGCCACTAGATGTCAGATCAAACGGTGACATCGCAGTCAAGGCTTAGACTCAGCTCACCATAGCATTAAAAACGCGAATCACTTAATCAAAGCGAGCATTTACCGTCACATAGAAGGATTACAATATCTTTCCAAAAAACATTTACATTTTTTTTTTTCTCGGACGAAAATTCACGCTACACCGCACACAATTTTTTGAGTGATTTGGGCGCTTTAAGTGTGGTGAGATGAGTGTTGAAGATCATGCTCGTTCTGGGTGCTCTTCATCATTTCGAAACGACGAAAACATCGAACAAATCTGCCCCAAAATCAGCGAGGATCGTCGTTTCATGATCGATGATATTTCAAAACAGGCAGGAGTGAGTTGGAGCTCGTGCCAGCGTGAGGTTTTGCAAATGAGACATGTTGCCGCTAAGTTTGTTTCTCGCCTGCTCACACAGGATCAAACCATTCGTCTGAATTTGAGCCAGGACTTGAAAAATCAGATTGAAAGTGATCCAAACTTTTTGATCAACATGATGACATTTTCCGAGAAATCTGAAAAGGAAAATGTTTTGATGGTGTAGAGGCTGTAAAAAGAACTTCGCAGAGCGCATTGAACGATATAAAAGTTCCAGAGTTGCTTCAAACAGTGGGAAAGAAGATGGGAGAATCGCATTTAATGGAAAGCCTGAAAGAATTTTGTAAAAAATGTAATAAATTATTTTTCTAGAACGAAAGTCCGGTTTCTTGTCGTCCTCCCTCGTATATTATAAAGAAGGATGAGTTTCAATTTATATTTTGAAAAATAAACGTAAAATAGGCAGGAAAAAAAGCCAAATTTTCATTTATTGTACTGAAAGTTTGAAATTCGTTAAAATGCAATGTTTAGGAAAAATGAAACAGACCTAAAATTATTTTCGTAATTCTAACATTTCATTGTACTTGTGTTCCATACGGCGACATTTAACTCTATAGTAATACGTGTATGAGGATATGTTTGGCTGGTTGTCACTGAGATATAAGACTCAGTCCTAGGAAGTTTGAACGGAACTGCCCAAATTTATCTTGTTATATTCTCTTGTATTTGTTAACTTTGATTTTTGTTACTGAGTATACAATGAAATAATGATTTTCCCGACATACGGAGTTAATGATATACGGAATAGAATAATACCGTACATAAAATTAATAATTATAAATGCATATTTATATCACTATTATGATGTTTTTAAATCACAAGATATTCTAATATATATGATATAATATCACAAGATGATATAATCACGGAGCATATTACTATGATGACAGCTGTTTAATTCATGTATATCGATAACTAGTTTTACGGGTGCTTAATTTGAAAAGTATTTTCAAAGAAAGCTGTATCGTCAATGAGAGTTTCTTGGGATGTTTCTCAAAGAAGAACGGGCCCTGGGACCGGACGACACCCGTCTGATTTTAAGAGAAATAAAAGCGAGGATTTCAAGATATTTGCAGAGAGAGAGTGTGTGTGGGTGAGGGGTGAAGGAAAGGACATTTTCTCTGCTGGCCTTCTTGATATCCTCGTGATGATCGTCCGATGTTCCGCCTGTCGTTGACCGAATTACAGTTTGTACGGCTCGTTTACTAAATTACTCTCTCCGATGTTCTCAAGCCAACTCCAAAGATTATTCCCGACCGACTCCGCTGACAGACTTTCGACAACTTCGCGACTGACTCCAAAGATAACTCCGAAGACCGGCTCACGACAGACTCTGGAGTCTATCTCCGAAAACTAACTCCAAAGACTAACTATGCAATCTAACTCCGACTTACTCCTCGTTTCCGGGTTGTAGAGAGTATTTAAAGACCCAAATCTGCTGGTATACTTGCTTACTCCAGACACGTGTAGATGTGATGATTTCGTCTCAACAGGTACTCTTGACGTCAGAGATGGTTAG
Organism: Thermobia domestica; assembly: GCF_964235325.1. Lineage (NCBI taxonomy): Eukaryota > Metazoa > Arthropoda > Insecta > Zygentoma > Lepismatidae > Thermobia > Thermobia domestica. Next base: position 228,594,823 of record NC_137465.1, on the reverse strand, counting down.
ATATTGGGAAAGGAGCTCTCTCAGCTTTATTACATAAAATACACATTGACAATACATTACATAACATAACAAACGCTTCCACGATTTAGCATCGAAAACACAAAACTACGGAAGAAAACATTGACTGAATTCTCAGACGTAAATGAATTTCACTAAGTCTTTCGAATGACTAGCGTGCTTGACACATACAAAACAGTTTTATGTAATAGGAAAAAAAAAAAAAAAAAAAGAAAGAAATAACCTCACAACACTGATGATGAGTCTTAATGAAAATTATATCTCTCAGACAGTCAATAAATAAATATGTCGGAGATCTACGTAAATCAATAAATAATAAATACGTGTCTCTTCACACTAGTAAGTATTCCTATGTGAAGCTAAACTCTTTCATTAGATGTTTAATGTGGTAGTTTCAAGGAAATTTTCTTTCCACGAAGATCTGCGAATTTGTAAAGTCTAGTTTGGGTGAAGACAGTGAATGCTATAATTGTTCGATTGGAACCTTACGCGAATTCTCGTAAACAAAAGGTTTGGTAGGAAGACAGATTGTAGAATTATTTAATTACATCACAAATTCTATGTATTAAGAATAGTGATGAGTATACAATCACAATATGGCTTCCCTTTTGTAAAGAACAATCTATCAGACGCATGACATGTCGAGACAGCATTCAACGCAAGATGTGGCTTAGCACGGAATCAGAATCGCCACTGGAGAATTCCCAGAAAATAAAATTGTAACTAATACAGTTCTAAGCTCGTGGGTTGGGAGCCAGGTGCACCGAGAAACGGCGTGATACGTTAAAGTAACTATCCATATGATGTAATTTTCATAAAATCTGATTATTCTACTCTTAAATGAACGCAGTGTAAAATAGAAAAGATGATGAACTAAAAATAAAATATAGCGGCCATAACGTAATATCGACAGATGTATTATCAGGCATTAATACGGATTATACAATTAAATTTATATACTAGGTAAAATATCCGTTCTTCGCACGGGAACAATAGGTGTATGGGAAATATTTCAATCCCCTTCCCCATTAGGATAAGCATTTCAATGAAAGTGTAGTGATAATCTATACGATACTCTATTTTTGGTATAAATTTTGAAACGCCCTACCCCCATTGAATACAAACTTAACCGAAGTGACACGATATAAACCTACCTTGACGTAGATATTATATTCCAAAAGTTACTTCAAACGGGTCAGCCGTTTTCCCGACCGAAAACTATGGTTTCGACACTATTCTCGGTCATTTTGAATAGTTTGTTTTCACCCTTTGTCATGTACAATGCTGATGAGACCTGAACATGATCTTAAATAACATCGAGGTTCAGTATTCATATTAGCGACGCCGAAAAATTATATGTATATATAAAGATTAATTTGCATGTGCCTGGAAGAGAAGTGCAACATATACCAAGTATATGCCATGAAGAAATACTGATGTCAAGCAGAAGTTTGCTGCGAGATATTAAACCGTAATTTTATTCAAAAAAAATGAAAAGAAATATTTGAGTTTAACGTCCCACGTTTTATGCCCTTTAGGCTAAGGGAGACCATGATTAAAGGAAGTGAATGATAATGGAAGAATTGGTGGAATGAGAAAGTGGGAGGAAACGGGAGTACCTCGAGAAAATCCATGAGCACGATGTTGTCTTGTCCACCACAAACTTACTTGGCTGGGGGTCAAACCAGGGACTACACGTACCAAAGGTACGCGCTCTACCACTGAGCCACCATGCCCGCCATAATTTTATTCCAGAAACCCATATCTAACAAGAGGGATTTGTCCCTCTTGGGTATCCTGTACTTTTAACTACTCGTTTAAATGAAATATTTTAAGTTTTACGTCCCACGGTTATGCCGGTTAGGCTAAAGGAGACGGTGATTATGAGAAATGAATGAAATAGTGGAATGAACAAAGTAGGAGGAAACGGGAGAATCCCGAGAAAACCCGCGCACACGGTATTCGTCCACCACAAAGGTCACGTGGTGCGAACTGGGATCGAATCAAGGACCCCATGCACCAGAGGTGAACGAACGCTCTATTAACTAGTTGTTTATTTTCACAAACTAGAACTAAATACACCATGATATAATGCAGTTCAAATAGAAAAGTGTGGATAAGTTATCCTAATCAGAATCGTTTCCACGGTATGGTTACTTTATTGCTCCGATTTTTATTCTGTTGCTTGATTAGTTATATTATTATTTTTGTGTTTTATTTTTATTTATTTATTTATTTTGTTAAAATAATCTAAGATGTGGTTGTTGAATTAAAATTTGTTGACTATACTTCCTAGTCTTTTATGTTACATATTTCGTTGCAAACGATAATAAAAGTATTTGTTATTTTCTAAATTTGTAGGCGCTGATGTAGTCCTTATCGTTAATCACGTTATGGTTGAAGCAATGTATTCAAAAACACATCGTCATAAACTTATTTCTGCATTATTTTTTATGTACTCGGCTCAGACAGTTTAATCCTTTTTATTTTAAAAGGCTGCTACCTTTAAACAAATAATGAAAATAATCGTTGTACGTTCTCGCAACGGATATATATATCAGCAGCAAGAACAAGGAGAAAACGCGAAAGGTAGCCATCATTAGGCGCAAAGAGAGTTACAAGGAAGAACTAACCTTCTCATCCCTGCTGAAACATCGTGCTCAAATGTAATATTGAGCACATCCGTTTGTATTTTCACAATCTGAAAACATCAACATCTTTTGTTGTCATAATATTACCTTTTACTTGTAAAGACATGTAAGTATAGCGTTAATATTAAATATAATCTCCAATGTGTGCGTATTAGCGTTATTCTGACCCAAGAATTGCTGCCTCATGCTCGTTCGCTTTGTTGTGCATGATACGGAATATATATTAATGCCAGTGAATTATTGTTGTAAGTTGTTTTTCAGATTAAATGATGCTGAAATTTTGTCCTATTCGTAAGTTTAAGGTTGTTATTTGAATTTTTGCCTATGTGTAGTTATCAGTGAAAGAAGCTATTCTTTTGTAATAACTTGTTTCGTCGTTAACGCTCGGGTGAAAGGTTCGATTGACTATGTACTGTCTACTTGGATTACCATCCTATGGAGTAAACACCACAATATAAGAATATAATAAATAGAAATTTAAAAAATAAGAAAAATAAACATTAAACAGAAAATTACGACAATAGTCATGCAACAAATTAATAATAATAAAGATAAATCAATTATAACAGTAATGTCAAGCAATACGGAGCGAAACCAACGCGAAGCGGGGCATTATACATGTCGTTTGTTTTCTAATCGATTTATCAATAAATACGATTTTGTAATGAAAGACATAATACTTTTTCTATTTATTTTAAATGCTTAGATTATTTTTATCATTAGCCACTCGTTTCTGTATTTTCTAATTCGTATTTTTCAGTTGCTGAATATTTAATGGAACTTGTTACGAAAAGTGGTTTGGATCTGAAGCTAGGCTTAGTTCAGACTGCTTACGCAAATGGAAGCTCAACGAATTATATATCCAGAACGTTGGTAAGTAACATGATTGACTTACAATAAATCATTTTTCGTTAGATAGAGTAAATAATTTGGATTAATCTTTTATTGCGATAATTAGTACTTTGATTGAAAAGAGTAATTTAATTTGGTGGCATAAATATGAACTATTAACCGTCGTCGTGTATTAGTGTACAGAGAATTAAGAAATATAAAGGAGCAGGAACATTAGGAAATTCACTTTTTATATCCAATATATTTCGATTGCTACATTTTTGTTTCATTCCGCAAAATCTATATGTACAGGCTATTTCAAAACAACACCGACAACGTGTGGGAAGTGATTCCTGACACCAAGATAAGACAAAAATTGTACACCAACCTGGATGTACAAATGCTTCCTTTCGGAGTTATAGGCTGCCGAAAATATGAAAAAATGAAATTTAAAGGTTCATAGCTCCAAAACTATGGGCACTTAGGAATTAGTATGTGCCCTATCCAAATATCCAAGTTTCAGAATCCTGTAGTACTTCCGCAACAATTTTTATAGAGGTAGTTGGTGAGTACTTATAATTATATGCCTGTAGCCAAACTCCGTCTATAAAAAATTGTTGCGTGAGTACCTTAGGATTCTGAAACATGTATTTTTGGATAGGGCACATATTAGTTCCTAGTTGAAGTCTTGGCCCGAGTATGGTAGGTTCCATAGTTTAGGGGCTATGGACCTCCAATGTGCATTTTTTTTTTTTTTTTTTTCATGTTTTCGGTGGCCTATAACTCCGAAAGGAAGCATTTGTGCCCCTAGGTTGGTCTATCCTTTTTGTCTTATTTTGGTGTTAGGAATCACCTCCCAAACGTGAGCACTACTTCGCAAAGGCAAATTAAAAACTGATATGATCATTATTAACAGACAAATCAAATGAAGTATTTCATAGGTAAGAGGAATATTCTGTTTAATTATGGAAATCAAGTTGTGATTCGGTCATTTAATACACTTAAAAGATCTCATTGTGTTGTTTTAAAAATTGAATTTCAGAAAGTTCCTGTAGCCTGCGTTCCGACGGGAGTGAAACATTTGCACCACAAAGCACTGGAATTTGACATTGGTGTTTATTTCGAAGCTAATGGCCATGGGACTGTAGTTATCAGTGACAGAGCAACTAAGCTGATCAAGAGTGCTACGACCAACACAAGGTTAGTGTTCTTTCTAAGTAAATCTTTTTTTTTTTTTTTTTTCTTACTTAATCAATAGTCTACCTGACTGAACATACTTTCAATTTTACTTTGTAATTGATACTCCGTTAAAATAGTTAATTGAGTGGATTTCTTTCTAGTATTGTAATATTATAGTTATTAGTTTATTCCACATACAACTCATGTTACATTTAAGATAAGTTTCCTTGTTCTTAAATTATTCTATAAATTATTTTTTTAAAGAAAGAAAAACAAAGTAAAAGAGAACTGAATACGGTAGTTCTATACTCTGAGTCAACATTATATGAAAATTGTCATGTAAGATGAACGTTATTATGATGGTATCAATTCATAATGTTCCTCCATCTTTTTTCCGAAGCAGTAGTTATAATCAAGGTATCTGTTCACATAATTTGTTATATGATATACAAATACAGTTTTATGAAAATGAAATGAAATATTTCAGTTTAATGTCCTACGATTGTGCCCTGTAGGATGATGAAGGCAAGCAAATGATGATGATGAAAGAATTGGTAGAATGAGAAAGTAGGAGGAAACGGAAGTACTCCGAGAAAATCCACGGAAAGATGTTGTCCACCATAAACTAACTTACCCGGGGATCGAACCATGGACTCCATGCAGCAGAAAAATGAAATGAGAACTTTGAGTTTTACGTCCCACCGTTATGCCGGCTAGGCTAAAGGAGACGGTGATGATGAGAGATGAATGAAATGGTGGAATGAAGAAAGTAGGAAGAAACGGGAGAATCCCGAGAAAACCCACGCACACGATGTTTTTCTACCACAAAGGTCACTTGGCGCGAGCTGGGATCGAACCTGGGACCCCATGCACCAGAGGTAAACGCTCTACCAGTAACCAATGTGACCCTCCTAAGTACACTTTTATGATAAATACTAACTTTAAATATATATTAATAATGCATGGATCTGTTTTTGTATTCTATGCATATGTACAGTACATAAGTGTGGAATTATTATTCTATATTTATTTATTTTGTAGTTTAACCCCTACACAGCGTTCAACAGCAGAACATTTAGCTTCGCTGATAGATGTGATTAATCAGACCGTTGGAGATGCTATTTCAGACATGCTTCTGGTCGAGACAATCCTGTATGCCAAAGACTGGAGCATCCAAGATTGGGAAGCTGTCTATAAAGATTTGCCTAATCGTTTAATGAAAGTTAGTGTGAAGGTGAGTTTTACAGTTAGTGGCAAACGTTTTCTACTGAAACAACCATTAGCTCTGAATCGGTTGTGCACGAAACTTTGAGTAATGCAAACACTAAGAAATAATGATTTGTTTTTAAATTCCTTTCTTGTATTTAAATTGTATCTACATTCAGTTACGCTTTCTTCGTTAGGAGACTTTTTTTAAGCTTAAAAACAAACAAAACACACAACGATAGGAGAAAAGGATGAAGATTGTGAAAAAATCGAACTCGAAGTTTCAGTGGATTAATACGTTTCATGACTCCTACACTCCGAAAAATTGTTTTTTCGATGTTTGATGTGCACTCGGCTAGAAGTCATACCATTAAACGTATCTGGAGCAAATTTTAAACTTAAGAATTATAAGGTAGTCGAGAGAAGATTTTTCGAATTTTCTTCGTATCTTCAAAGTAAGGATAGTTTACTGAAGGCTGAAAATTGAAAAAAAAAAAAAAAATCGAAAACAGCTCTAACTGTTTTGTTCATTTCTCATAAATCGGTATTTGAATAATAGCCCTAGCCCTATAATATAGTATAAGCCATTTCTCTGGGAAAATTCCAGAAGGTATATGTTATTCTTAGGGATTTTTTTTTTTTTACGATTTCCTTTTTGTAAAAGAAAGGACAATTTTTTATACTTCATAAATAAATGTGTGATTAACCAAAGAACAATATGATATAAATCATTCTACATTTAAAAAAAATCCAGAAGGGTTAATTTACTCCTAGAGGGTTAGATTTTATCGGACGAGTTTGTCAAAAAGACACTCACGTAATTTTGCTCGTATTTCATAAATAAATGTTCATTTATAAACCTACAATATGATATATATTCATTTAAAAATCGCAAGGAGAAAGTTTGCCGTATGGCGACATTTCTTCGATAAAAAATTTTCCGAAAATGCCAATTATTGTTTCGTTCATATTTCGTAAATAAATGTTTCCGTAATAACTTCAGCATGATATGGTTTAGTTTAAGAAGTGTGAGCGAGAAAGTTTAGAGCGGTGACCTGTTCCTTTTATTCAAGGAAATATTATTAAAAAAAAGAAAATACATGAAACAATGAAAGGAAAATTAATATCTAACTTATGTTAATTATTGCAATTGCACTTCTACAATAATAATAATAATAATAATAATAATAATAATAATAATAATAATAAAAGAAGAAGTCGAGGTGAACCTAACTCAGAAGTTTTCGGCGTGCAAAACTATGGAACACAGCCTCTGTTGTCGAGCTGAACCTGTCCCTTGCCAAGCCTGGCCATCAAATATAGCGGTCTTTAGTTCTTAGGCGATGGGCTATGTGCCCACCGAATTCCGTTTAAATCTGGCCAGTAGTTACCGAGGAATAAAGTACCACATACAGGATTTTCATAAGGTCTGGACGGATTTAATTTGCTTATAATTTTCATAAAAATGCTCATAATGAAATCAAATAAAGTGCAAACGGTAGCGGAAGGATTAAATTTTTAGTTGGCAACACTGTTAGATAAGCGGCAACTCTGAACACGTTGAGAGAGGGAGGGCAAGAGTCAGTTTCTTACCAAATTCCATCCATTGTTGTTTCAATGTTGACTGTTAAAAGTAAGTTGTAAGCTGAAAGTGGCATGCTAAGTTCTTGGAGACAGGAAGCGTCCTGGACCGTCCTCGAAGTGGGAGGCCGCCAACATCGCCTGCAACAGTGAGCAGGGTAAGGGAAAGCATCATCAACAGCCCACGCCTACGCGAATGTGTGGACGTAAATGGCGCCCAGTTGGAGCTGTGGCGGTGAATGAACTGAGCTGGTGCAGATTACAGGTAAAAATTTAATCTTTCCGCTACCGTTTGCACTTTATTTGATTTCAATATGAGCATTTTTATGTAAATTATAAGCGAATTAAATCCGTCCATACTTTATGAAAACCCTGTACAAGACGAGTCGAGCCCGGCCACCAAATAAAGTAATTTTTACTTCCTAGACAATAAGCTGTTTTCCCCTCAAATCTGAATTATTTCGAGAAATAAACAAACAGGACAATGCAAACTGAACCTATTCCTGGACAAGTCCGGCTACCAAATATTCCTTAGATGATGAGGTACTTACCAAACGAATTTAGCTCAGATCTAGCCAATAGTTACAGAGAAATAAAATACCACATACAAGGCAAGTCTTGTCGAGCCAAGCCAAGCCAAGCCCTGCCACCAAATATAGCAATTTTTATTCCCTTTGCCATGAATTGTATATTTGTCCACCAAATTTGGATTAGACTCTGCCAGTAGCTATCGAGAAATAAAATAATACATGCAAAGATAGCCGAGACGAGCAACTCTGTCAGTGACCAAACTCGGTTATCGAATATAGCGATCATAATTCCTTAGACAATGGGCTACTTGCGCCCACCAAATTTGATTCAGATCCGGTCAGTAGTTACCGAGAAATAAAGTACCACATACTCATACATACTGATGTGAAACTTTAAGCTCCTTAATGCTTATGACGGAAGCTAATAACCAAGAAAAACAGAAATTTGGATTATTTTTATAAAATTACAAGGGATTAGAATGAATTTCAATATAATATATTTTAATTATTTGTTTGATTATCCAGTATAATACCTGTATATTAACTTTAATTTCTTTGAATTTGGTAGGACCGCAATGCAATCCAAACAACCGATGCTGAGAGAAAATGTGTGTCACCACCTGGTTTACAAGAAGCCATAGATGAGATTGTCGGAAGATATAATAATGGTAGATCTTTTGTAAGGTAAGTATTATGTAACAATGAAATGGAAAGAATTCAAGTACGAGGGGCTACTGAAAAGTTCGTATCCAGCCTAGAAAGAGTGCACATGGAATGTGAAATTTTACAATAATTGTACATACTCCCCCCAAAGTTCAATGCACTTCCTTGCATGGTGCTCCAATTTTTACAGACCAATTAAAAAATCTGAAGACTGTTCCTTGAACCACTGCTTCGTAGCATTAATCACTTTCTAATCAGATCCAAAATGCCGTCCTTTCAAGTGTTGTCTGAATTCGGGGAATAAGTAATAGTGTGACATAATAGTAATAGTCTAGATCTGAGGAATGAGGATGATGTAGACATTGAAATCCTAGATGTTGCAATATCAGAGTTGTTTGTAATGTTCGATGAACAGGATTGGTGTTCTCAATGAACGGAATTCCTTTTTCTAATTTTCATCGGCGTTACACTTTCAGTGTGTCTTTCAATTTTATGACTAATGTCTGACTCTTGGGCAGGTAATCTATGCGAACGACTCCATCCTTATCCCGGAAGAATGTACAGACATTTTCCTTGTCGACTTCTGTATCTTTAACTTCTTGGAGGGAGGGGAACCTGAATGCCACCACTCCATTGACTTGTTTCGTTTCAGGATCGTAGTTGTGCAATCATGTTTCGTTCATGGTTACTATTCGTAAGAGAAACTAGTCGGCATTGAGGTCAAAATGGGAGATGACTTCCCTTGATACCTTCACTCATTCATTCTCTTGATCTGCTGACAAATTTTTGGGAACCCACATTGCCGAGAACATATGTATATGCCCAAGTCATTAAGAATTATGCTACCGACTCGTTTCCGAGAAATCCCAAAAATCTATGCCATATAGTTTGTTGAGATTTCGCCATTTTCAAGAATAATGTCAAATTTCATCCACGATTTAGGGGACAATCACTATTTTTGGTCTTCCTGCACGTGGAGCATCGTTTTTAGAGAAGTCACCACGTTTAAACTGTGCTACTCACTTCTTCAGCACTGCATATGAGAAGGAAAGTCCCATAGTGCGTCACTGATTTCGTCATGAATTTGCTTCGGTGACTTTCCTTGGTGGGACAAAAATTTGACGACAGTTCTGATCTTGATGTTCATAAAATTTGCTAATTGGCCACATATAATAACTTCAGGGGCCTGAAAAAGACAATAAAAATTCCGTTATGATTTGTACATACAAAGATATGTTTGGTAGAACTACACTGTTCATCATTCTACCTGCACTCTTCGTGGGTTGGGTTTCGAATTTTCCAGTAGCCCCTCGTAGCTACTATCCTAGTTACATCAGAAGCATCATGTCTCAGCGGTATGTACATCAGATTGTATCATACATTACTCCTGTATCTCATTGTGTCTGATGAAGCCAGAGTTAGTTGGCGAAACTGTCACAAATATTTAGTTTTTGATGTATAAAAATATATTGTTTTGCTCAGCAAATAATAACTCTGTATCTAATTGCATCGCAAAAAAAAAATTATTGTCTGCTATTTCGATAATTTTTGCTACTGTGCACTCAACAGGACTTGGTCGCCCACATATAAATCTAAGTGACTAAGCTCTGTCGAAATTGTACGTTTTTTTTTTTTTTTTTTTTTTGGGGGGGGGTGATGCTACCAGTGCAAGTGCTCGAATACATCATTTCTATTATGTCGAAGATTCGTCAATTCCTCTTCTTAAATAAAAACAAGTTAATAATCAGATAAAATTAAAAGATAAACACTGCGCTAAGATTGTTTTTCTTCACTATGATTACAGCCTTCTTTGGGAAGTTCTGTGGGTTCAAAGTGACGCAAAACAAATAGTATTATGTTACTCCTTACATAATACTTGTAAATGATTTCGTGTCCATTCTACGAATAGATTTCAATAATATAAATACGAGTCCTGCACAAGAATTGAGGACTCTGGAAAATCTAAATTAATAAAAAATGTAGAGTGACTATGTACAACTGTATTTATGCAAAATATTCAAATTTAATTCAGTTTTGAATGTTTCGGCAAAAATGTATTGCCATCCTCAGCTCAGGTCATTTCAGGAATTTAACGTTTCTTGTAGAAATTTATCCAGTTGATTATCTTAGTTTTCTTAAAAGATTTCTGCTGAGGGTAGCAATAAATTTTTGCCGGAACATTCACAGTCGGATTAAATTTGAGTATTTTTGGTTAAGTACAGTTTTAATAAATGCTGGATGTGCGTGCTATTAAATCAAGTAATGATTACTTACAAATTTATACACACGAACACAATCGTAAATTCATCGGTTTAATATTCTGCTCCCAAACGTCAATGTTGACAAATCATCTTCCGTAGTACCTTTATTATTATTATTATTATTATTATTATTATTATTATTGTTATTGTTCAGTGGCGTGACACTTTGACGATTGTTACCGGTTGTTGATATTACAATTATCTCTGGCTTTTCAATATCGGAAAATCTAGTACTTTTTATTTTTTTCTTTCAGCATATCAACCATTTCAAACTATAGGCATTGGCAACTATTTTTTAAGGGGGGGGGGTCAAATCCCACTTCATTTACCTTGATCTTTTTGAAAAGTGTGGTTCTTCCATTCCCTTCAGGTTCTTCCATTTTTTTACTAAATATAATCGAAACCGTCTCTCAGTGATCTTAGATATTCTTCAAAGTCATCTATTTTCTTTCTGCAATAACTTTACATCATGAATTTCCTTTTGTAAGATATTGAACAAGATTTCTTATCTTGATCCTATAGCATAAAACAGTTCAAGTGAAAAATTGAAGTCAAAACTTTGAAGGCTTTGGTAGAACTTTGCTGCACGAACATTCGTCAATGTTTCCGTCGTGGATTTAAAGAGTGCTAACAGTTCATCTTTAAAGCTATACAGCACATCATTTATCCTACTTCTATAGTTCCACCTTGTATTTAAGGCTGTTGGGATACTTTTGTTGAGTACATAGTCCAAAGCATTTGTTCTTTTTAAGACTTCAAGGAAAAGAAGCAAGTCACGACATAGTTAAAAAAAAAAAAAAAAAAAAAAGTACACCCTTGTGTACAGTGAACGAGTTTTTCTAAAACTAAATTAAGCCTATGGGCATAATGAAAAAAAAAAAAAAAAAAAAAAAAAAAGACTTTTGTATATCCTTGTTTAGCAAGAGGCTGCAGCTTCCTTTCTCACCAACCATTACCGCAGCTCCATCGTATGTTTGAGCAACAGGTTTACCGTATTGAAAATTAGTCAGACGGTCAAACACAATTTGGGATAGTCAAACTACGGTATGATGAAGACGATTACACAGTTCTTTTTCAACACATCAAACTGCATCAAAGTGTAAATTCAACTAGTAGGCTAGAGGCTAAAGCTGGAAATTTGCTGAAACGAAAGTATTCTATACTACATTAAAAACAAGTATTCGAATTAGAAGGAGCGTCGGGAAACATCTTTACTTCTCTCTAATTATTATTGATGGGCATTTCCGTATATTTAATGACACACTTCAGAGACTAACAATATCTTTGCTCTTTCAGGCACGAGACAACTACCATCTAATTTTTTCTACCGTTTAAACAGAAATAAAATCTCAATAATAATAATAATAATAATAATAATAATAATAAATTCCCATAGTCAATAAGGAACTTTATTTTGAATCAAAGCAAACCTATATTAAATTTGTTTGTTAGAATATCGTATGAAATATATTCTTCTCTATTGGTGTATTATTCAATTCTAAAAGTAACGTATTAACATACAACGTCATGCGATAACGATATTTTAACATATAAATAATGCACTTCGGAACATACAGTCTCACAGTTGCAGGTGTTCAATGCTATTACTATGAAAAACCTGCTACTTATATTTGTCTGAAATTGTATACTGTTAAGACAATGAAATAACCTGAAGAATACGGAAATTACAGCCAAGTTTCCATCCTTGGAATAGGAAAGCAAACGAAACAGTATAGTTGAATCACTGTCAGCTCGATCCTCTATAGCGAGAGGAGAGCGAGTAGAATAAACATCCTGATGATATTCTAGATTTTCCTTGTTTTGACAGGGAACGTTCCTATTTTGTCCTGATCCAATCAGCCGAACGGTAACTAAAGGGCCATTCCGAAAGTCCAAATACGAGCGCGCAGGATGCTTCTAGCTGGCACGCTGAAAGCTACTTCTGGAGTGAATGACCGCTATCGGGGTTCGTGTTACCTCTGAAATCTGCGGTATTAACAACAATATGTTTCTATTTGGCGCTGGCATGTTGCGTTCATTCACATTGTAAATGCGGCATAGGCCGTCCCAACTAGTTTAAAAAAAAGAAAGAAAAGGAAAATATGTAAACATCTCCCCATGTTGATAATGAAATTTAGAGACATATGAAAACAACGGAAAATTGTTATATTTTTACCGTTACCTCCGGTAACAGCGGTAATATGCATTACACCCCCTGTTATTATTATTATTATTATTATTATTATTATTATTATTATTATTATTTTTATTATTATTATTATTATTATTATTATTATTATTATTATTATTATTATTATTATTATTATTATTATTATTATTATTATTATTATTATTATTATTATGTAATAGTAATTTCCATTGTATACAGGAATTCTCAGGAGGTAACCACGTGCGTATGACAGGTGATGAAGGAAATCCTTCTAAGCAAAAAGTTTCTATGACTATATATATCCTATTCCCGGTGGTTTCAGAGCTGCATATTGTTATCCATTTTTCACTTTATGTTGAATGAAAGTATTTGTTGTTCATTCTTCAGTTTTTCTACAGTGGTGAGACATAATTCTTTTAAATGGCGATGGAATGGTCTTTCCAATGGTATGCAGTATATTGAAGAAAATCGTTGGCAAAATTGTTCCTTAAATAATGATCTTGAATGATCGCGGTGACTCAGTGGTAGAGCGTCCACCTATGGTGTGTGGGATCCCTGGTTCGATCTCAGCTTGCGCCAAGTGAACCTTGTTATGGACAAACACCATGTGCATGGGGTTCTCCCGTTTCCTCCCACTTTATTCATGAAAATGAAATGAAATCTTTGAGTTTTACGTCCCACGATTATGCCGGTTAGACTAAAGGAGACGGTGATGATGAGTGATGAATGAAACGGTGGAATGAAGGAAGTGGGAGGAAACGGGAGAACCCCGAGAAAACCCACGCACACGGTGTTTGTCCACCACAAAGTTCACTTGGCGGGGTCTGGGGACCCCAAGCACCAGAGGTGAACGCTCTACCACTGAGCCACCGCGGCCCCCCACTTTCTTCATTTCACCATTTCATTCATCACTCATCATCACCGTCTCCTTTAGCCTAACCGGCATAACCGTGGGACGTAAAACCGAAATATTTCATTTCATTTTTTCAATAATCTTAAAAAGGGAATTTTTTTCAGGGACGCCATCGAATTTCCCTAAAAAACTTCCCTTTCAAAGATACTGCTGCCATACACTGCATACCGTTGGAAAGGCCATTCGATCACCATTCAAATCCACTCTGTCTCACCTGTGCAGAGTAACTACAGAATGAGCAATAAACACTTATCATTCAACATAAATCCAGAAATGAGCAACACCCCATAGCTGTGAAAACGCTGAGAGTAGGACATATGGTCATAGGAACTTTCTTGCTTAGAAAAATCTTCCCTATTACCTGTGAAAGGGAGCAATTTCCTCCCGGGACTCCCTGCATTTTAATGGAAAGGAGATTCAATGAACTTAGTAATTACTTCTAGAATTTATAAACAAAATTATTCATTATGCAATCCCACTGTTTGTTCAAGTTATTCTTTTTAAATTTAAATTTGGGTTTTCTAATGGAATATGATTCTAACTTCAGTGTTTCCATGAATGAAGATATCTTATGTACAATTTTTACGTCTTCGATTGCATATTTTTAATCATTCAAATAATTTGACAGTCCTGGTAATAAGCCTTAACCACGTTCTTTCACATCTCTAATGTGTTCCCTGATTTTGGTTCTTATACTTCTTTTGCTTTTACATAAGCTGCATGAGTTCCAAATGTCAACATGGATTCGAGACAAAGGTAGGAATGCTGCAATTCTACTTATGAATAAGAAACACTTCGAACCTGTAATTACGCCACATACGCAGCGGAAACTTAGATAACGATGTACAGGTCCGGAAGTGGTCGTAACCCTCCTGTCCACAGTTACTTTGTTGAAGTCTTAAGAGTCATAAACATGGTATGATCACCATCCATGTCGTAACCCAGCTGAATTCTGTGCCAGGTTCTCGCAGATGTTTTGCGGAGATACTCCGGAGTCACAAGGTTGAAGGCGTGTTCCATAGCTGCTCGTAATTCCTGCGTTGTGATTTTCAGTGTTTCTTACTTGTTGCTTTATGAAACCCGAGAGAGCATTGTCTGGTGTCGTCAGATCGGGGCTTCTTGGAGGCCAGGCAAAGGGAGCTGGTGAAAATGCACAACCTCTTCCAGCGGCCAGGAAACTTCTGATTCAGGTAATTGCGCACGTGAATCGCGAAGTGCACTGGTGCTGCATCCTGCTGTCTTTGATACCATTTTCTTCCAGTTACCAGACAATGCCAAGCAATGTTGCCAAACAAATGTGGGTAAAACCTAAAACCGTCAGAAAACACCAATTAGGGACACCCCCTCTTCCGGACCTTGCTGCAGGAAGAGAAGAACAGGAACTAAACAATTATGAGATCCTTAAAAATCATTCTCGGAAGGAATATAAGTTTCCATAAGAAATGAATTCATTAGCAAAACATTCAACGAAGTGTCGAAGAGAATAAACATCTAGGCTATACATGAGCATATTGAAAGAGTATAACAATGTTTGTTTAGAATCTAAACTAGAAATAAAAATGGCAGGGAAAGGGCCACAAATTAGACTAAGGAACAGGTGGCATGTTGGAAACAAAAGAATAAGAGAAGAAAGGGAATAAAGTGAAGAAAATGTCCAGAATGAAGATTAGTAGGGTGAAAGAAATTGAGAGGCCTCATACGTACCAAGGTCCTCGAGGATGACATGTTCAATTTATGATGATAGTCACCGCAATATCCATATGATGCCCACGAGAAATCGTGCTCAGAACTTTACGTAACAGAGATGGACATATTAAAGATAATGAACTGTGTAATTTAGTTGATATTATTATACTAAAATTAATACTGCAGAGTGAGTCATCTGGTAATTCAAGAATTTTGGATTGTTCACTTATGAAGAAAGTTGTAGTTTTGAGATGTACCAGCCACCGCGTTTTTAAGTGTAAATACTGTTGCATCATATTACAGATGTGCGAAACATTTTGGTCATTTGATCGAAGTAATTATTATCCAACTAGACAAATCATCACAAATAGACTTATTCTGTTTCATATGGTTCGAATGGTTAATAACACCCATTACTGGAAATGTGGAGTAGAAAATACCCATTACTTGAAACAAATATTCTTCACTTTAAAAGTATGTTAAATTAGGTAGGGAAAAAATATAATAACTTGCTGCTTGCGAATGCACTTTAATTGCACTAAACTGTTTTAGCAATCTCTGTTAAATTCATTAATTCTAGGAAACACATTTGGATTTTTTTTTTTTTTTTTTTTTGTACTTCTTTGTTTTACGTTGTACTTTCTTCGTATACCTAGTTTTAAAAAAATGAAAAACCTATCATTTTTTTAAACTGGGCACATGAAAAAGATCAAAATTCTCGAGATAATGACTAAGGGAACAGAGATTGTTCAAAGCAGTTTACTGCAATTAAAGTAAGTCTTTTAATGAAACCGGAGACACTTTTAAATATCGGTCACGAAACATGCGCATTTTGCTTTAAAATCCAGTTACTGTTCCCGGGAAACATGGACATTTGGGAACCTTAAGTTAAAGTTCATTTAGTCGAATAAGTAGTTATATTATTTACTATTTATATAAATAAGCATCAAATCATATCCTTAAAAAAAGAAAAAAAATGTGTACTAAAGTTATGCTGCTCATGTTGGTATATATTAGTCTGATACTAGACTGTTGTTGATCCTTTTCAGACCTTCTGGAACAGAAGACGTGGTTCGAGTTTATGCTGAAGCTGATACTCAAGCGAATGCTGATCGTTTAGCAACAGAAGTGGCGCAGAAAGTCCATCAGTTGGCTGGAGGAGTTGGCGAACTTCCTGTACTGCACTAGATAATTAACATGTCGTATTGTGGATTCCGTCCTTTTAGAACTCGTTCTAAGTTAAGGATGTTCAATATCCATTCATGCAATACATTCTTGCTTCAATCTTTGATTGAATTCATCTATGCAATATATTTTTACTTCAATATTTGCTCAATGTAGATATGTGATGCTTTTCTGTGTAATATTTTAAATGTATTTTTCGTAATTTATTTAATGTATATGCTTCCATGACTTTATTTAATCTATAGTGACTACAGTATTTGTAATGAACAGTTTCATTCTAGCATCACATAATTTTATATTTTATATATTTGTTTTTTTCAGATATAGTATTAATATAGGTAGGGTGTTTAATATAACATTATGATCTCAGTATTTTCGAATTGAAACAAAATACGAAATGACCACAGTAATGCTTTCTGAATTTTCTAGATTTGTTACTCTCTTATTTTGGGAGGCCTTGACTTCGGCATATTCTTGTGCAAGTGGATCTTTCATATTTTGTGACAGATATGTTTGAGGTCGCAATGTTAGATAAAACATCCTATATTTTAAAGATAATTGTATTTCGATAGTCATTTTTTTTTTTTTTTTTTTTTAAACTTTCAAGGAAATTATTAAATTTAAGTCATTTCGAAATTAATAAAATTTATATTAGAGCAATATACTTGCAATACGAATGATCGTATAGTTTACGACTATAATTAGCCTCTAATTTTGTTTGATGCATTATACGACTGTGTTTGCAATAAATTGCAAATGAATGGTTCGTTTTGTATAGTTTCCTGTAAACTAACTAGAAAGTAATCTAACTTTAGACATGAAGCAGATTATTCTATTAGTGTGAGATTATTCATTCACTTGAGTTAGCGAAAGTTTCATGTGTTCAAATTATTCAGATTTTCTATAGTTAAAATATAGATCACAAGGTTTATGCATCAAAATATAACTGATGATGAATGATATCCATAAGGAGTAGTGCCCCAAAACTTATCATTGGAGATTGAATTGCATGGTTCCGTAGGCAACGATTTATTGTAGTAAATAATAATAATAATAATGATTCATATGCTTTCACTTCTTAGTAATTGTTTCAACACTGCTCACAGAAGACATTTGGCACTTTGGTTTATAAAGGATATATACAGGGTAGAACTCAGAAGGTGAAGGTATGTCCAAACTTCAGCAGATGAGTCTTCAAAGGACGTGCAGTAAAAAGTGTTTATCAATATATGTGTGATACCGTGGCGTTCCAACACATTCTACACGGTATGGAAGTAGAGGTGAAGAGGCCATCAGTGAGCTTGAGAGACAGATTGATATGCTGGAAACAATGGAATCAGTCATTAGCGTACTGCAAACATAATTAAAGAGCCAGGTAGAATGATAACGAGCATTAGAAGCAACATTTAATTAATGCAACTTTAGGAATTATATGCTTTTCGCAGGGGAGGCAAGAACACGGTCCCACACCGGGCACAGCGCTGGGTTAGAGGAAGTGTTTAAAACGACCTTAACTCATCGTGGATGCATGCACATGATCAAATGATGTTACAGCCTCGAATAATAAATTTATACAGATCTTAAATATCCTCGACAGCCCCGACAAATAGACAACAGCTTTGAGATGGCTCTTAATGTAAAATTCCGTCATGTTTCCTCGACAATGTGCGTCGTACCATCCAGTAATCATATTTTAGAGCACCGTGTATATCTCAGAAACGGTGAGGTATCCGATACTAAAGTATATGTTGATATAGATTTATGTTACCTGTCCTTAAAGGTATCACCTGCTGAAGTTAGTACACAACTTAGCGTACCACCTCATATATGGAACCTCTGATTTATCATTTTCTTGAGAAATATTAGTCAAAAAACTTACCATGCTTAACATTGAACTGTGTATTGGCACAATTACGCATTACATATGTTCCAGAAACTGCCAGCTTATGTCTGGTCAGTAAGGCTGTGAAGAATAAAAGCGCCAAAATACAGGACTGCTGACACCTCAAATATTACTAAAATCTCGCGGCAAACAGAAGGTTGGAGTTCAAGCCGCTTGGTTCAATATGTATCTCAAATGCCATTACCTAGAAAATTATTATTAAAAAAATATTAAGAGAAAATACATTTTTGAACGCGACTCCACATTGGTATACATTCCAAAATCCTAGTTTGTGTAGGTAAAATATAATTTCGACTTCGTGACATGTGTTTGAGTTCCTGGAAATTTTCTGTATATTGTAAATGTGTAAACCTAGTCCCAATGCAAAAGACAGCGATAGCATATACCTACTTTCTCATATTTTTAAAGAGAAATTCTATAGTTATGAAGTATACTGTATGTGTCTGTTCGACAAGAATATTTATTTTTGTATGTTGGTGGTAATCAATAATGCAGTCATGGTTTGTTGGTTGTGGAATATTTTCTATTTTTATATTCATTTGGAGTTTAAAGTGAAAATAAAAGATATTTTTTAAATAATTGATTTCTTCTCATACCGAATTATGACTTTGTGTGGTTAACTAATTTACATTTTATGACAACGTAATATATATAGTGTTATATGTAATCACTTCTGTGGACATTTTCAAATTGCAATATGCTCATGTGTATTTTGTTTTATTTAGTCAAAATCTTTATATGAAATCTTATCTCTATATGACGACGTTCATCTGAGCTTGAAATTTGAAATTCTAATTAAAATTGAACATTATTTTTTTAGAATGCGTATAATAGTAACTAATCACAAATAGCAAATTCAAATAGAATAAAATAGAATTTTCTCCTACCCAATTGAGAGAAAACTACTTATCTCCGATACAAAGTTGGCCATTGATTCTTTTTAAAGATATTGGCTGTTAGAAAAACTTAAGTGAAATTTGATTATTTAGTTAAAATCAAAATAGAAACTTAAGCAGTAGTGTTCCGTTGATGTTACAACCCAACGGAACATACATACTATTACTTTTATGAAGGTCAGTGGGGACATAGTACAACACGTAGACCGAACTAGTGCTGTGTGTCGTGTGATGGAAAGGAAAACATATCAAAACTAACGATATAAGTTAATGGTATAACAATGGACATTTTCATCTCTAATTGTATATCGTTAAGTATTCCGTGGGGTGCATTTTTTTCATTTGGTGAATCATTTGTAACAACCTTTAACACTGATGTTCAACAGAATTATTTTGTAACGCTGTTCTAGAAAATGTTTCATTCAGTTTTCCTTATGTCTTTTTGATATGAGGAGTAACACAATTTGGTTAAGGGTTTCCACTGCAGATTGACATTTCAATCTGGTTTCTACATACACTTTTACAATTAATAAACAAATGACGTTTAATTGTTAGTTATGCGCGCCGCATAAGTTACAATGAATAACTTGCTGTCGCCATTCACTGAACTTCGATAGATTGAACTCAGAGTAGTTATTAACAGTGAGTATCGTTTCACAGTGTGAAACTGACTTCCAAACTATGCATATTCAATACTCAAACTTAAAGTAAAGCATGTATAAGTACTAGTTGCAATAGAGTAACAAGATCAAAGATAGATCGAAGATATAACCTATTCCTCGGACGCTGAATCCATATTAAAATCCATTACTTCCTATCCCTTATTTATTTATTTATTTTTTTTATTTTTATTTTTTATTTTATTTATTTATTTATTGTTCTATGAAATAAGAATTGAAACCAAAAATAGTTTATTTCACTTCTGGATAGAATAAAGGACTAAGGGAAGAGACAGAACTATTTTTGGGACACTAAATCGATTCCAAAATGTCGCTTCTTGATACCTCTTACCGTTTTTGCTCCCCGGAATCAGCATTGAAATCAGAAATAATAGTTTGAACCACTTCGGTTTTGGTAGGATGTTATGGATAGTCATAATATGTTGTCTTGAGACGCTGAATCATTTGAAAAAACGCTTCTCGCTATCTATTAGCGTGCTTGTTATATAGCGATAAACGCTGAAACCGGAAATGGCTAATTTTAACAACTTCTGGTTTGAATAGAAGGTTAATGGAGTAGGTGGATTCTATTCTTGAAACACTGAATCGATTGCAAAGAAGTATCTTGATAGCGTTTACCGTTTTCGTTCTACGGAAATCAGAATTGAACCTGGAATTATGGTAAATTTGGACCACTTCCGGTTTTGGTAGAATGTTTCGTATAGTTATATGTTGCCTTGAGACGTTGAATCATTTACATAAAACAGCTTCTCGCTATCTGTTACCGTGTTTTTCTATGACCATAAACTTTGAAACTGGAAGTAATAATAAATTTGAACCACTTTCGGTTTTAGAAAAGTTGTGGATAATCATGTTATGTTGTCTTCGGACGTCGAATCGTTTGCAAGAATACACTTCTTCCTGTCTGAGACCTTTTTCGTTCTAAGGTGACAAACGTTGTAATCGGAAATGGCTAATTTTAACCACTTCCGATTTGAATAGATAGTGAACGGAGCAGGTGGAACCTATTTTTAGGATACTGAATCGATTGCAAAAAAACGCATCTTGATAATATTTACCGTTTTCGTTCTATGGAAATCAGTATTCAAATCGGATATGATAGTAAATTTGAATCACTTCTGGTTTTGGAAGAGTGTTATGGATAGTCATGATATATTGTTTTGAGTCGATGAATCGTTTGCGAAAAGAAAGAAAGAAAAGAAAAACACCTTGCTATCTGTTACCATTTTCGTTCTATGGCGATAAACGTTGACACTAGAAATGGCTAATTTTAACCACTTCTGGCTTGAATAGACAGTTAACGTATAACGATACGTTATATTTACTTTTTAACCAACCCTTATATTTCCAATCCCAGTTCTTGAAACTAATGCCAAGCCAATCGGAATTCGCAAAAGAGCGAAACAGTGGAATTTTTCTATCTAGAAGGTGCCTCTTTCCTCAAGACATTTCAGCACCTCTCGCCGAATCATATTTGGGAAGGTATTTGCTTGTCTCCCCACTCACACCCACGTAAAACTGAATTCCCAAGTAACGGTAGTAGATCATACGTCATAATGTGTATTCTTGATAATAAATATTAATTATTTACACTATTATGTACGTCAATATAATTAATGTACTCTTAATCAAGTGATAATTAATCAATTATTTCTTATTATCGAAGCAGTTATATAAAAACTAAGTGTTTTGTGCGAACTATTTTTTTATTGCAATAAGATATCAATGAGCCACCATTGTGTCAACGAAGAGAGCAGTCAGGATTTGGCGCGGAGAGTGCAACCTAAACATCGGAAGAGGATGGAGCACTCAACGAGCAACTCTCACTTTTAGTGAATAATACAAGTGCTAAAGGTTTCAATACAATTTTTTGTACTAAGCTCACCAGTAACGTGTAGACATGAAAATGCCTCTAAGTTATCTAAGTTACCATCACCAACAAAATAATGAAACGGGATTGTCTGTGCCAGTCAGAATGGAACCAGCATGTGGGAGAAGCAAAAGGAACACAACAACCTGTGGATGGATTTCTCATTTTTGTGAGCAATGTTTGTGTTTGCCGGTCAACTGACTTTCGTAACCGTGAGTACGCGCGCGGAAATATCAATATTCGGTCGTCGCGTAACACGGGGCCACATCATTACAATTTAAAAAGGTATCTTAGTGCTGATAAAATGTAAAGTGCCACAATATGTGAAAAATTTAAAATATACATATTAATTATATTTTTGTGTGAATTAATCAATATACAAGTAACGTAATAGTGTGCATGCTATATAATAATATTTTGTGTTAGAGGATAAGTATTGTGCATGTATTTTATTTATTATGTTTGCAGTTTCAGCAGTGCAACAGGTTGGTATTGCTTTTCGTGGAATACAGGGGAAAGAAATATATATCGCACCCAACGTTCCCCGAACACTGACCGTATACTGGGTAATCACGAATGGAGTGATCAGCTGATCCAGCTGAGGTGAACGCAGGGAGTAATCACGAATACGGTATATATCAATAGTCCATGGTTCGAGTCCTAAGTTTCACCAGTTTAGTTCTAAGTTGGTTAATTTTTACTTGTGGGTTGGTATTTTGTAATCCAAAAGTCTGTTTTCTTTCATGAATCAGTATAAGGACGTTCAGGGATCAAACCCGATACCACTAAATCTGTTTACTCTAACGGTAGCCCACAGGAAACGAACCCAAGCAACCCCATAAATTAGCTTATCCCAAAACAGGAATACTCAGAATCGAACCCCAGTACAGTCATATATGGCTTATCTCGAACAGGGACATACGAAATTCGAACCCCTATATAGTCATAAACGGATGAGAAGAAACCTATCCCAGAGACGTTGAGTTGATTGCAAAAAACCGCATCTCGATATCTCTCACTGTTTTTGATCTGACACCTGTCGACAGATGGTCGGACGAACAAAACCGTTCTATAAGACACTTACACATAATTTAAAGTTTGGCAGTCTAATAATAAGGAACAGTAGTAGTTGATATATATATATTCAGAAAAGCTTAATAAATGTTCAGTGTGGCAACATCGCGCTGTACGTCTTCATCCGTGAGGTATAGTAGCTTTCATCATCGCTTTGAATACAAGATCTATATAGTGCTTTCATTGACGATGGTTAAAAAAAAAAAAAAAAAAAAAAAGGAACACCCATAGAATAACGTACAGCAGTAAAATTTGGATGGATCTTACGAATGGGATCTCCAAAGGAAATGGGAAATTTCATATGATACTGCAAAAGTTAAGGTGCATTTGATTCAGGACAGAAATAACAAAAAAAAAAAAAAAAAAAAACATCTCCAAAACCTGATATACGGACTATGCTCCCTTGTATTTAAGCTTCTAAATAAGTGTAGTTCCAGTATAAAGGTTATAGTAAATTAAATTCATAGCATCAACTGGTACTGAAAGACCATTGTAAAAAAGTGAAAGAATGTTACTTATTGTTATATTATTACTATTATATATACAGGGTGCACCATTTATAATGTCCAACCGTGATAAGGAATAAACCAAAGGAGAGAGAAAAGCGAAACTTTGCACGAAACAACTGTAAGGAGGGGGACATCTTTGAACGTATTAAGCAGAAACATCCAACAAACAGTGTTGTCAACCCAATATAGTTATTTTTTTTTCAAACTGCACTATGTCAGATTTTTACATATTTCAAATCAACATGTCAAACGAAACCATAAAATACCACATTTATTGTTCTGTGTTGCAAATTAAGGATGTTATAATATCACAAACATCCAAAGTTTGGAAGCCTTTAATGCACAGGATAATACATATCAAAAGTGCCATAGCGTTGGTTCTTGCAGATATATATAGAATATTACCTAGGTCAGCGTTTCCTAACCTTTTTCAACTTGCGGCACACTATAGGTGTAACATGAATTCTCGCGGCACACCCATATATATATATATAATTACTATTATTATTTGTAAATATAAAATACCGTAGTATTTTAATGTGATTACTGATCTCCTTCTTACAGAGAAGAAAGCTCGGTCACTGATTTTCCCCCGTGGTAAATCATTATGCTTATTTTTCATTCTAATTTTAAAATAGAAAACAATTACAATGAAATATAGGACTCCGGTTTTTAAAAATCCATTTTCTCTTTCAAAAACTGTATCTAACCTTTAACTAAAAGGGAAGATCACTAAATAACGAACAAATAAACAAATCTCCTATACTTTTAAAACACAAATGTAGGTAATTTGTAGGCATGTTTGCTTTGTTGAATTTATTGAATAATATGTTAAAATTTTAAGTTACGAAATAGTCTGCAACACTAAAGAAGCAATAATGGTCATGACAATGATAAATACGTTTTTCAACATTAAAAATGTACAGAAAAGTAACACAGTATGAAACTCAAAATTGTAGATTTATAGTAATGTGAAATACAAATATATATTTTCCCCTATGTCTTGCAATTTGGTTCCTATAGAATTAATAATTTGTTTCGATTTCCTCGCGGCACACCAGCGGCTCATTCGCGGCACACCAGTGTGCCGCGGCACACCGGTTGGGAAACGCTGGTCTAACTGGTATATTGACAAATTTCTCCTTCCTACTCGATTACAAGTAGTGCTGTCAGCTCATACATTAAAAATACAACTGTAACTGCCTTATAGACGTACTGCAATATCTATATTTATTGCCACGATTACATCAATAACTACCACTCATATAAATTACGCAACCAAAGCAAATCTCTCCTACAATGTCTGTTCATTGCTATTAAACTTTAACATTTCACAAACTAATAAACTTTGGTGATACACATATCAATAAAGGTTTATTGAACGGGGCGCAAGGATCACTGACGCATGTGAAATTACTTTCTGTTTCCCATATGTTTTTCTCTTAAAGAGGGAAAATGCTCAACACCACCATGCTCAGTTGTAAGGGAGGAAGTCCTACTCTCAGAGAGATTCCATGGAACCTGTTTGTTTATCTTTTTATGTGTGTGTTTTAGATCCTGCGACGTTTCAACATTCAACGGACAATTAACGAAAAATTAGGAGAATAAATTTGTTCCTTACCAATGATAATCGTCACACCAAGGACAGCAACTGGAAGCGCCTTTTGGGAACAGTATTCCCAACGATACGCTTGCCACTGCAAGTTATACGAAGGTCATTTAACTTGAACTGGCAACACTGCTACGATTGGAGTATCGTATGGACAGGAGACAAATGACGAATGTAGTGTGTTCCGTGGATATGTGTGAGTCGGTTCAACGCTACTGCGGTCCCATATTACGGTGTGCGTGGCGAGTAGACATTGTTAAAGTAATTGTTGTGTGAAATACCGCCCTAACGCAATATTCATGCGTGGAGAACAGCATATGTTTAAGAAATTCCAGGTGGCATGAGGTCAAAATGCAAAGACGATTCACAGAGGATTAGTAGAGGCCTGTGGTGAAGCTGCTCTACCGTATCGGACAGTGGCGAGATAGGTTTTAGTCTTTCAGGCGGGACAACAGTCAACAGAAAAATGCACGGTGGAGGGCATATGCGAACGGCTACGCAAGAAATTCATCTTGCAAGACTACGGACACTGCTTGACGGTAATCGGCGCTGGACTTGTAGTGAATTGACGCAGGAGCTGAACATTTCTTCCGGATCAGTGTTCCGCATGCTAACACGAAAATTGCAGCCAGATGGGTACCCCATGCTCTGACTGAGGTTCAAAAGTAGCATAGGTGGGAATGTGGGCGCCTACATGAGGAAGGTGATGACTTCTTGCACCGCATTATTGCAAGTGACGAAACGTGGGGAAGATCGTGCGAGCCTGAATTGACGCGTCAGTCGAGTGAATGGCGCCACCCAGAAACTCCACGACCGAAAAGATTTAGTCAAGAACGAAGCAAACGTGAAGGTGATGATGATAATGTCATACGACCACGAAGGCATTATCCTGTCACATCAAGTTCCCCAGGCGTTACCGTCAATGGTGCATACTATGCTTCATACCTCAATGACCAGTGCCGGATTTACGTATAAGTTAAACAAGATATAACTTAGAGCCCCACTCGCTTAGGGGTCCAAAAAATTAAAGAAAAACTGATTGTAATGTAAATTCCAAATAACAAGAAAAAGCAAATAAGATAAAATGCACATACAACAATGGTGTTTTGTATTATACAATAGGCTTTTATAAAGCAAGTAATAGGGCTCTATTTCTCAGCCCCACTTGTAATGAGACCCTTGTTATCCAGCCACGCTTATAATGGAGCCCCTGTTTTCTAGCCCTCATTGTAATGGGCCCTTGTTTCCATTTAGATATCCATTAGGTCCATAAATTAGCATATAGCATATATTCCAAGTTTAAAAAACGGCGATATTTTGTCGCTGAAAAAGAAAGCTTGACGTATAAAGGCCCCTTTTGAATAGCTTAGGGCCCCATCAAACCTAAATCCGGCACTGTCAGTGACCATTTGAGACCAGCATTGCGGCGCAAACATCCACACCTCCTGGAGTCTAGACCAATTCTCCTACACGACAATGCAAGATGCCATACAGCCCATCCAGCACAGACTCTTTTACGACGATGGGGTTGGGGGATACTGGAGCATCCGCCGTACTCCCCGGATATGAGCCCCTGCGATTTTGATCTTTTCCCAAAAATGAAAGAACCTCCCAAAGGCAAGCGTTTCAGAGACATTCCCAGCATTGTTCGTGCCTTAGGGTGCACTGTCAACACCCTCTCACAAAGTGGGGCTTTGACATGTATTCAGCGGTTATCAGACATTGGCGAAGGGTTCAACAGGCTAGCGGAGACTACGTCGAAGGACTGTAAGCTTCTTGAGGTGAGTGATTCACTACATTCCATTTCACAACTATGTTGCCACTTCGAGTTAAATGACCCTCGTGCATTGGGAAGCAAGAGCTCCTTCGTGGCTAAGCGGTTAGCATGCGCGCCTTTGGCGCGGGAGACCCGGGTTCGATTCCCGGCGGGAGTTCATGTGGTTCGGATTCCACTTTAATCTGTAGGTCCACGTCTCATATAGCCTCGCTGCTGAACGGAACGTAAAACTCAAAAATCAATCAATCAATCAACATTGGGAAGCAAACATTTCCCTTAGCCTAGGGTTTTTGAATACTAAGACATTTTTTCAGTAAAAGTATGACTTTTCAGGAGAAAGAACCTTTTACTTTTGACCTTAATTCTTATTTCTACCTTGCAATTTTATTGACAATGTTGAAGCTGTCTCGTTTTAAACGGGAAAATCCCTTTTTTATGTCACATACCCGCCAGGAAGAACGAAGATTTTTTTTTTATATCATTAAGCGTTAAAAACATATTTTCAGATAGTAAATGACTGGCAATAAACGAAAACTAGAATGGAACTGAATTAAACCTGACCTCGCATGCTAACACCCAACCTTTGCATAAATAACTATTAAAGTGACTTTTAAGAACCAAATAAGAACTAAACAACAACAAAGATAAACTGTCAATGAGACGTGGTTGCTAGTAAGCTATGATTTTAGCGGGGCGGGTAACAAGAATTAATAGGAACTCGTATATGTAAATAACTGTGGCTTCAGTACCTAGGTCATCTATGTCCATACTAATGTGGACTTGATCGGAAAATGCCAGTAATATTAACCCTTTATTGTTTTATGATTACTTCCACCTGAGAACTGGTATTCACTATTAGTACTTAGTGTTTTTGAAAGTGAGTTACGAGTATTTTGCTCTTTAAAATCCGAAATTGGATCCGTAATTTTTGATATTGATTACAAATGCATAACCAGACAGGAAAAGTAATGATTATGCATAAAAGCTACGGTGCGAATGAGATTCGTAGACAGGCTTGTGTTTATGCTTTTATTTATTTATTTTTGCACATTTAACGTTATTTGTATCAAGCTTTTATCATCAGTTCTTGTATATGAAGTATGAGGTAAGCTTTCTGCAAATGATCTATACTCATAATAACCATACTACATTTTCCTAAAATCTAACAACGAGGACATAGGAAAAAAAAACATATTCCGCCTTATGCAGAGACGTTTTGATGTATGATTAGCATCATACTAAATGTCTGACTACTGCAGGAAACAAATGTTAGTCGAACTCTTTAGTATGGTACTAATCACGCGTCAGAAAGACTCTGCATAAGGCCCATTATGTCAATTAGACGTAAAACTTTCTACGCGGAAATTCCGGGTGTAGAGTAGAAAAAATAGGCCGTAACCTAATCAAAATTAAATTCAGATCAGGCGATGAAGCTAACAACTTTATGTCTCATTCCATCTTAAGGAATAACCGATGGGAGGCTTATATGAAAAGAGACGTGCATTTATACATACCGACCATAAAACAATGCATTTTTGGATGCTATAAATTCGGCCATAGAAAAAATAGCTATCGTTCAAAGAACCTTCTTGCGTTAAGTGTGGTCAATCTCATCAATCAGACTCATGTAATAACCCAATTCATTGTTTAACTGTGGAGGCAATCATTGTACAGACTTTAATCAATGAGCAGAACGTATACGCCAAACCCAAATTATGGAACTAATGGCTAAAGTAAAACTCTCTTTCAATGAAGCTAGCATAATAATTAAACGTCCTCCAGCTCTAGAAATCCCTGGTTATCGCTTTGGTACCTCCCGAAATTTAACAGAATGGACTTCAATGTCTCTTCCTTCTTGTAAGGACAAACGCTTCAGTTACTCGGCAGCTCTTTCACACAAAAAACTACTTCATCTTTAGATATCCCTCGTGGTGTGAAACCTGAAATCCCTCCTGAAAAAAAGAGAAGAAACATTATAATAAATAAACCTACAAAACTTGCAACTGTAAATAATTCCAAAAAAATTCTGAAATTCAACCTCGACTCCGGTACCGACTTCAGTTCAAAACGGCAACAAGCTACTACTTCAAAAACTACTTTCAGAATGATAATAGCATAAAGAAGGACAGAAGTAAAACCTCTCCTATATCAAGAGGAGAATTTTTGTTTCAAAAGGAAAATATCTCCTCGCTCTTACTCACAGCCTGTCAATTTTAACAGTGATCCCTCTCAAGGAAAATACTTCTCAAGTAGACTTCAATCTTCCAAATCGGCACCCTTTGTATCAATTCTTGTAGAATAGGCTGAAACATTTCAAGATATAGACTGTAGTAATGATCAGAAAAAATTCAAAAAGATACAGTTAAAATAAGAGATTTACTTCAACGATGGAAGGCTTCAATTGAAGCAGACTCTTGCGATAATGATATCCAAATGAAGTCAGACGCACTAATACGAGAATCATTATCAATTTTTAACCTACAATAAAAAAATGTGTTTTCCATTTTTTTCCCTTACGAGGTATGACATTTTGGAGGTCTCTATACTTGCCACGACCTTATCTTGATAGCCGAGATACGCAACTTTAATTCGGGCGACTCCGCGCATGTTACATAGTTCTTCACGTTACACACGTAAAATATTACTGAGGAGATCAATTCAAAGAGCTAATTGAGTTCAAGTATATAAAAATGTTAATACAGAAACAATATTTAAAATAAAAGGTACTAGATTTATTAGTAATGGGTTATGAAAGTGACGTCACGACTCAGAATCGGAGAGAGAGAAAGAAAGAAAAGAGTGAAAAGCCTGTAGCTAAGATGCGAGTCTCTTGCAAGTGTTGCAAGATTATAAACTTGAAAAATCTTATATCAAAAACAGAAGACCAGTAAAGTTAGTTAATTGATCAATGTTAGAAATCGTCTAATTTTTATAATCTAATTAAAAATTTGGATTAATTTTTAATTAATCAATGGTTTAATATTTTTTATATGATATTTGCTACCCCGTGAGAAACTTCTGTGCCTGCTGATAAATGAAACAAAAGAAAGAACGGGGCTCACATGTAACTTCTGCAATTTTTGTGCAGAGAGTAACACTGCTCTGCCAAATATCGTCTTCGCGCGTGTGTTAGTGTGGGTACGTGGGTGTAGTGAAACTGAAACCATCGAGAGTGTTAAGCGCGAAATTGAAATCATGAATGAATCCGAATTATCTTCTCAGTATTATCGCAAACACGAGAAAGGGAAACCTCTTTAAAGTCAAGCAAAGTAAATTGTCAACAATGTGTACTCTCGACTAAGAGAAAAATATGCATACAAAACTGTTGAAGAAATTGTTGAAATGATTGTTGCCGGTTCGCAGCTGGTTTACTCATTGCTAACGTAGAGTTGCTGTGGTTTGAGAAAAAAATCGTATTTTTAATTTATTATGTGGGAGGGCGGCTGCTTGTTTGTTTGTGTTTATGATTGACCTTTTCCAGGTAGATATATGAGAGTAACTTCATTTCTTATCCTTTCTTAATTTAATCAATTGAAATGAATAATCAAAATAGTTTTCATGCTCTCGAGTTTTAATTGTGAGGATTGCAAATACATCACATGGGAATTTTTAATACATTTATTACTATTGTCGTGTCTTCATGAATTATTAAAAACAAATAAACCAAGAAACATTTTTTCGTAGCGGCAGGAAAAGAACGAAAAATCACCGCTCGGCGCATATCAGCTGAGACCCTGAGCAGCGCCAGTTGAAACCCTGGCGAATGAGAACCCAACCAAAACACTCTCACACACACACACACATACATACAAAGGCTTCCCTGCGAAAAGGTTCGCACGCCGACATGTACTAATGCGCTTGTGTTTCGGCTCTCAAGTTAACATTGCGTTTAGTATAGGAATTGTCTCGCACATCTTGAGCCTCTTTCAGTAGAGGTTTGCGTCGACGCATAAAAATTGTTTTACATATTTTGCGATAGTTGTCATTGTTGTAAATACTTGTTTCATTATTTGCGTTACGTTGCGAAAGCTCTTAGACACAAAGGTTCCTTCGTTGGCTAATCGCCTATTTCAGCGTTCTTTATTACTCGATTAGCTTCCATTTTCTCTGGTGAGTAAGGGTACCCCTATCCAAAGCAAAACGTAGAATTACTTCATGATACAAAAAAGGCAGAAATGCAAGTTCCTTGTTCCATATTACTAATCTTCTAATATAAATAAAATAAAGAGATTGTTTGTGTGTTTATCTGTCTGTCTGTGGGCGGCCTAGGGACCAGACAAATTGACCAAGAGTTGACAAATTTTAGCCACAAATGTCTTGGTCCAGGCTCCAGACCAGACTTAAACCTTTTTGTCAAAATTCGAACCAGGGGGGTCTCAGGGGGAGGTTTACCCGGACATGTAAAAGTACTAGATAATTACCTATACTAGTGTCGAATTCATAGTTTTCGCGGTCGCTAAAATCAATGATGAAACTCCAATCGCATTAACTTCCAAATCCACGCTATTCGGCTCCGGACTGGGTGTCACCGGGGGGGGGGGGGAATGAAATACTGAGACATATAAAAGTAATCCAAAATGACCGATATTAGTGTCAAATCCATAGTTTTCGCGGTCGCTAAAATCAATGGTGACACTTCTATTAGCGATGACTTGCAAATTCAGTTACAATTGTATGCGTGACCGGGAGTCAGCGGGGAAGGGATACCAAGACATGTAAATATATAATCCAAAATGACCGATGTTAGTATCAAATCCATAGTTTTCGCGGTCGCTGAGATCAATGGTGATAACCGCACAGGCTTTTACTTCCAATTTCAGCCCCCGTGCGAAGCATGGGTATATTGAACTAGTAAGATAATATCCGCCTTATGCAGAGTCGTTTTGATGTATGCTTAGCGTCATACTAAAGGTCTTACTACTGCAGGTAGCATATGTTAGTTGAACTCTTTAGTATGGGACTAGTCACGTGTCAGAACGATTCTGCATAAGGCCCTATATGTCTTGCTAGTGGAGAGAAAATCATATTTATCTACTTGATAAAAGGAAAGTGTGTTGTAAAGGTTTATTCTTATTTTGAAGACTGTATAAAGCCTAGGATGTTATAAAATATTATATGCTATTTTATTACATCCTTGATAATAACGGAGAAACTAGACTTTAATAATAATAATAATAATAATAATAATAATAATAATAATAATAATAATAATAATAATAATAATAATAATAATAATATACAGATGTTATAAAGGTTAGTGGTAACCCAAGCCATCAAACCAGTATACACCACTGTTATTTATCAAAAAACTCACAACATAAAATCATTTGTCAATAAGGGAAATTACAAAAAAAAAAAAAATTCTTTTCTTCCTTTTTTTTTTTTTTTTGTATGAGCTTCTTAGTTCGTGATCTGGCAGTCTTGGTTTCTCATAACAGATGACATTCTACATCCGCCTGGCAATGGTTCCTTTATGTATAGGTAGATATTAAATGTGCTTTTTGAGTAAGTGTGGCAAGAATGAGACTACATAGTAGAACTCTACGTAAAGTTCTAGACAAATGGCCAGGCAAGAAGTACTTAGGAATGTATAGATTTTTACCTCTGTTTTTTATACTTGGCGCAGCTCTGGAATTCTCTATGATAAACTGGCATGTAGGTGAAGTGAACTTTTACCGTACTTTTAAAAGGAATCAAGCTCGTAAACTCGCAGAGGCAGCGCTACAGAAGGAAATATTAGATGTTAAACAGTAGAGACAATCCGTGATACGATGCCTGTAGGTGTGTCTTGGTCACAGTATTTGAAATTCTCCGTAGCGGCTCTGCTGTCCATGATGGCAGGAGCACAACTTGTACATGTGTATTATAGGCCATTAGATGACTTAGATGCAGTCGTTGAAAAGGAGATAGAACGACTGAAAACTTCACAAAGTAAGACAGACAAGTAATTTTCGAGTGTGGTTTTTCCTAGAGTGTAAATAAAAACTTTTATGTAGTGTTCATAATAGGCGAAAGTTGTATATTATATGAAGTTAAAATGTGAACTTTTGATTAATGTGTTTGTGAAAGTTTATGCTGTTATGTATCAGTTGTTATAAACACTAGAAATACACACGTTTTCTCAATTACGTTTACAATTTGTAACTTTTAGATTTTAACTTGAATAGTTGTGCGATGAAACTGTTACACTTACTGTTATGTATCATTCTGTTACGGCAAGGTTTTAGAACACAGGTCCCCTTTCCCATCTAGCTATAAAGAAGACAGAAAACAACGTGCCCTTCGGGGCTCTAACCCGCCTTCTCTCGGTAACGCTCGCTCGGCAATACTATGTGAACTAAATATAAACTTTGGCACAGAAGGGAACCATCGCTGCAATTAACCTATAAGGGGAGGGTGGACCTGTGTTCTAGAACCTTCCCTTGTGTTACTGTTTCGTAACATTTAATATTTTCCTTGGTACAATTGCAGTTCTGATATCCATTTTTGAATTCATGATTTTGACTTCTCTAGGACATGGACTATTATTGTCGTATAAGTTACTGTGAAGATTTCATTGATGGGTGCAGATTCACTGTTGGAGCGCTTGTTATAAAACGCCATAAAACCGACAGTTCAAAATCTACAAACTGCTAGGTGTCCACTAAAAGGAATGGTATTAGTTTCTCTCCCAAATAACTTGGTTGTGATTTTGGCTGGCTTCGTAGTTATTACCGTTCGTTATTTGTAATTGTAATGCAGTCATTCATTTAAGTTAGGTTATAAGTCGGAGCTGTGGACGTATTTGGAGATACTGAATTCCATCTCCCAAAAGATAAATAAAAAAATAAAAAAAAAATGCTATCGAACTGAGTCAGGGCAGGGGAAGCTGATCGAGTCCGCGCGGGGTTGCGTGTGAAGAGAACAGGTGTTTTAACGATTGTGTGTAAGCACGTACATGAAGGTATTTTACTTGATGTTATCCGCGCCCGACAGCGTTATCGTTACGGATGTTGACTTTATACGCTGCATTGACATACAAATTGAGTTAATCATTGCTTCATTATTGAATGTTAATGCTTAAAACCATACAGTTTGGTAGGTTTAACGTTATTAGGCTGTAAATAAAATTAGGAAGTAAATGACATTTGATATTTCCTCTGTCAGTTGTACAAATCTGTGAATACTTAAACGATTTTTTCCCCTCCCTCAGCGCAGCGGTCAAGTTCATATTTCCAGTTTGTCTTCCGTCGGTAAGTGGGAAATAGAACGGTATAGTTAAGAAGTATTTTAAGGCAGTTGCGTTGTATGCCTATGAATAAGGCATGGTCAGTGGACCACGAACTTGAGCGAGGTGGTAAGTTAGTATTGTGTCTACAGTGTGTCCAAGTGGGACGAGAGGCAGGAGAGTCCATACGAAGCAGTTGTGTTAGCGAACGTAGGTATGCGCGTATAGATTTGTTTCATCATTTCCTAATACGACTGTCTGCTCTCATGGATGAAAGTAAGGATGTCAATTAGAGCGGGCAATGCAAAGTTGACCTACTATTTCTTAAAATATCCCGTGTATTGAATTTTCCTTCGTGTCAGAAGCTTCAGAATGTAGTGCTGCATAAGTTGTATTTCTTAATTCAACTCTATATTTCAGGTCCTGTTCTTGGTGAAGGTACAGAATAGTCAATACTTCCGTAAAGATTTGTAATATGCGTACAGTCTAATACGCTTCCCCTTAGGAGTATAAATACATGTCCTAACGCGTGCTACAAAAATGAGTATGTAAAAACAGAAACTAACTTATGCTAGGTGGCCAATAAAAACGAGTTATCTATCCAAATCAGCACAAGTGTACAGCAGGAGGCTCGTGCGCGGGTGCATTCATAGGGAACTTGTGCTAGGTAGAAACTATAATCGAGAGTTCTATTTTACTTCAGCCAGAACAGAAGCGCAGCTTGGATGTTTGCGCGAGCGTGCATCCGTAGGAAGATACGGAGAATATACGTATGAATGAGGATAAAGAAACTTGATGTTTCACAAAATCACATAGGTTAGGGTACTTGTAATGATTTTACACTAGTAACTATATTTACCGGTTTCTTGCATTGTGCAGATATGTTCCGACAGTGGAAATTAATATCCAGAGAATCCTCTATCATAGACACTCATTCATTTTAACCGTAAAATTGCAATTTTTGTGATAAGACTTTTCTGCACCAGTGCCTTATTTTTTGTTCGTTTATCGGCCGACGATTGTGCTTCGAGGCCAGGGTTGATGATGATAAATGTAATAAAAAAGGAGAGCCCCGATCGAACCACGACCTCCATGTATCAGAAGTGAGCGTTCTAGCACTGAGCAACCAAGGCCCTAACTTCAGGATACAGTGCCTAGAACGCGCGCCTTTATTGTACAGAGTTCCGGTAGGAGAGCATTAGAATTCGTTTAGATTCTGCTATAAACCGCAAATCCCACGTCTCATCTCCCTTGGTGCTAAAAAAAACGCTTAACTTCAACAAAACAACGTCCTTCCTTTCGCGTTTCAGACAATGTTTTATTGAAGAAAATTATTTTCTAAAACAGGACAAAAAAAGAAATGTAGATGTGGAATTTTTCGTGACGGTGTCAGTATTATCAAGACATTGGCAAGGATATAAGAAGTGTAATAGAAATACAGGGTGTATCAAACGTCCGGGGCCATTGGCCAACTCCGTTAAAGTAAAGGTACGGAAAAATAGTATAGGAAATAAAAATTAACTCTTATGATTTAGTGCCTTTTGTTCATTGTTATCAGGTGGAGGGAGTTTAATAAAAACAATAATATAAAAAGTGTAATGAAGGGCACGTTTTAAAACTAACGTGCTAAAATGAAGTGCCTCGCCCTTCAACAAGGGAGGAGTTGTAAAAAAAAAAAAGTAAAGAGACAGAACAAAATAAGCGGCAGTAGCGTCTGCTCCGTAATAAGTCATGAAGATATAGGCAAAAGCATGGGAATCTAAACTGGTGGAATTTTTCCAATTGCATCATCCGTTTGAGCTCCCCACTGATAAGAAACCCTATGCTAATGAAAAAAGCAATGCGACATTTCAGCAGGTTGTTCCCATGCATTCTCACCGTACCAAGAATACAGTATTATTGGGAAACGGATTCGAGATGATGTAGGTTCCCGAGGAAAAAAAAAAAAAGCTCCCCCTGTCATTTTGCATCTCCATACGTTCTGTTCGAATTGCCTGCTAAATTAAACGATTCATTTAGCAAAGAGATTTTATCAATGTAGAACCCGAACGTGTGATACGATTGGAAATAAAATCCATTATTTTACATTGAAAAACCATCTATTTCCAACAATTTTCATTTTTTCGTTGTTGACCTATCGCCCCGTACTAATTGATACACCCTGCATATTAGTTCGAAATTTAATGTCTCTTTCAGAAGCATAGCTTTAGAGACATGACTTTGATGTTTAACTAGAATCTGAACCACATGAGCCCTCAGCGTGAAAGGTAAGTTGACAAAAATTAATTCCTACATAAAACGCAAGTAACATGGAATGTATATATATCTGTATTATTGTTTTGGGAATTAACATTTTTCATTTATTCATGTTTTACTATATTCCTTTTGAATTACACCCTGTTTCAAAAAGAATATACGTATTACGAAGAATTATTTTGTCCAAACTATCGATCGTTGCGCCTCGGCTCGGCTATTGGAGAAACGAATACATAGTCTAGTTTATATTAATAGCCGCTAGATGTCAGTCTTCTGCTTAGCTTGGTAACCGTCATATGTATAAAATGGCTACTCCGCAGCAGAAATTATTTTGTGTTCTCGAGTTTGCGAAGTGCAATTCCGTGATTACAGTGCAAAGACGTTTCGGGTTGAGGTACCAAATTGATCCTCCGAATGGGTGGAAATTCGCAGATGGTATCGACAGTTTGTAGATACAGGATGTGTATGTAAAGGAAAGAGTCCTGGTCGCCCTCGTGTTCCTGAAGAAAATGTTGCACGAATTCAAACTGATTTCCAACGTAATCCTTCAAAATCAACTCGTCGTGCCAGTCGGGAATTACAAGTGCCAACAACAACAATTTGGCGTGTTTTGAGACGTCGGTTGGTTAGGAAGCCGTACAAGTTACAGCTATTCAAGCTCTGCGTCCTTATGTCAAACGCAAACGTGTGGCATTTTGTAACGAGATTCTGGATGCTATTGACAATGATAACACTTTTGCACAACGCATCGTGTTCAGTGATGAAGCGACTTTCCGTGTTAGTGGTCAGGTAAACAAACAAAATGTTTGAATTTCGGGCCTACAGAACCCACATGCAGTCATTGAACATGTACGAGATTCGCCCAAAGTCAATGTGTTTTGTGCGATATCCCGATCATCTGTTTACGGCCCATTCTTCTTTAATGCAAACACGGTTAATAGTCAGCAGTATCTCGGTATGTTACAAAACTGGTTGTTTCCGAGGCTGCACGAACACAACTTCATTTTTCAACAAGACGGGGCACCCCCTCACAGGAGTCGCCAAGTGCGTGAATATCTGAATGAAACTCTACCGAACCGTTAGATTGGTCGTCAAGGAGCTGGCCTCCACGGTCACCGGATTTGTTACCCTGAGACTTCTTCCTGTGAGGTTTCGTTAAAGACAACGTTTATGTACCACCACTCCCACAGAACCTGGAAGAGTTGAACTGGATCCGTACTGCCATAACATCAGTGACGCAGGATATACTTGCCCGAGTATGGGAGGAATTTTGAGTATCGATGTGATATTGTTCGTGTCGCTGATGGAGGACATATTGAACATCTGTAATTTGAACTTGAGAGGTTCATAAATATGCGTGTAAAATTTCATATTCATATGTCTTAAAGATGCGTTCAAAATACGTATATTCTTTTTGAAACAGGGTGTATTTTGGCGATTTATTTCCAATATTATGTTGAACGTTAACTCTAAGAATTATTTTCTCTAAGAGAAGAAAAAGTATCTGAGAACAAAATTCTTTATACGAATCTCACAACACAAACTTCCGTACCTTAGTGTGTTATACACTGCTTCAACCAATTCTCGATTAACATAACCAAAACAAAGTATATGTACGATATAGTGTTTTGACATTGGTCTACAGTTTGCTGCTGCTACTAGAATAAGGTATTAATATTTGTAAAAGTTACGCAGGAAAAAAGGTACGGTATCAGTAAGATTGTAAAGACATAGTCAGGCGTGCTTTTACGACATATTACACATATTTGTATCATGGTATCGAGATTCGGCCTCATGGTAAAATTTTGTAATACTTTGATACAGGATTGTATTTCCTCTACAATCTGACACAGTCTTAAATCGTTATTCTGTTCATATAGGATATGACTTCGATTCTTAATAAGGATTTGGGTTTTTCCTTTGCTCACGAACGATATTTCGGGGTTACAACTGTCACCATTGTCCAATGCGCCCAGTAGTAGGGCTTCTTTCGTGTGTCACACTTCAGAAAAATTCTGCAGTAAAGAAAAGAAGACAATTTCTTTAGATCGATTTGTTGTACGCACAGCTCCAAAGAGCCACCTAGAAAGGTGCAAAGAAGAAAAAAAGAAAACCAAGTCAGAGTTGTTCACTGTTTTTATGGAAGAGACTTCCCCCTTAAAAAAAAAGTAACTTTTCCCTTCACCACTTACATGTACCAACGAAGGTAAGAACGGTTTAATTTAATGTTACTAATTGGTCTTTAATTAAGGATAATTTATTTTTATTCCATACTTTTTCATCACAGATACGGTTAAAATATAAAAACAATACATGTAGTTCTATATATGGCTAGAATGGGTTGATTTAATTTACATTAATTTCAATGATAAAAGTAATTTCGGTTCGCGAACAAATTAAGGGTTGTTTCTTCAACGGCCCAGAAATATGCTTCGACACTAAAAAAGATGGTAATGGAATGCAGAAAGTGGAAAGAATCCAGAGAAGACCCACGCATACAGTATTGGTCCACCTAGTCCGCATGGGGAGAACTGGAATCAAACCACGGACCCGACCCACCAGAGGTGAGCGCTCTACCGCTGAGCCACGGCGATTCATCACCCAAAGGTCCAGTGTACCTAAATTTGGAGCGTTCGTTTATCATTTAGTACTATTCAAATGAAGGGGAAGATAACAATGAAGTTCTAAGGTGATATAAAAGAGATTGAAGACCAATCTAAATACTTGTAAACAACGTTTATTTCCTTTTTGGAATGCTCACAGTAAATTTGGTTTGTACAAATACTGTATTTAAGAAAAAGAGAAAAAAATGTTATTCTTTGCTTGAAAGTGTCGAAGTATTGCTTATTAGCAACTACCCTGGTTAAAGAAATATCAAAGCACGCCTTAGTTGTCAATTACAACACTGTTGGTCAACTTCAAGCCCTCATCTAGTCTATCACACCAGCTTGAGAGATCTTTGAACCAAAATCTAATTTCCAATGGAAGGGAACTACGATTTCCTTCACTGAGGTTACGACACAAAAGAAGTCCGGCGTTCTTTGTACCTGGCATTCTGGTAAATATAAAACTTCAATGCTTTCAAACAGAGAATAACATTAAGAGGTACTTGGTATTATAAAATATACATGTATTTCTTACCAAAAAAATAAAACTATTATGAACAATACTCCAAGTAAACAGAAACTACAGTTAGAGGTTACTTGAATTTCACACACTGTTCTTCAGTAATAGTTTTAAACACAAGTTTGCACTTTAAAAAAATATTACCAAATCGTTATGAAAAGCATAAGTGTTTCTTCCATCTCTGAATTGTTCGGATAAATCTGTTGAGAGAAACTTACACGTCTGTAACAGATCTTAGCACAACGTTTTAAGTGTTTTTGTTACACGAAACTGGGATAATCATAATTTAATGTTATCAAGATTTAATTAATAATTAGTTTCTACAATTTTAATGGCCCCGAAATAATAAAAGTTTACCAAAATTTCCATTCCTATTCAATTAATCCTAGATTTTAATGCATCAGAAACAAAATTTGTTAACTTCACTTTTCCTCAAGCGTAATGTTCAAAGAAATAATCATATGGAACCTAGTCTGAAATCAAGTCCGCGTTTTCTGCTTACCATGTTCGTGTGCTAACAGGTATGTTACTCAGCCCTTTTTCTAACTAGACATACTTTCAATCTTGAAGTCAGTTTTCAGTCGTTGATTCTTCTAATTCGAGGTAAGAGCAATTTAACTGACCCATATCTACACTAAAATTTATATATGATTGATTAATATCCTTATTCTCCATGAACTACTTTCGTTACTTTTGAGCATTGTTTGCTGACATATATATTTTATAATCTGAAACAATACACACAAAAATATACTACATAATATCTATAGTTATGTAAATAATGAAACATGTTATATAAGGCACAACATAAAAGTATTTCTGGCATCTACAAACAACTGATTTCAAAATACAGGAATATCCATAATTAAAGTGACAAACTGAAACAATATATATATACTGGAAAATGACAATACTGATGGAATGTACCCAATACTTATATACATGCCGTGTGATCACTGTGCGTGACGTCAAAAACTACGAGCAGCGCATGGGGTTGCTGTGTCATTTGATAGCTGGATTCGAGTGAATGTATCTTGTGGATTGCCAATGTCTGGACCAGTGGCGGATCCAGGGGGGGATCGCCCCCCCCCCCCCCCCGAAGAGATTTTTTTTTAAATGTTATATACAAATAAAACCCATCCCAGAATTTGGAGCTCTTAAAAGTAGCTCTAAATAGCAGTTTTACAACTTACTGCCCCCCCTCCAGAAGTTCGTTTTGGATTCGTCCCTGGTCTGGACAATGCATTGCACTGGAAGATAATGTTAAACAAAAGCAGGTCACTTCTAAGCCCAAGTAGCAAGGTGAATATGCTCCAACAAGTGGTCTCCAGGATGTCCATTCCGAAAGACAGGAACAATGATGAGACGGTAAGTGGGACCACGAAGCACACGTGCAAGAATATTATTTTAAAATTAACGGCATGTTGCAATAGACATATGAGTGCACAACGTGGATGGCTCTGGACTTGTATACTGTTACTGGTACCATAATGCGGAGGCAAGTAGTATACCGGCATTTCATTGCGGCAAATTTTATGCAAAAACGTCAGCAGAATGTATCTCCTCTCACTCCTTCCCGGAGGGAGGAGAGACAGGTGATGCAGAAACCATGTACGCGCGGAGGAGGGCTGGGATCCAATATCGTCGCCTCAACGTCCGAGAAAGAGACCACTAGCAAGACAATGACATGATGAGGGCCAGGTGCAATGATCTGGATGGACTCCGTGTGTGTGCTAAAGAATTAAACCCTCATCGTCCAGACGTACCGAGATGTGATCTGTAAAGTCACTGTGAGGCTTTTCGATAGATCATCGGACTATAGTTCTGGTACACGCACGATAACTCTTATTCCCATCGTGCACAGCTGATAGCTGAATTTTCGAGGGAAAAGCCCAGATTCCATGGCATGTTCATTCTCCGGACCTCGTGGGATTGAACATGTATGGGATACCCTGGAAAGGAGGATTGCCCCCTCCAGGTCTCAGAATTGCTCTCCTGGAGGACTGGAACGTTTTAACCTAAGAACCATGCATCTTCATCATAAACAGCACGAGAAGGGTTGGACGCTGTATATTACAGCTTCAGTGGACCACATCATTTGTAAACGTACAGCGTCACTGGGAACATCTGAATCTCATGCGTCCCTTACGGCCATGGCTCTAGTACAAGGATCTATACACGTTTCGATCCATATTATCCCTCCCATTTATGACCTTCATATACTCGATTCGTTCCTGCTTCGATATAAATGGGCTTTGTGGTGGGCAAACACCGGTGCGTGGTTTTCCTCGTGGTTCTCTCGTTTGCTTCCTTCCGTTATTCTACCATTATCATTCATCTCATCAACATCGGTGCACTAAGATAATAAGAATAAAATACAATAACTTCGGTACATTATTGCAGTGGTTCTCAACCGGTATGTCGATATTTTTTTTAAAGTCATTAATATTTAATTAAAATCAATTTTGAGACAGCGCACCAGTCAACGCCCGCAGCGGAAGCAACAATGCTTAGTACTACATAGAGCCAAAAGCAAGCCTAAGTCGTTTATAGAAATTTGGATTCTTACACTACTATAATTTATATCAGTACAGACTCAAGTGTCGTGGGCGGTTGTTAGTCAAAGAGGCTGCTTTATTGCACACGATCACAATTTCCTGGAATGTCATCGCTTGCTCACTTCTGTTTGTCACTTCAGTTTTGGACATGCGTATGAATTCTAACAGCGATCTTAAAATCATCCAAAATTATACATTATTAATCAATAAAAATACTTATAATAATAAATATAGTTGACAGCTGATGTAACGTAATATATATGTTACGAAACTGCCTATATCACAAAAAAAAATAAACTGTAGCTCTAGAACTAGCGTTATTTTTCAGATCTTCATTACATTTTAATATATTTTACTGAATACATTAGCAATATATACAGACGAAACTAAACTTACTGGTGTCACGTACTATGAGAGGAATTATGAAAATAAAATATGCCAAATGAAACTTCTCACGCTTGCACAAGAACTTTGCATATTGTTTCCTCCCATTACCTTCAAGTGGACGGACTATAATGAGATTTTTAAAAGAAAATATATATATATAACAACAGATCAAATATCTTTATATTAAAAAAAAAAAAAAAAAAATGCTTCACTTAAAATTTCGGACTTTCAAGTAAATTGATTCTGACCAACATTACGATAAATCACAACTATATATTTCTGCTGCTAAATAAACATACAAAATTCTAACAATATTATAGTAAAATCTGTCTGCATCGGACTTCGTTTATCTCCCGAAAATTACTCAATTTGTACAGCGGTGGACACTTCTAAATGGTACACCTTAGCCGTAAATCTCCATATGGCTGTACCATTTAGAAGTGTCGCCCGCTGTACAAGGCGTAGCCTATCGAATGTAACGTATGTATGTGTTTCATGGCTCATAACTCATCGATAAACTACTTAAACAAGCATCAAACTCCATATAAAATGCTCTACCTTTATATGTTTCTTTAGAATATATTGATTTCAGTAATATCACATTAAGATCTACGTTATCTTATGTAACAATAAGATAATATAATAAGATCTACATTATCCTATTTCTCTGTGTATTCTCAGGTAGCTTGTATAGTCAGAAACGAAATTAACCAAAGGTT
The DNA here is from genome assembly GCF_964235325.1 of Thermobia domestica. Lineage (NCBI taxonomy): Eukaryota > Metazoa > Arthropoda > Insecta > Zygentoma > Lepismatidae > Thermobia > Thermobia domestica. Next base: position 228,551,378 of record NC_137465.1, on the reverse strand, counting down.
GGAGCTATCATTTCTTATACCTCTAACCCATACTTAATATTGTTTCTGACTGCACATGGTATTTCTAAAGATCGCAACCAGCAATTACAATTCTCGGACTATAATACATCCGTTTACAGTTAAGTGCAGATCTTTTTAGCGTTGAGTAACATCTCACATCAGCACCATACACAACTGAAGCTTTGCATAATCCACTAACACAAAATCAAATACAAGTTTCATTTAGAAGATGGACGGATTTAAATATACAGGTGTTCTCACAAAGGTTTAAGTGTGAAGACTAAAACAAACCAAAATCTACAATAATACTTATTTTTCTTACCGTATTACTTTATATATATATATATATATATATATATATATATATATATATATTGCGTTCCGCGAATAACACTAAGGCCCGTCTCCTGAAGAAACCAAGGCAGATAGAAACATGAATTCTTTTGTAACCTTCAAAGACAACATTATGGTGATATGGAGAACCCCCCATGAGGTGTGCTCAAGGGGGTAACTACTCCCATCCTGTCGCACCTCGTTTAAAAGCTAATGATGTGTAGAGAAAAGTTCTGGAAACTGCTTGTTGCTATCGTGTCTGTGCATTATGGCGGCCATCCGTAAGTACGGTCGAAGTACTCGTTGCTACCCCTCGTGACCCCCTTATCCCCCCCCCCTCATCGGGAATTTTCCTTATAAGCATGATGCTACCTTGGTTTCTTCAGGAGACGTGGCTTAGTATTATGCGTGAAACGTATTTCGACCGTACTTACGGATAGCTGCCATGTTGGATAGGGACATGCTAGCGACATGTAGTTCTCAAAACTGGTCTGTACACGTAACTGCCTTTCAAACGAGGTACCACACGGTAGGGGTTGCTATTTAAAATTTTGTAGTTACCCTCCGTAACTCCCTTAGGTCCCCCTCTTGGGCGATTCTTATCAGCATAACATTGTCTTTTATGTCCCTTGAAGTTTACAAAAGGTTTCAAGTTTCTATCTGCCTTGGTTTCTTCAGGAGACGAGCCTTAGTGTTATTCGTGGAACGCACTGTATATATAAAACCTAGCATATTTCAACAGGAGAACCTGCCTCACATTTCGAACTACTTGATGCATCAATCAAAGAAACGCACATTATTCTCTAGAACAAGATCCCCTTTGTAAACAATGAAATATAGCATAGTGTTGTTAAAGTTCCACACATTCCTTTGGTGCATGTTATCCTGAGTTCAATTTAAAGTGGATTGAATAATTATTCATCATAATCTCTTTTCGCTTACACTATGTTATTCGCTAGTCTGCACCCCACTTTAAGACTATTGTTATAAGTGTACACGAAACAATCTAACAGTTCGTTTTGTAAAAGCAACAAGGTCACTGAAACCAGTTTCTAGTAACGATAAACACTGAAGCTGGTTTCGTAAAAGGCACTAAACTTGTAATACTAGTATAGAGATCATCAAAATAAAATTACAACAATACACAATACACCAGAAGAAAGATTATTGCTATTTACAAATTACTTTTACTACAAATTACTGTTTTGGTTGTTTACGAGTTATAAAAATCCATGAAAAGTCTCAAGAACCTGTCTCTCCGCTTCTCTTTTCATATTAAAGTATATATTCCTTTCTGACAATGGGACGGATTATTCATAGTGTAGCTCATATATTAAATGTTCGATATTAAATTAAAACTAAAACCCTACTTCTTTGAGTCATAAAATATTATATGTTCCGTCTTCTACAACACAATATTCTTCTCCCATCTAGTAAGAAATATCCTACAAGTGAAAAAAATATATAACATACATAAAAACAAATTATTTAACTTTCATCATTAAAATCTTTAGAAAATATGTCCTCACTTTTGTGCATTCGAAGCAATATGAACTACTACTACAACCACTGAAACAAAACGGTAAGACTATCCCACAGATTGTTTATGTGTAATGCTTAAAATATATATATAAAGTTGTTGTTTTACATTTTTCAATCTTGATGTAGGCACATTATATTAAAAAATAATTTAAAGAAAAAAATACTCACAATAAATTGATACTTCATTTAGTACGATGCGTATTCAATATTTATTAGAACTTATCCCAAAACACACGATGCATATTCTTACCCCAAAACTCTCAAATTATAGTTCAACTGTTGAACTATAACCTGAATGTTTTTGGTTAATTGCAGTTTTAATAAATACAGACTACTGATGATAAAATTCACTTACTAGTAAATTATGCCGCTCAACTAATAGCATACTTGCATGTAATTTTCTCTCATGTGGGAAAGAACAACAAAAATTTCTGAATTGAACTCAGTCAAGTTTCAAGAGAAATTCCGAGTCTCTTCTCTAAACAAGGACAGGAACACTATTTCTACTATGCAGAGCTGCGTCAGTGAACAACAATCATTCACTTCTTAAGTACAAAATGAGTATAAAAATGTCTTTTTACATGGGACGGATACTATCACAAACATAAACCAACGGTGCAGATTCAAAACTTGCAGCAATGACGATCTGTATGTAACAGATGTATTTTAAAACACATACTTCATTATAAAAACTATACAATTTGGAATGCGCTTATTTTAACAGTATAAATATGTATATGTAAAAAGTATTTACAAAATTTAACGAATACAGTGAAATCTCGTTACACGATCGTGCCACTTGCATTGCTTATACAGTAGAATCCCTCTTGTCCGTCCTCGGCTAGTCCGCCACTCCGGTTGATCCGACCGTGCTCCAGCCGAACTTGTCCCAACTCGTCGGTGACTCACGAGGTACATTGTCGTTTAATGCCGTTGCGGCATTGTTGTTTAGTTCCTGTTACTGTATATCCGCTTTAGTGCTGACTGATCGTTGGTTTTACGACAGTATTCGTTATGGTACACTCTTTTTTCAACATGTCAGAAGTAAAACGTAAATACGTTACTCTTTCACTACATGAAAAATTAGCAGTGCTACAAAGACTGAACAAAGGGGAATCACTCCAAAAAATTGCCAAGGAACTCTATGTACGCATTATGACAATAAAAGATTGGAAAAGAAATCGGGAAGATATTGAATCATATACAGTGACGATAAATAGTAAAAACACTCTTAAGAATCGCAAAACATTGAAGAAGCCTAAACGTGAACTACTTTTTTTCTGTATTTTCTGATAATCCGACCTTTTTTGCGTTCCGACCATACCCTCAGTTCCAAAGGTGACGGATTAGAGGGATTCTACTGTAATTCTTTATAGTATATTTTCATACAAACTAAATCAACTTTAGTTTTGATTTATCTCTCATTGGCCTCACAGTATGCACAAGATTTCTGATAATCTTTTAATTTGTACTTATTTAACTGGCGTGCTAAAGGAGATTAACATACTTTTCTACGACAATTATCAACACTGCATTGAAATGAAGCAGGCACTGGAACTATGCTCAATTCTTGGGTGCACTAAAAAGAATCAACTTGTTTGTCCAGAGCAGATTAGAAGTATGTCTATTGATAGATTCGATATTGATCAAAATATCAGGGGCCCTGTGATTATAATCTTGTGTTTAAATGAATGATCTGAACAGAGAAATGCATCAAACTGCATTTAGAATAAGTTATGGTTTCTGAAGGAAATGTGACACTTCCCTTCCTCTTCAAGTCAGTAAGATTGGTGAAAAATTTTTCACTACTTTGACTTAAAAATTTCATAGTTCTTTGCTCTTTGTATTCGACCCTTTCATTTGATGTATTTCTTCAGTCACTCATCTTTTGGAAATGAAATTGAACCAAGTTCGGTTCTAAGGTATCTGGTTATGCATGCCATGTTTAACATGTGGCATATTGACATTTAAAATTCTTATGCGTCTCACAGTAAAAGGGAATGTAAATTTCTATCAATGAAGTTAAGTAACATGTGAAGTGAAACAGCCGGCCAAGTAGTGCACATTCAACTGGATGTTGCATAATCGAAGCATAGTTTCTCAGCGTTTACTTCTTGCTTTCTACGTCGATTACGTTATCTTTAATTTAAAATAGCTCCCCAGTCGCCACACGATGAGGTGGCTACCGAAAATTATGTCGTCCCTACCGAGACCATTCGCTCCAGAAGCATTTACATTAGTCATTCGACTATAAGCGAATATTAAGCATTGCTTTCAATTGGTATTCCCTTGATGTACAGAGAAAATGAACTGTTACAAACGAATATAATTGGAAGACAGATATCTTCATGAAAATTTTCAGAAGTACTTTACTGTTAGAGCTCCCTGCTATATGGTAAGCGTACGCGTCTTTGGCGCGGGGCACCCGGATCTGACCTTAAGCTGTAGGTTCACATCCCACATAGCCTCCCTGCTGAATGGGACGCTAAACTCTTAACTTAACCAACCAACTAGTTTATTGTTTTTCAAAATTATCCGGTCTGTTTTTCACTTACATTGTTAGTATTGCATTGCAATTCACATGCAAAGACAACAGGTAGTCATCGAACTCTAGATTACAAAGGAAATTAAAGTTTCATTTAATTTCTTGAGCTGAATGGCACGTGCGAACTTGCTCGAATGCTATTTTATTCCTGCATAAGCCTTTCCGGCTACCCAACACACATTTGTATACAACGTACACAGTATTTTCTGTTTCACTATCGTTAATTCTGAAGATATACAATACATATTCTATATAGGTTATAATAACTGTAACAAGGACTTGTTTGCATATGGCACTAGCTGAGAATGTGGTAACTACGTTCCTTTTGGTCCTTTAAGTACAAACTGTCCATATTCTGAAAATCGTCGCTATGATTCTCAATCTCAATAGACACAGTGTTAATCATGAATCTAAAATTCTGTTAATGTCATCATTTCAAATCGGCGATTATCTAAGAAGTTATCCGTTTCTTTTTGAACGCCTCGTAAAGAAAGGCATGTCCGCCTCCTCTTGCCCCCCAAAAATACAGTCTATCATATAGTGATATTTTATCGTATAGTAAGTTTTCCGTAGTCGCGGGATGTATCAAATCCTGTAGAGATCTCACTGTATTCGTGTAATATGCACACTTGTTGGAAAATACAAAAAATTACATTTTACATTCATACACAGTCGTCCTACGAATTGAAGGCACATCCTTCCGTAAAAAGTATACACTCACTCCTAAAAGGCGCATCCAAGTCACCCTAATACAACCATCTACAATCGGCCAACCAATATTGAACACAACAGCGTGATGATGGTTGCTATAAGTGACATTTGAATACTGCAAGCTCCAGCATGACAATCAACGAGAGCTCTTGCTCGTAAGAAATTCTTCCCTAAATATGTCCTGTAATTCCTTTCTGATTTGTTTAGTATAGCTAGTTGCTGTGTAGCGTCTTGAAATATGAGATCACTAAATCTTTCCGGCGAAGAGAACATACTGAAACTGTAAAAGAAATTCTATTAGAACAAGAGCAGATCAAAAGTAGTCATAACACCATAATTTTAATATTTTCGCCACGAGAGCGAGATGATTATCGACGGTAAATGTGAAAGAAAGGTGACTATCACAGGAGCGAATGACAAAAGAAAAAAGCATTGTAAGTATTAATTCTTGTAAATTGGCGAAGTTCCCGTCTTCAAAACTGCAATCAACTGTTTATCTGTTTAGAAAAATAGTCCTCCACCTCCTCCCCGCTTTCTTGTATATAAAATAATGTGTCTGCCATCAGATTTCCACAAATTTTATACAAAGACAGATCCTCATCAGATCTAACCACGCACGAAGCCCCCTTTTTTCGAACTTCGGACCGGGGGTATCGGATTTGGGAAGGGGTGAAAATGTATGCATAAAAGGAGACGATAAATACCCGGAACAACGCATATTAATTATGGTGGATTGGAGTTTAGCGTCCCTTTCAGCAAACAAGACTATATGAGACGTGGACTCACAGCTTAACAAGGTATTCAAACACACCAGCTGCCTCGGGGAATCGAATCTCTCCCTCTTGCATCACAGGCGCCTACACTAATCATGGAGCCGAGCCTCATTGTCATCTCGGACGGCGGGATGGAGGGGTAAATGTCCAAATGACCGATCTTAGTGTTTTTTGAGGTCGCTAAGATGAATAGTAACACTCCAGCCATCGTTTAAGTCCAAATTTACCCCTCATCGTCATCGGAGGCGAAGGATGAAAAATATCGAAAATAAGCGAGATTAGTCTTATCCAGTTTTCGGGATTGCCGAGATGAATAGTAACACTCTGGACGCTATTTGTGTCCAATTTTAGCCTCCATCGTCATCGGACGGGAGGGGGAGGGGGGGAGCTGAAAAGTAACATGTCCAAAATGACAGATATTAGTATCGAATCCATCGTTTTCGGGGTCGCTGAGATGAACCGATATTAGTGTCAAATCCATAGTTTTCGGAATTGCTCAATTGATTGGTAATAGTCCTGAAAACATTTAAGGCCAAGTTTAGGCAGAAAGGAACATGTCAGCTGGCCCGCGAATTGACAAGAATAATACCGAAGGAGGGTTGGTCTTCCCTATTTACTTGTATTCATTTCTTTACTTTTAAATATGATATATTGCATAAACCGTATCCTCCCCGTGCGTAGAATGGATATTTCAGCTAAGTAATAAAATAATGTGTCTGTCTGTGTGTCATCAGATTTTCGCACATAAAGGAGCTATCTACAATCACCAACAGATCTTAACCAAATCTAATCGTTTACGAAGCCCTTTTTCCGAAATTCGTGACAAAGTGGGTCGAAATGTATGCAAAAAGGGAAATGATAAATACCTTGGATACGGATATTAATATCAAATTCATAGTTTTCGAGGTCGTCGCTGAGATCATTAGTAACATACCAGACTCCGTTCAAGTCCAACCTAACCCCCATCGTCAGGGTGAGAGGGGATGTGAGAAATAGCACGTCCAAAATGACCGATATACAAGTGTTGAATTCATAGTTTTCGAGGTCAGTAACGTTGGGAGTCTCGATGACATTTGAGCCGAAGCTTTAGGCAGGATGGGACATGACAGCCGATCCAAAAACTAATAGGGGCGACGCCGACGGCGCTGCAATTCGGTATTTATTTATTTCATTTATATTAAGAGGGACAACGCCGAAAGTGTTGAATTTCCTTATTTATTTACCTATAAACATGATATGCTGCATAAATCTTATATTACCCGTACGAAGAAGGGTATTTCAGCTACTAATAATAATAGTGGAAACGTCACCAACTTCTGAATAAATATACCGTATTAGCCTGAATATAGTACAGCAGTGTTAGTATAAAAACTACATACCTATTATAATTGCAACCTATGAAATGAAAATGAAATCTTTAAGTTTAACGTCCCCGGTTATGCCGGTAAGGCTAAAGGGGACGGTGATTATCAGAAATGAATGAAATGGTGGAATGAAGAAAATGGGAGGAAACGGGAGAACCCCGAAAAAACCCACGAGCATGGTGTGTGTCCACCACAAAGTCCACACGGCGCGAGCTGGGATCGAACCAGGGACCCCAAGCACCGGAGGTGAACGCTCTACCATTGAGCCACCGATTTAAATCTTAACAAGTAGGTTCAACGGAAACGAGAAAAATCCGCCTTCATTGATTATAGCAAAATCTTATTTTGGGCACATAATACAACAAAGGACTAATCAACATAGGCAATTTTAATACGTGTAGAAGTCTACTATTCTGTACTTCCCACCTGGAGAACGATTTCGGTGGGCAATCTTAACAAGTAATTGTAAGTTAATTTCAATACCATGTGTAGTAAATCGTTTCGACATTCTCTATACATTGTGTATGTGTCTCTCCTGATTCACTCAATAGCTGTCCACAATGAAAAGTTTACGTGCATACTAAGCAGGTAAAGATTTAAAACTTAGTGAGCTATTTCAACATCGGACGAGTTTTATGGATCGTGTTTTGATTTCACTAAGTCAAAAATCCAAATTTAACGACCAATAAATAATTCAAGAACCAACGCTCTGCACATTGCAACTTCAAATGCATACTAATCTCATAAAGATCTATCATCATGACAAATTTGGTCACAACGGATGAGTTTCGTCAACAGCATGCTAAGTCCACCTTCACCGCTTAATGACCAACAACGTAGGAACCAAACGTCTGTACAACATAATATTTCATATGCATACTAATCTCGTCAAGATCTACCGCGATACTAAGTTTAGTCAAAATCGGAAGTTTCATCAATCGCTTTTTAGTGAGATTTCGGACATCACCGCTGTGCTTAGGGAACCAAGACATTTCCAATGGCACAACCTGCGTCCACCAACTCTATCTAAAACGGTATGCTCTTTCTTGATTTCACTAACTCCAAACCCAACTTTAATGGCAAATAATATACCACCATAGTGAGTTTGGTTGAGATAGGACGAGTATCATTGATCGCGTTCTAACGAAATTCCTTTATTTCAGTAAGTCCACATCCAAATTTTATGGCTAGTAAGTCAGTCGAGTTTCATGGAGTTGATAGGAAGCGATATATAATATCCTTTCACTAAATCCAAACTCAATTATGGAGGCCCATAACTCGGAAACCAAAGGTCTGCATACCATAATTATTCATGAGTGCTAAACTCATCAAAATCTACTACCATGCCAATTTAGGTCAAGATTAGACGAGTTTCATTTTTTTGATCGCGTACGACATATACTACCCTTGTAATCGATTTATTTAAAAGAAAAATCAAATGAAGGCGAAAATAACTATTAAAAAAGATAATTTTTCATTGTGCAATATTTTTAAAGAATGTGTAAATGTTTTACGCTGTGTATTTTAATGTTTCCATTAAGATCATTAAAAAAAATACATGGGATCGTGTTATATTTGGGGTTGTACTATATTCAGGCTGATTAATACGAAGATGTCATAATTAAAGTATCACTGTTCAGAGGACACTGGAGACGTAACCAGTGGACAGAATGCAACCAAACTTGGTAGGAGTATATTTTGGAACATACAGAAGCGATTGAAATGGTAACAAACGAACAAAAAAAGTTCCAATTCTTGTCACCAGAAGAAATTGTGGGACTGGACAATGCCAATTAAGTGCGATATGACAGAAACACGTCACTACTGATGCTAAATGATAAGAAAAGCCGTAATTATCTCCCCTATGGGTCTTGTAGCATTGATTAGTATTGCTATTTATACCCCGTTATCTAGTTACCAGATGTGTTATGGGTGGGAGATAAGAAGAAAAATGTAAGCATTTTACTTAATAAATAGCGACATACCTGGCCATGTGAACACACACAAGGATTATACTGTACTTACGGTTTAATCTGCATCTGAATACTGAGACACTGTTCAAGGTGAGCTCCATGCTGATATTCCATGAACAGATTCCGACTTACAATAGTCAACTGCAGAATGCAGTTGATCTGCAGTAAAAGGCTGGCCACGCTGAATAATGTTCTGACGCAAAATGTCGGAACGTGCCCCTGATACAGAGGCCACCCCCACAACCAAAAGTCACTGAGTGATAAATTGGGTGATTGGGCTAACCATGGGAAACCAAAGAGACTGCCAATAATCATATCGTTTGAAAAATGTTAGCGAAGAATCTCTTGCACATTACGCGCAACATGTGGGGCCGCTCTGTGTTTTGGATGAAAATTATTCGACTTGAGACACCGGCGTTGGTGCAACTAAGGAATAACAAATGTAATCAGCGTATCTGCATATTTCTGAGAAGTGACGAATCTTGTCACTGGCCCATTTGGACCATTATTCTCGAAGGAGTAAAATCCGATAATAAATTGGGCAGTAAACCCACACCACACAGTAGTCCTTTCTGAATGCAACGGCACTCTTGTATGCCATATAGATTTTCACTGGCCCATATGCGGCAGTTTTGAGTGTTCACTGTCGCATTTAGGAAAAAAGTGGGCCTCGTCACTCCACGTAACATTTCGTGGTCAAGCACTGTCCACTTCCATACGAGCACGAAATGTTAATCTGAACGTCATACAGACTTTTCCATCTCTGGGATGCAGTTGATATGTTAGTGTAAATTTGAAGGGGTATCAGTGTAGAACTTTTCAGAGAATTTTTCAGACAGCCGAATACGGCATGTCCAGATTTTTTGATACTGCATTGGCACTCATTAATACCACGCCATTGTTATTCATCGATTTCTACATGATGACGGTAGAAAAGTTTTGAACTTCTTGCTGTGTCACTATCTTACGACTTCTTTTTGGTTTCACCCCTACCATACCGATCTCCTCAAACTTTCTCACCATTATTTTCACAGCACATGGTGTAATGAGATCAGAAGGTAACTCCATTTGTTGGCGATATTCACGAATGGCACCATCACTATTGTCGAAAGTATAGCACAGTTTCACTAATACGGGCCGTTCTGGCAATGTCAGTTTCATGGTTTGCTATACAAGATGTCCCTCAGTAACTATGAGTCAGATTTGTATATGTTGTACATGTTTTCTGCAATACGAATTCCAGTGATACCCAAGCGCCAGTAGTGTTGTGTTGTGGTTATGTGAAAGTCAGTGCAACATAGTTCAATGTACCTCCATAACTACCGGTATCCCCAATATCGAACCCCATCCGTAACATGTGTGATAGTCATTAGAGATAGGAGTATTAACAGCACTACTAATCAAACCAAGAGATCCACAGGGGAGATAATTACGACCTTTCTTAGCATTTCGCATCTATTGTGACGTTTTTCTTTCATACCACACTTAATTGATGTACAGCGCAGTTTCCTCTGGTGACGTGAATTGGAACTAATTATTACAATTATAATTACATGGACACATAGGGGGATATTCAAAATTAACAAAAAATTGGCTACTTACCAATGAATCCTCCCTTGAAAAATTTAAAGATTTTGACGTTTCGGAACTCTCAGCTGGTTCTTTTCTCAGTGTCTCCTTTTATCTCCTTTCCGTTTTAATCCTTTTTACCTTGCCACTGAGGAAGGAACCTGCTGAGAGTTCCGAAACGTCAAAATCTTTAAATTTTTCAAGGGAGGATTCATTGGTAAGTAGCCAATTTTTTTGTTAATTTTGGAACTAATTATGTTTATCAGACCAATCGCTTCTGCATTTTTCCAAATATACGAAGTTTAATTACATTCCGTCTATTGATTATCCCAAATCCTCTGAACAGCGATACTTTGATTACCTAGGTATAACGTGGTACATTCTGTGTTATCATTAATTCTTGTTTTGTTTCTGCGACATTTTACCTTTTCTTTCACAATTACCTTAAGTAATAATCTCGCTTCGACCAATATAAATACTGTGATTGGCGAAAACAATACAGCTACCAAGAATCTGTTACATAGGCCAACAATGAAGACCATTACAAGAATTTTTATTATAGTGATTCTTAGCGTATTTCATAAAGTCCACACGCTTCAATTCTCATTTTGTAATTACCATACTTATTCCATTATAATTCGACCGTCCCCCCTCAGAAATAAAAACGAAATTTTTTAAAAATATAATAAAAACGAAATTTTTTAAAAATATATATTAATGAAGCATACAAACCATAAGTTTTTTGAGGGGGTGGGGAGGAGCTAAAATCTAATGAATTATACTACATTAATATCCGCTTTTTTTTCTCTCTCTCTCATTTCTTTTCATTCTTGCTGTAAATACTTATAATATCTGCTTAGGTCCGAAGATGGGCAATATAAAATTTGCTTTCCTTTCCAGATAGAAACTACACTTCCATGAAACTTACTTGTGGCGGCTTCTGGCAATATTTTTCGGAACTTTTTCCTACTCGATAAAGTGCATCGTCTACTTTATCAACCGTCTTAGCAGTACCAATTCTAAGCCGAGGGGCATTTTTTGAACCAAGAAAAAAATGAGTCGGCTTACGGAAGTCTACATTCTTTGATTCTATCTGCGTAATTAGCATTCAACATTCTAACCAGTAAATCACTGAAATACTTTCACAGTAATCAATGATATGACTGGATAATTAGCTCTATTTTGAAAGCCGAAATTTGAAATAGTTATTAATATTGTGAACTGTTCCTTACGTACCTGAAATCATCTTGATATTTTCGTCCATAAAATTGTTGGGCATAAGTAAAAAGGTTAATAAAGGCATCTATTTCAGCTTCATTGTAACCAGCCCCGCCTCGAGTTACAATGGCATTAGCTTTTACTTTACCCAAGTTGCAATCTTCGTACTTGTTCACGGGTGCTCTGGTTCCTACGAGAAAATAAATAAATAAATAAAATAGTGAGTTACGCAATCATACTTCAAGAGCGTGATGTATATAATCTCTAATTATCGTGCAGACAAATTAACTTCAGCTAATAACGTACCTGTAGGACACAGTAATTCATAATCCGATGTCAGTGTATTGCGAGCCCACCATTCCCGCCGTTTGCCATCAGTATTCTCCATTACAGTAGTATGCTTCACAAAGGCAACTTCACCGCCGCCTTCCACTAAACATCTGAAAGCACCTGAAAACGAAAATAAAGCTTTTCAATATTTTACCTTGAATTTAATGACTAACTTTGTTTGCGCACGAAATACAAAATGGAATACACAATTATCACTTTAAAATTTTGCCATTTAAAGCATGTATACACTCACCAGTGATCGAATCGAAGTATATCTAAGACAGGTTTATAAATACGCGTATATCCTGTATGTGATTCCCGGTTCAATTCCTGTGGGAAAGCATTAAAAACTTTGAACTCATTATGGTTGTTCAGATTCCATCTTAAACTGCAGTTTACATTGCATATAACCTCGGTGCCGAAAAGGAAAGCTGAATTTCAACAAACAAACGAGCATATAGGTAGCAATTTATTTCCAATCTGTCCACTCTTTTTCACTGCAATTTATTTGTAACTAAGACCAAGTGACTATACAGATAATAAAATGAGCATTGTAATGAATGACGCCAACTGGGAATGCAATGAAAAATACAAGGATCATTTAACTTGAAGTAGCAACATAGTTGTGAAATGGAATGTAGTGAATCACTCACCCCAAGAAGCTTACAGTCCTTCGACGTAGTTTCCGCTAGCCTGTTGAACCCTTCGCCAGATGTATGGTATCCGTTAAATACCTGTCAAAGCTCCACTTTGTGAGAGGTGTTGACAGTGCACCCTAAGGCACGAACAATGCTGGGAATGTCTCTGAAACGCTTGCCTCTGACAGGTTCTTTCATTTCTGGGAGATCAAAATCGCAGGGGCTCATATCCGGGGAGTATGGCGGGTGCTCCAGTACCGCCCAACCCCAAGGTCGTAAGAGTCTGTATTGGATGGGCTGTATGGCATCTGGCATTGTCGTGTAAGAGAATTGGTCCAGACTCCAGGTGTGGACGTTTGCGCCGCAATGCTGGTCGCAAATGGACACTGAGGTATGAAGCATAGTATGCACCATTGACGGTCACGCCCGGTGGAACTTGATGTGACAGGATAATGCCTTCGTGGTCGTTTGATATTATCATCACCTTCACGTTTGCTGGCTCTTGCCTAAGTCTTTTCGGTCATGGAGATTCTGGGTGGTGCCATTCACTCGACTGACGTTTCAATTCAGGCTGGCAGGATCTTCCCCACGTTTCGTCACTTGCAATAATGCGGTGCAAGAAGTCATCACCTTCCTCATTGTAGCGTTGAAGGTGTAGACGCACACATTCCCACCTATGTCACTTTTGAACTTAGGTCAGAGCATGGGGTACCCATCTGGCTGCAATTTTCCGCATGCGAAGATCTTGTGTTAGCATGCGGAACATTGATCCGGAAGAAATGTTCAGCTCCTGCGCCAATCCACTACAAGTCCAGCGCTGATCACCGTCAAGCAGTGTCCGTAGTCTTGCAAGATGAATTTCGTGCGTAGCCGTTCGCGTATGCCCTCCACCCTGCATTTTGTCTGTTGACTGTCGTTCCGCATAAAATGCTGCAACCCATCTCGCCACTGTCCGATACGGTAGAGCATCTTCACCCAGCCATCTACTAATTCTCTGTGAATCGTCCTACCATTTCGCTCTCGTGCCACCTGGAATTTGATCAACACACGCTGCTCTGCACATGTGAACATCGCGTTAGGGCGGCATTTCACACAACAATCACTTTAACAATATCTACTCGCCACACACATCGTAATATGGGACCGCTGCACCGTTTTGAACTGAGTCGTTACATTCACGGAACACACTACATTCGTCATTTGCCTCCTGCCCACCCGACACTCCAATCGTAGCGGTGTTGCCAGTTCGAGTCAAATGACCCTCGTATACCGGTATGATGAAAAAGAAACATCTACGACTCGGATTAAGGAACACACTGTCAATTCAAGCAATCAACTACGTTTGGCGTATCAAAACATTTATACAAACATGGACATACAAATAAAAATAATGAAAGCTATATAATCACGAACTCAAACTGAACAATACTCTCCAAATTTTACTAACAGAAAAAATCTACATTAAAATTTAGATCAAGATAACACACTAAAATTATTTCTTAAAAAGATACGAACAGTAATTTTGGCATATTGTTACTTACTCTTCAAATATAGTCTGTCAAATTTATCTCTGATTTAAGAAGAGGGGCGCCAGTTAAACAACGTTGGGAACCACTAGTTTAATGTACTCAAATCAATACTGGATTCTTTAATATTACTTGCCTGTATACCCAAAATAATCTTCTGATGCGTCTCTCCTGCAATAACTCGAACTAGATCCATGACACAAATCGCACAAGTTATCATAAGGAGCTCCTACATTGTATTCACCACTTAAGGCCCCTGGAACACAAGACTTCGTAAAATATTCAGCTGCAGCTCGCACAGAATCACATCCATAACTACGAATCCAGCCATTTGATATTAGGTAGGCGAGGGGAATAACCCACCCAGCAGCCATATAAATGCCAGTATGGCAAGTGTTTTTACCTATAGAAGAAATAAAATAAAAAATAATAAAGACGAAGAACTCTTAACATTCCTACACAATACAGCTACAGTAAAACCTGTTAAATTTGCCACATTTCTACGGTTAAGAAAATGAGGGAATGGAGGAAAGCTCGTACATTAAAAGTAAGATACTCCCAAAATAGAGGAGGATGGTGGTACTATTTATTTTTATGTCTATTGTCGGTGAATGTACGAACAGATCAGCACCATTAAGCCTTATCATTCATATTCTACATTGCATATCATTGGTAGTCCACTGCAGACGAATTTATTGAGCTACGGATGTTCATTATTATCGTTTTTTTTTTTTTTTTTTAAATTCATTTCCTTCTGGTGAGCTTGCAGAAAATTTACAACAAATTACAATTTCGATTCATGTTGCATAGTGTAAACACGAAATGAAGACTTTTTTTTTTTTTTTTTTTTGAAACTTCCATTTTCCTGTAAGACATGCATTATTTATTACTCCATAAACTGGCCACCTATCTTGGAAATTACCCGCATTGAAGAAACTTTATTCTTATGCTGTCAATGATAAATTCACCTCTGCATGTCAAATACCAAACATCTTCTTCGTTTCTTAAAAATTCTTTCAGGACAGCTTTTACTGTTGTATACCCTAGAAGGGCAATAAACCCGAAGAAAATGGATGGCAACTTGTCAACTGAAAGTACATTCTCCAAAAATGCAGAATGCAGGAGGAAATAGTACTATTTATTGTATGTCAATTGTCGGCTAATATATGAATAGATTAGTATCATTAAGCCTTATCAATCATATTGTAAATTGCATGACATTTGATAGATCAGTGCAGATGTTGATCAGTCAGCCAGTCGGGACTTGTTTTACTAGAGACATTAATTGTCGTCACATTTGTAACTTAACATATAATCATCATATACAGACCAAGGTTGTTTTGTTTAAAACAAATGATTAAAACTTGTTTTAAACAATTGATTTTGTTTAAAACAAATTTTGTACACATTTTAAACATTTTGTTTTAAACATGTGTATTTTTTAAGACTTATTTTAAACACATGTTTATTTTTATTTTATTTTATTTTTATAAAAAAATCTACCAGAGAAAGAAAATTGTCAAAAAGTGCTCCCCATTCAGAAAATTACACAGAAAATTCCGTTCTCCCGACAGCGGTATATTGTACGAATATACGGAATCCTCTTGCTTACTACAGAAATCAGTATGGAGCGTACGTTATTTGTATGCTACATAGGCGCTTCCCTTAGATGTTACACCATGCCGTTGCAGGATGTCTGATATCTAACAGTCTTCCTTATATTACATACATATAGATATGTCACCTTCGTCAGCTATATATTATATACGTGCATTTGTATGTGAGATCCTGACCGCCTATATTGTTTCATACGGAAAGTACGTATAGATGGAACACTTATACAGAAAGTGTTATAAAACATGCGTTTTCAGTTATACGTTTGCTGTACGTTAAGTCCAAAAGCTACAGGATTTACAAATATAACATACGATTTTATGTACGCCACATACATTTTTTCTCGGTGCATTTTGTTCCCATGTTTTGATTTCTCGTGGCTACAGCAGGTCAATGTGGTGATCTACAATTTATTTTGTCTCTTTTTCCCCCTTATTTTTAATATATATTGTACTGTTCAAATGCTTCTCAGTTAACTTGCGAGAAAGTGTTGTAGTCGAAGGTTGGACTACTTGTAGAACTGATATTAAAAAAATAAATAAAAGAATTATCATGGAAACAATTTTTTGTGTTGTATTCAGAAAACAAACAAAAGGTTATTTGCTAAACTGCAGTTCTGAAATTAAAATATCGCACGCATTTGTTGATACAGTACGTGTTGGTTCTCAGTCCCCGTACAACTTGGAATCGTTTAACATGAGTTTTATGGGAAGGAAAAAGGACATCATTTGGAGCAAATTTATTAAAGTAACTCAAACTCCATCAGATAAGAAAACGACCATACGACTCGTTGCAAAACGTGTAAGAAAGAAATTGTTGGTTTAATTCAAAGAATGAAGAATCATTACGAAAAATGCAATGCTGTGAAAAAAATGGAAACCCAAATAGATGGTAGAAGTGTTGATCCGAAAATCGCTTCTGATGATTCTAACGTCAGTGATGTGGTTGAGATGCAACTGAAAACTTCAGGTAAGGATTAATTTTGTATCAACACCTCAGTTCTAAATTTTCTTTAAAGCTTTACACTTTGTCATAGCTTGTATGAAGGGACCAGGTGAGAAAGCGCAAGGTATGGCAGTCGCCCGCGTAACTAGCCATTAAAGCATGATACTTATTGTAACATCAGTGCCGAACGTCAGTGTCTGGGACAATTAGATCTCAATTTGTTCGTCTGTTTGTATGTACGCACTATATACATGTGCGAGGGTAGAGGTACGAGACATCGGAATCTGCTGTATAGATTTTAACTGCGATCCGACGTAAAATTTCAAAATTAGTGGTTCGGATTCCACTTTAAACAAAAAGTCCTGTCTCACATAACTAAACAAACTAATTTTATGCGTTTCGAACATACTTGGATTGCAGGATAAATTTGGCTCCAAATCAGTTTTTATAAAAATATTTTTTAGATATGGGGCGTTCAGAGCACAAGGGATCCAAGTCCATTTTCAGAAAGGTTAACTTTTGCTCAGCAAACGTAGTATCTTCGTAGCTAGGGGTACGAAATAAATGAAACAGAAACCACGTGAAAGGATGTGGACTAGAGTTTCACAGGACAATCGCTAGACAAGGGCGTTATGGAATGGGGAAGGAGGACTAATTTCCCCCTCCTTGCTCATAAATTTAAGATATTAACATTATATTGTGTACGCTGCAGCGTGGGAATGATTAACAAGTCAAGCTCCGAATGCCATAATTACGTTACATAAATGCAGGGTGTGTCCAAAAGAATACACCGATGGAAAACGTCATATTTTCACAACCACGAATCCGGAATTAAAGAAAGAGAAACTACATGACAAGATGTAATCTAGAATTTTATATAATTGCCGCTAGAGAGGGGCGTTCGTTAAAGGTCATCCACCCCCTACCCTAAATTTCAGATTTTTGGGGCTGTAATGTAGATTTAGAAACCTTTCACTGAGCAAATTCCGACATAAAGAATTTGAAATCCTTACACCGGATTTTGATCAGTTGTAATCCATTTCCACTGGTCGTAAGGAGCTATACGCCTATATTGCTCTCTCGAATATTTTTTGGTCCAAGGATTCCAAAGGCAAATCTACTTTCGAGTTTCGGACCTGCTTAGAGTACATTTGTTTTATCTTGGCACGCTTCCCTCCTAAAGGATGGATCTATCTGCAACGCGTTCTTGCCACGCCGCAGTTAAGTTACGAGTTACAATACGCTAGGAAACACAGCAAAACGCCATACCACTTAAAGTCACTGTAACACACTTGTTCGCTGTGGCAACTAAGCACTTCAACTACCCGCCAAATAGCAATGACTTCATTTGATGGGCTGGCTGACAACTAACGTCACCTACACGACACAGCCAATAAGATGTCTATTGGATTAAAACGTTCACGTAAGTGCTAACAGAAAGTACTTTAAAAGCCACTCAAGTGCACTGGCGGGAAAAAGATAAAAACAAACGTACTCTAAAATTCTGGAAATTTAGCTTAAGCAACTTTCCAGTTTTAATCATCTGTATGTTCTCCGTATTTATTCGGCGTAAGGACCTCAAGCTTGTTCTGTTGGACTTTGCTTATCAAAAGACTAGCAGCGTTCACCCCGCTTCGCTGCGGTCACCCCGGAACGCAATAAACTTTGTTACTTAGATAATTTTTACTTTTTCGCTTTCAAGTGATATGATAAAAACCATAGAAGATTGCAGTAAATGTTAACATTATATCGCCTGTCATTTATGTTAACCCGCCCCGCTTCGCTGCGGTCACCCCCGAACGCAATAAACTTTGTTACTTAGATAATTTTTACTTTTTCGCTTTCAAGTGATATGATAAAAACCATTATAACGCCTGTCATTTATGTTAACCCGCCGAGTGACACGGTCATGCGGGTTGCATATACATACGTTTATTTTTATACCTATGATGAACTAATAAAGGATTTGTACGTAATGGACACCTGAATGGTCAATTATCTCAAGACACTGGTAATTGAAAATTAAAGTGATATGATAAAAACCATCTAGGGTCCAAATCCTAATAACCCCCCAAAAATAAAAGAAATTGGTTCAGCCGTATTAGCGTGATGAGCGGACAAAGGATTTGTACGTTCTCTTTTATATATATAGATTTTTAAAACTGCCTTAGTGCTCACAAAACCTGAAATTCAGGGTGGGGATGGGAGCAGTTGCCCTCCTGTCCCACTGATGCCCTTGTCTAGAGGCGGTCCTATGAAACTATCCCTTACATTTGTTTTTGACTCTTGACTGCGAAGACATTACGTTTAGAAATAGAATTCATTTGTAGAGCAAAACTGAACTGTGCTCTGAATGCCCCAAATTACAAGCTTATTACAACCAAGAAAGTACTTATGAAAGTCAATGGGAAGAGGATGTAATAAAAGGGGGTCGTGATATGAAACAAGTTGAGAATTAATAATCTATACTGAAATATTTTGTACCGAACATAGTGTAGTCTTAACGAGAATAAAATAACTGAAAAAATCGGTTGCAAGAGCAAAAAAGTCTTCATAAATTAATTATTATACGATTTTGAAATATGTTCAAAATCACGTTTTAAACTGTTCAAAATGTTTAAAACATGTTTTTTTTTTTTTTTTTTTTTTTTATGTGTGTGTTGTTAAAACATTTTGAACACCTTTTTCATGTTTTACACACACGTTTTGTTCTTTTTTTTTAAACTGTATTTTTTCCAACCCTGATACAGTCTCGCGTTTTTATAACCTGCAATGTAAAGTTGGAAATTTTATACTATAATTACCCAGCGCCATACTGAACATGTACACTTAATACTAACAGCACGACACATTACCTTTCAAATATGTGAGCTCAGTAGTTGGATCATCCTGTCCAGAAACTGCTACCACATAATATTCTGGTCGACCCAAATTATAAACTTCTGCCATGATCGGAACGAGATCATATTGCAATCCAGCAGTATATACATCACTGGCATCAAACACCGCAACATCTGCATCCCTGCATAGAAGAAGACACTGTTATACTTCATTATTTTGAACTAACATTGAAAATTCTATACCGCACCGGAAATCAGACTTAGGGACATGCTCACCAAAAGAAGGTCTGAGAGTACAACACGTAACGAAATCATGATACTTTACTTATTATTATTATTTAAAAAAAAAAATTGCGAAACTATGAAGGTTAAAACACTTGGAATCCAATATATTTCCGGTAGAATGTAGGGCAAATCGGAATTTTTCTCATTTACTTCCTATAACAGCCAATGTGATGTCAAATCGTACGTAAAATAGTATATTCTTCATAGCTCTGTACATGTTGATTAAAACAAGAATATCAATTCAAAGTACAATGATCTTACGTATTCAGCTAACTAATCACAGATACCTTGTGCATTTTTTCATTTTGCCAGGAAATACAACAATTTCTTATATTTTGAAAGCGTCTGAATCTGTAAATAAGATCTGAATAAGGATTACTAGAGTAGCCTGAGCAAAAACTGAATCTGATGCACGTACTTACCCATTTCTAATAGCTTGCATACAACGAACTTGGCTATAGCCTCTGTAGCAACTCATTTCAGGTTTTAATAACTGAGCTTTCAATGCAATCTAAAAAGGAACAAGGAAAGAAAATAAAAAAAACGTATGTTTATCGTAAGTAGTCAAGTCTTTTAAAACAGCAAGCAAAAAAGCGAAACTCATATGTAAAAGATAATGAAACTTATCAAAAATCAATGCAGATGCTATACGATAAAAATCGACGACACTTTGCAGCTACCTCGTACCTTTAAAAAAAAAAAAAAAAAAATCAAAAATTGGAGATTAGTTAAAAGCGAGAGTTAAAAATCTCCAATTTTTTCAAACGTTTTTCTTCTTCTGTAGTTTTTTTTTCTTCTTTCTTCGAGATACGAGGTAGATGCAAAGTACCGTCGAAATGTATTATTTTCTCTAAGATTTAGGTTTCTAACCTCTATTAGTACTCTGAAAATTTGAATGAATTTAATGCTAAAAATTAATTTGCCTAATTGAAATTTCTATCCTTTCATGGTCTCTATGAAAGAAGAAAACAATTAATTTTTAAATGAAAATAATTAAATGATTTTGTTTCTTGTTGTTGGAATTCGTTATTTCACAAGACAAGAAATATACACGTATACTGCGTGTATTGTATAGCTAAATTTTTAGACGTTTGAGTGTTGTAAAGTCTTGAGAAGTCTTGAGCTTTACCATGTTAGGGATGATTAAGAAAAGTGAATGATTGTGAAATACTTAATAGAATGAGAATGTGGGAAGAAACGGAAAAACCCCGAGAAAACCCACCGACTGGATATTGTCCACCACGAACTCGCGTGGATGGAGATCGAACCGAAGGTCTCCTCCCTTCCAAATATTCCAGAATGTGAACTGATCATAAAATGGTCTTGAAAAGTAAGCGTATATCAGTGAAATACATAAACTAACAATATATCAGGGGGACACAAATGTTACATTCTGACTAATGTACCTAACATGAATGCGATTTGGCTGTCTGTACGATCAAAAGACCAATGAACAACCAAATCAGTGGAGACATGCAGGATGTTCCATCCCGAGCTGATGAATTATCTAAAAGATGGTACCACAGTAGCTTCTGGACAGAATGAGCTATAAGCTAATTAGGAAACATCATGGAAAGTCGTAAAAGGTATTATTTTTGCATGACAGTCAGCCTTGTCACACAGAATTCATCACAATGAAAAGGGGAAAAAAAAAAATTAATGGCCTCACGCTTGAAATCATGAAACACTTACCTAATGGCTATTAACTTTCACCAAATCTCAAGTATTACATAAAGAGAATACATTTTTCTACCCTGGAAAATACAATATCAAGTGCAAACCAACATTTTGCGCCCAACCACAAAACTTTCTCTGGATGAACAGAAGCTGCAAGTAGGTGCGTTCGATTTCGGTAGGAATATGTTGAATAACTTGTACAACTCTCTTTGCTTAGTAAAGCTCAAGACATACCAAAACTCCCCTTTTATTATTCCAGTAAAGTGGAAGAATTATGCAATTATCAAAAAATATTAAGCGTGACAGTGAAAAATTAGACACTGCCTCTTACCTTCATTTTATGACATTTTTCCAACTCTTGATCAGAGGTTATACACAAAGTCATTCTGTTCACAGTACAGCGACGAATTTCCAATATCATATTGAGACCAGAGCCCAAATATCCAGAATATGTTTGCCGTGACTCATCCAATGGAAGTAAATCCTCTGTTGTGTCCTGTTAATATTGAATATACTATTTTTCACAAATTTATACAAGAGAGAAACTAACTTAACTGCACATATGTCTATTATATTGTAATAAATTAATCAATGAACGAGGGAAATCAAGAAGAATTTGCGCCTACTGATTTATTGCCAGATAACACACCATAAACGAAAAATGAGATATACATAACAATCTATGCATCCTTGTCTATTTTTCCACATAATCTGTTGATGAACTTATCCTACCGTACCACAACTTTCTCGATCCCCGCTGCATACAAGGCGGCAGGATTATCTCGGAACCAGTGACGAACAATGTTCAGCGCTTCGGTGTCGTTCCTGAACCCCTGTACTACCAGGGACTTCCTCAATGGACCAAAAAGATGGTAATCGCTGGAGGCAAGATCTGGACTGCAGGGGAAATGTTCCATAATTTCTCATGCTCACGAATGAAGTTTGGTTAGCCACGTACGGTTTTGTGTTGTCATGCACAAAACCATAACGTCAACATTCCGAATACTCTGAAGCTTTTTCCTAATGGCTGCTCGCAGATAGGAGAGAGTGTAACGGTAACGTTCTGGGTTCATGATCTCAGCTCTTGCCAGGAAGTTCAATAGAAGTGATCCCGGACTGTACCAAAACACTATGAGCATCCCTTTACCTGTCGATGGTGTTGTTCAAAATTTTTTTGTTATTGCCGAGCCGGGATGTTTTCACACCATGCTCTGCTGTTTTAAGTCGGCATTGTAATGCAGTATCCACATTTCGTCGCCAATGACAATCAGGTCCAGGGAACTGTTGCCCTCCTCGACGTAACGCTGCAAATGGTTCAGTGACATGACCATTCGCTTGTTGACATCATTAAGAAGCTTAGAAACCCACTTATATGACAGCTTGCGGCATCCCAACTAATCGTAGACAATGTCATAAACACTACCATAGGAAATGTCAAGCTCCTTGGAAATGTCCTCCAGAAGAACACGTCGATCCGCTTTTACCATTTCGTTAACATGCGCGTTGTTGACCGGTGTTAGCAAGGATGTGGTCGGCCGATCGCTTATTGTTCTGGACGTTTTTCGTCCATTTTCAAATCTCTTCATACTTCGCACTGCTAAACACTTGTCCACATATGCCGGCTCCATTTTCTTGTGGATATCTGTGGCTGTGTGTCCGCTGTATCATAAAAAATTAGTAAACTTTGCTCCTGATATGATAAGAATATCCTGAACACTCCGACCATCTTTGGCAAATGATACTCGAAAAAAAAAAAAAAAAATGACTCTACCATGTTCAGCTTCATCCGGCAACAAGTCGTTATTTTGGGATCCGCTTGGCCGGACGATATTTTAGTTTCTGTCGTTTACCAATGGGTTGGTCGCTCAGCTCGCTTTTCATGCAAGTCGCTGTTCATACGGAGTTGCACAAGCATCTCCAAGATACTGTTCGCTTCTTGGTGTATTATGATGACATTCTTATTCTTGGTGAACCCCACGAACTTTAAAAGTGTGTGTCTATAGTGTGGCAATTACCGTGGTCTCTCAATTAGAAGAAGTCAGTGCTCACGCCTACACGTGCCCTTATCTTTCTAGGAGTATAAGCAGTTCCTCGGAGCCTGCTGAGTGTTTCTCATCATGTTCGCCAGGTGCTAGCCGGCTACGTCGCCTGGGTCACTCCGGTATCGTCGCTGACGTACCCGGTGGCTCACGCCATCCTCTCGCAGCAATCTCCAGCCTTCGTCCAGGCCGCCATCGTCACCGCATCTTCGCGCCCAGCTCGCATATGGACAGATAACACCTCGCAGCTGACCCTTTACGTCGATGCGACGCCGTCTTCTATGGCCATTACTGATCAAGATGGAGCATCTCTCTTCTACCTAGCCATTGACAAGCAATACCCAATTTTTGTGATGGAATACGTGGCAGCTGCCTTTGCCATTTTGTTGTATGCTGAGTATACACCTACTATTTTTTGTGATAATATTGCTGCAGTGTATTGTCTTTCTAAAAGAATCTGTCGTGTACCATATTTATATGCTATTGCACATATGTTGTACAACAATTTTCAATACAATCTGTACTATGTATCCTCTGAAAAGAATAAAGCAGACAGATTGTCGCGGGCCGGGGCCCGATTCTCCGACAGCCCTCAGCCAATCAGGAACAACCTCCCGTCACCCCAGCACTTAAAACTGGATGACGGAGGGTACAATTAAATAGTTGATCTGAGAGCTTGAGGAGAGCGGGAGCTCGCGCGTGGCATCTGTTGATTGATTGTTGGAACACACTTTCCGAATTTTCCTCGTAATATTTTATACATATAATTCTGACTTAAATTATGTAATCTATCAGGTTGTCTAAGAAGTATTCAGCTTTTGGAGGTCAAAATTGAGAATATATTTATTCTGATTTGAACTTAACATTATGAAACAACATAGTCGAGAAGATAGCAATCGTAAAATTCGCTATACCGTACCCCATGCTATAAAGTTTTTTTCTTTGCTTTTTATTATGAAATGTAATGTTCTCTTTGAAATTCCGATTGATGCCACCCTGGCATCCTTGGGCAATTTTCAATATTACATCATATATGACGTCACTGTTTCACACCTCTAATTTACGCAGTAAACGCTGATGGATGAGTTAAAATCTCTAACACAGCAACCATACACAGTAAAAACAAATTTTTGGCAGGGTACATGTAGTAAAATCTTTCCACAATTTTGAACATTTTGGTGACCATTCATGGTATGAGAACCCTATAGTGACGTCACAATTTTGGAAAAATATTCATTTAAAAAATGCACTTTAATAACTCCCTATGAACAAACTATTTACACAAACTGGACCACACTACAGAAAATGGCAAAGAAAAATATAAAATAAATATTTCATATTCATGAAAGCACTGCAGTAAAACTTCTATAAGGATAAAAGTGTGATAAGGGTGTTCATGTTACGCTATGTACAGTGTACAGGAATGATATATACTCGATGACACGAGACGATCATATGGATTAACAATGCCACGTCAGAAAGGTTCATCTTTGTATAATCTTAAACTCAGTGACTTGCTACAAGTAACGCCAATGCATTACCGCGGTCCATAGGAACCGTGCTCACCCTTTGTGTCTACCAGGAAAGGTCCATGTCTCGATAATATCATCACAACTGCCAGACAAACTATACGTTAATTCAACACGCTATATGTTTAGGCCACTTATTGATTCTCCACCGTCCCATCCATACTGTTCTTAAAACGTTGTGTTATGTGAAAGAAGTTGTCAGAGAAAAATATCCCTATATACATATCAGAGTAGACACGCAAATATACAAAGTCATAACGAAAATCAAGTGATCTTATATTGAGCGCTGGCATCACCTTGTTGCAAGACCAGGTATGATGCACACACTAAAGTCATTTATGGAATCTATTGGATATCTTATGAGAGGAAGCAATTTGGAGGATTTGCTAGTCAGCATTTGGAGATGTGAGCAACATGATTTCCGGAAAAGCATGGGTGAAACCAGTGCGAGGATTGCGTATGGTGGCATCCGTTCTTCTTGAGGTCTTTATTCACGATGAGACTAACACAGTAGACGAGTTACAGTGCAGACTTGACAAAGCAAGGGAAAACCCAACTAATCGTTTGTGGGTTGACATGTTAATCATCCCTGTTGTCATTATTCAGTTGTTTATGAAATCACAAAGAAAGGGTGGTTAATTGAGCTGTACTGTCTACAGCGTATGGTTCCTTTTCAGCTGCACATTTCAACTATGCGAGATACATAACGTGGCATATTATTGAGATGGAAAATGCTCTCCCTTCTGAGATTAAAGACACTCTGTTAAAAGGACATAGTGTTTGCCACCATGGAGCTGGATCTTGGAATGGTGTTCCTGTAGATCAGTTTGGAGAACCCAAACTTATAATAGAAAGGGGAAGGCAAAAGGAGGTCTCATTGGGATGACTCTTTTCAGATCAAGTTTCCAGATGGATTCTTTCTCACCATATCACGATATCGTGTTCATATCAAAGGATCTAATGGAAGAGGATTCCAAAGAGAATACTCATAAAAAGGAGGGAGCCAGCCGTATACTTCTTGATCAAAATGACCGATAAAAAGATAAGAAAAGCTTTTCAACAATACATTCATCCATTAACTACTGAAATTAATGATATTGTTAAAATAAGTACTGGACAGACAGGCGACGTTAATGTCAATGTCCACGATGCTCTGGAGATTGGTGATAAAATGGTTTCAGATTTCAAAAATAATTTGCCACATAGCTTCCACCACAATCTAAGAAAAACCGTGAATACCATTTCGTCATTGAAAAAGAAAATCAAACTTGGAAAGAAGGGAGGATATGATGTTGAAAAAGTATATTGCCGCTTATTAGTTATATCGCAAAAAAAGGCAAATGGCTTTCTCATATGTTCTCAATTTTGAACTATCTCCTTTGCCATTTAGTCTTTTCGGTGAATATGGCAACATGAGAGAAGGCGATAAAAGTGTTCTTACGAAGCAACTGGCTGTGCTGTCTTCCGAAACCATATCTACCAAATGTTGAATTAATTGATGGAAATACGATGTTGTATCACATACAGTAGCCTAACAAAGGTACCGTATATGATCTGTTCAGAAATCTCACTCATTATTATTGTAGAGAATATGATGTCATTGTTGTGTTTGATAAATATAAGCCACAGTCTATTACGACTCATGAACACAAGAGACATATATATTTCGCCTGCTATCTCTTTTAGTTTGATTCAATTTGTTTAAAATATCTTGTTCACAGCGAGAGCACAAGTTTCGTCACAGACCCGCGCAGCATTTGCGCCTTTATCGGAATAAAATTGTAAAATGTAGCGCAGTTTTAAGTAAAGTCAACTCACCTTCACGGCGCAACATTTTCCATCTGATTCTAAGAATTACAACACTTTTAGCACGTCTACTCGTTTCAACTATCAGTTGTCAAATGACGTTAAGCCTGGCCCGCTATGACTCACATTTTCTGAGATTTGGGACAATAATGCTACCTCGTGAGCGAAAGGTTCAGTACTGTTTAGACAACTTGATATTATGACAGTTTCCTCACTAAGTAATCATTTACACATACTGATTCTTAACGCCTATTCAGTCATGCTATTTATTTGTTTGCTCTGTTTATAAGCAACATTAAAATTCACCCTCAAGAATTCCCGCTGCAAATTTGAGACTTCAACGACGACTTTTCGTTATTAAAATATACAGTATATTTCTTTATGTTCAACCATTACAGCACAGATTATATGTGTGTTAGGGTGATCCTCATTTTTCGATTTCTCGAGGTTTTTGAGAGTTAAAATGCTTCCATACCCGACCGAAGTAACCCATGAAAAAAATAAATTAGCTCAAGTGAATAATATTAAATGGTGTCCCAAGCGATCTCAAGTTTTAAGTGCACAAACAATACACAAAATGAAGCAACGGTACCTTTGAAGTGTGGAATAGCTAGAGGGAGTGATACAATATCTAGGAGTAATGAAGGTAGAAACGCATCTAACCACTGTATAGTGTCATAATGGCGGTTATCTTGAATTCCGCCATCTTGGATTCTGGTCCAAAATTTAAAATAAGATATGGGTCACAAAACATACCGTTTTGGGATTATTTTGCACTAGAAACACACATCTGACGTTATTCACACCTTATCTTTAATCAATTAATAGTTATTACCTTCAAAATACCCGTTTATCAACTTACAATTATCTTTCCAAACGTGCAAGATACTCTGCCTCATATTCTACAAGTATATTGGAAATTCATTCAAAACATAAGGTCGCTTGGAGCACAATTTAATATTATTATTTCAGCTGATTTTCATCGTGGGTTACTTTGGTCTAACACGAAACCGTTTTAAGGGGTGAGACTAAAAGAAATAATAATAATAATAATAATAATAATAATAATAATAATAAGAAGAAGAAGAAGAAGAAGAAGAAAAATAAAAAAATTACGACCATTCTAATATACAAGAAAGAAAAATTAAAGTAACCACATACCTGAAACATCAAATTATGATGAACTCCATATTTCGGAGCTGACTCAAATATATTGAATCGTTCATACAGATTATCAGACGTTTTGTTCGACGATGGACCTCCATACAAACTGACCACTTTCTACAAAAGAAAACATCAAATAACATACTATGCTGATTTTTTTCTGTAAATAAATCAACTGCGACATACACAACAGTATTGAATTATAGTGCCATTTCAATTTGAAACAAGTTCTTGTAAAGAGCAAACTTAATGAACTTTGTTAGACATCAGTGACGGTTAATCTTTTGGATTACTATTAAATTATCAATCAACTTAGCATGGATAGCAAATAATAAGCGTGTATTTAGTCAATTAAGACATTCGGTTTACAACACAGATCGTTATATTTGACCGAATTTACCTGCAAAAACTTTTGATATCTTTTCCTTGTGTCTATGCTTTGTGCTGAACTTGTAACGACGGCATGGGAAGGAACAGTTCCCCAGTTGCACCTTCTATAATCTTCTACAGACGCTCTTGAACCATCACGACACAGTAACTCGAAGTCACCTTTCTTCAAACCAACTGAAATGCAAATAGGGTATTAATACCACAAACTTAAAATGATATTACAATTTATAGTGAATCAACACAAGGTGAAATCAAAAATTTTCTTTTGTCTTGATTTTATGCCAATTATTTTCAATCTTACCTCAATATTGGAGATCTAAACAAATTAAAGAAATCCACGTAGCTCGGTTACAAATCTTGCATTTATGTATGGTAAAACTTGATTTACAGTAAAATAAATGCAGCCTGCGTTTTTTCATTTATACAGGATTTTCACCAGGGTGCTTTGTACAACGCTTATAAAACATGTATATTATTTTTCGTTAAAATGTACGCCTTAGCGCAAAATAATGCAATATGAGATTGCATTTATAGACTTGCTATATTAAATCATAAATCCACAAAAATGTTCTCAACAGATATCTAGATACAATAAAAGTAGAACAGACTTACTAAAATCAAATCTGGTAGTAGTCATTTCGTGTACTGTCGTATGTTTTAAGAATGCGATGTCTCCTGCTTCTACTAAACAACGTAAGGCTCCCTCGAATCCAGCATATGGGTCTGCACTCGAACATTTTCCACCGGGAATTTCTCCAATGCAGAGAGAACAGAGTTTGTCCGAATTATCACCTAAAAAATAAGAATTCATACACATTATTTTTTCCTTGAGTTTCACGCTTCATGACCAAATCAATGATGTAGATAGGATCTAGATGAGAGAAGAATCCCTAATCACACACACCACCTAATTATTTAGCTTCTTTAGTGTATGCTTTGATGATACCTCTATTTTTATTTTGAATATTAAAATATACTTATATAAACTTGAAAAAGAATGCAATAGGCTCATTTTATTTACCTGTCAAAAATGCCCGTGTGTGAAAATTACTGAATTTCTAAAGCTTTTTTGTTCTCTTCATCGGGTTCTAGGACTATGCTAGAGGTGTCATATATTTTTAAATACATTATGTTGGGATATCTAAGTGGTTGGTACTATAAAACTAATAGTTTCAAAATAAGAAAGAAAAATTGCTGGTTACTGTTATCAAATATTGTACTGTCTTTTAGATTTAGGATGCTCATCAAATAAATCATAAGAATTAACAGACTGGTTTATTCTGGTGTATATAAGGCTAAGTGCGATAGTGATGATTTTTACATAAATATAACAAAGATGAACATTGGGACAAGAACAAGAGAACATGTTAGGGACGCTAAAGATGATTACACAGATGTTTCTATACCGTCTACGTATCTGTTAATTTCTAAATGTGCAATTAAGAACGTTAATATTTTACATAACACGTCATCCACTATTTAAAGAAAGTTCGAGTTTTCAGAACTAAAAATCGATTTTTTAATCTATATCAGTAGTTCTCAAAGTGGGATCTGCGACACCTGAAATTGAAATCATGCAAGCTATGAATCTCTCTAACACAGAACAAGAACAGCTATCGGAACTATCCTGCGATACTTCATAAAAAAAAAAAAATTTGTAGCTTTTGGTTGCGTGTGCGCTGTGAAGACTTGTCTAAAAAGGCATTTCAACATTTGATGCCTTTCCCTACCACTTACTTATGAGAAGAGATCTTTTTTGCTGTTTGTAGTATTAAAACCTTAAAGCGAAATCGTCTTAACGTGGAATCGGACCTAAGATTGATGGCAACAAAACGTATTTCAGTTTTTAATGCGATTATGGAAAAACACAAAGAATTTCATTCCTCACATTAGTGACCCCACATTCGAGAACTGTTTATGAACTGGATTTCTTTTTTAA
Source organism: Thermobia domestica (assembly GCF_964235325.1). Lineage (NCBI taxonomy): Eukaryota > Metazoa > Arthropoda > Insecta > Zygentoma > Lepismatidae > Thermobia > Thermobia domestica. The sequence goes on along the minus strand of NC_137465.1, from coordinate 228,520,628 downwards.
AAAAACTGATTACAGTAACTTCAGTCTTGGAAGTTACTGTATTTTCAACTGAAATTTCGTTTGCTAGAAAACAATCATGTATCTTTAGAATAAATTACTTATTGAATTATTTTTCTTGATCTTTTTCTCGTCAGTGGTAATTCTAATTAGTATATTTTTTAATACCATGTGAAATTTCAGATAGCACTGCAAGGGGGACCGCAAATCACTTTCCGAATAAATAGGGAGTCCGCGTTATCGGAAAGTTTGAGAACCACTGATCTAGATAAAACTAAAATCCCACTTTTAACTTACATAAAGGAAATTCAGCCAAAGACTGGGATGTGGTATCAAAATTTTTTTCTTTTTGGAAAATACAATACAAGCATTAAAAATTGATTTATTTAATTAACACTTCTGTTGAGGTTTTCAGTCATTTGGTCTTCAGGGACGTTACATTCTATTTTTTTTTTGTGTGTGTGTGGGGGGGGGGGGCACGGTGGCTCAGTGGTAGAGCGTTCACCTCTGGTGCTTGGGGTTCCGAATCGTTTCCAGCCCCCGCCAAGTGAACTTTATGGTGGACAAACACCGTGTGCGTGGGTTTCCTCGGGGTTCTCCCGTTTCCTCCCACTTTCATCATTCCACCATTTCATTCATTACTCATCATCACCGTCTCCTTTAGCCTAACCGGCATAACCATGGGACGTCAAACTCAAAGATTTCATTTCATTTTTCTATTTTTTTGTATTACTGAAATAAACGTTTGAGATATAAATATTGATAATTTACTAATAAACACTTCTGACCAGAGTATATATACTTGTTTATTAAAAACTAAATTCCAGTGTAACAGTTTCAACAACGTAACGTTGTCTTCATCAGACACTAACTCTGATGAAGACAACGTTACGTTGTTGAAACTGTTACACTGGAATTTAGTTTTTAATAAACAAGTATATATACTCTGGTCAGAAGTGTTTATTATTTCTTTAGTGAGTTCCAGAGTCGTGATGGATAGAGTTGCATGATAATTTACATATAAATATAGTACTTCAAATAGGTATATTCGATTAACATTATTGCTCGCAGTCAACTGTTTCCCTCAGTCAATTAATCTCTATGGTCACTGCTTTGCATGTATGTACCACTTAACAGGTTACTGGTTTTAAGTAGATGTAACACTTTCTCATTTGTTTCTACGATGATGGAAATTGGATATTTTGTACACACGCTATTAAGTCATTATTTATATTTTATTTTTAATCTTATAAGAACTGTCATAGTTTATCCTTAATATTATGGAATTTTATAAGTATAACAATAGACTTTTGTAGGGGTAGACTTCAATACAGAGTTCAGTTTGAAATAAATTTCTTGTTACTTAAAAAAAATAGTTTTATAGTCCGAATCAAATAGGTTAGCTAACATGATGCCTTAAAAATATATGACACTCCAGCATAGTCAAAAATCCCGATGAAGGAAACAGAACGGACTTTGAAATTTCTGTTCAATAATTCTTACACATTATTTTGACAAGACAGTCTCTTTTTGATAATTATTATTATTATTATTATTAAGTATTCTGCCTTTCGGCAGGTCCTGGGACTAATGCAGATTTTTTTAGTTTTATTTTATTTTTCGATTTTTAGATTTGGGCCTGGAAATGTTTCTTCCAGTTTTCTCGATCTTCAGCTTCCTCTTTTAACTGCCAATATTTCCTCCTTTTCTCCCAATATTTTTGATACACTTGCAAATGTAAATCACGAAAATTACAAGATCTATTACATATACTGCCGAAAGAAAACAAAATCACATTATTATTCTATGTTGATTCAGTCTACTCGTTGCTTGCTTTATGCACGACGTGTAGTAATTTTTGCTTTACAGATTTTGAGACCGTGTTAATATCTTCGATGGTAGAAGCATGTAATTTGCGTGAAATGTTATAGTCCAAGGTAGTCAATAAATAATGCATAACCGCCCTGTAAAAAAAATCATACAATTAATATAGCTGATAGATACAATATTCAACTGTTCAAATTTGCAACTAGAATTTCAGTATCTTTTTTCTTGCAGATACGAAGCCTGGAATAAATACCAGAATCCGACAACTGTCGCTGATCGAGTTCCTGTTTGAGTCCAGTGATATTTCAGCTATATTAATTAATTCAAAACTGCAAGCTGTGTATGGAAACAAAATCCTGGAGAGGAGCATAATATAGAGATAGGTTCAGAGCTTTCAGACTGGCGATTTTGATATCAGTGACAAAGGGAGGCCAAGCAGACCAAAATTGGAAGAATAGCCGACCAATAAAGACTTACCAGTTGATTGGAAAATTGTTAATGTCAAAAGGAAGTTCTTAAGCTTCTTTGAGATCTTGGATATCAAAAATTATCCTCAAAATGGATGCCAAAGATTGTAACAACAGAAATGGTGAAAAACCGTGTACAAGATGCTGGCACAAATTGCAAGATACAGGTAGACATAAATACCTCACCCAGTCACCTGGCTCCCAAAGATTTCTACTTCTTTAAGTAATTGCAGAATTTTCTACGTGGTAGAACATTTGAAAATTATGACAAGTTACTCCAAGAGGTTAGAGGGTTGGTTTCAAAAGCAAGATGTAGAATTTTACCAAGGTGCCTTTCTGACTTGCAAAAAACGGTGGACCAAATGTCTGGATGTATTTAATGATCCTGATCTGTGGCCAATAGCTGAGAGTTCATATGTAACAAGTATCATTATTTTGAGTTATCACATTAAAAAGTTATTAAGGATTGTACATTACTTATTGACCAAACCTCGTATATTCGTTATAGGAGGATTAATTAAAACGTAGTTATTGAGAACTATAATGAATGAATCGTTTTTGAAAATAATTACTTTCCAAAAACAATCTAAAATGTTTCAACAATATGCTGAGAGTCATCTTCATAGATTTTTTTTTCTTTTTTTAAAATTGGCAAAGCTGAAAACTATTGCTATACAAGAACCACGCTACCTATTTGAAGTATATATTCATCAGCCTCTTCACAGTACATAGTATGGTTATGGTTAATGAAATGAAGTCCACTTTTAATTTCTGTTGAAATACTGTCCGAAAATCATATACAGCAGTGGCGTCGCCTTATACCGTTCACAAGAGCACGTGAACCACCTAACAGTGTACCTTATTCATTGTTCCTTAATATATTTAATAATATTCAGAACATTATATCATTGTGTCGTTTCTTTATTTTATGTTCTTTCCTGTAACATTGCAGCTGCTTTTCCCCTTACGTATATGCATTCCATCAACACACCACGTGTACAATAGCGCTGCGAGCGTGATGGGTTTCTCTGTGTAGTACAGGAGGGTAAGTGCGGGCAGCGGAGCGAAAGAACTGCGGTCTCCCGACGTTCAAAACACGATTTGAACGTGCAGTGTTAACTGTTCTTGACTAATTTCCGTGAATTAATGTAACGCTTTAAACAGAATCAAAGAATAAACTTTAGCAATTAATAATAGAAGCATATAAATGTATGTAACTCATTCTCTCAATCAGTTATCTCTGCACTTCTTTCTGTTTCAATTTCTAATAAAAATAAGCTAATGGAACAAACAATACTACAGCTTTCCGAGGTCGTACGGAAGGAAATGGGAGGTTTACAAATCTTCCCCAGAGTCTCTTTAAGTTAACGCAGAATTAAATTGCATTTCAATTTATTTCAGTCTTTATTTAATAGGTTTAATCTCCGATTTTTCTTTCGGGTACGGTTTTCCTGCCTAAATTGAATAATTGTAAGAAAAGCGAATTGCTTATGAAATCACACTGTACTTGGTAACATTTTAAATACGTTATCCTGTGATTGTTGAACAAACATTGAACCACCCTTAAAACTGTCATATAGGGTGCCCATAAAATTTTCGGCTCAAAACAGGACAGAATCCGCTTTGTTTAAATCATGAGAAATGAGAAACAGGTCAAAGAGTACATTAGTTCCTGCTTATCTTAGCAATATCTAACACATTTATATTGTAATATAACGTAATACATATAAGCTATAAAATATAAACAGCATTTAACTTACAATATAATAGGACATGATGCTGCTATATGTAGGGAATTTCAGTTCAATTCTTGCTTCTTTGTTATTATTAACACCTTTACAGGGAGTAAAGGTACTGGGTTTGTTATTTACTTCTTTCACTTGCATAAAACGGGACAAATACTACTTTTTCCATCTACTGACGGGACGTACGGCCGCCCTATTTGTAACACTGCTACAATGGTTAAGATCTTACCTGCAACATTCTGAGAACTTGAAAATTTTGGAACCTATTTTCCTATTTCAACATTCTTCTTTAACGTATGCGAAATAGAAATAGACGAATATTGTTATTTGCATTAACATACGTTCAACTATAATACTTCTGAACACACTGTTTTTCTTTTCTTCTCTTTACTGTACACTTCAACCTAATGCAATATCTCTCAAACACATTTCTCTCAACTATAGAAGATGTATGGCGTAAAACACTGATATCTACTACTGTATGTGGTCGATTGAAGATGTTTCGGTAATCCAGGAAAGACTTCTTTGTCCAACCTAGTGCTGATATTCCTTTTTGTCATAGGCTGAAAGAGCACATCGTGTGGGTCATGGCGCCTATTTCTATGAACTACCGATGAGGATATGCCGCTGAACTATAACGGCAAATGTTGTTAAAGAAGTTGATATATCTAACTGACAAGATTCTGCATAGTTATTAGAATTAGGGATGTTGTAAAAGTTCGATCCTTATATATTATACTACTAACTACTCCGGAATTCTCGTTCTATTCGATTCCACTAATAGAGAAGATTTAGGATTTAGATTTCTGGGTATTCGGCATCTAAGACCATTTAGCCTGTCACGATTTGAGGGATGACGTCCCTCGGCGAGCACACAATCCGGGGAAAGGGAAGAAAGAAAGGATAGGGGAGGGAAGGAAGGAAGCGGCCTGGGCCCTATAAGTTAGGTATCACCCCAGCATTTGCCTGGTGTGAATGGGGAAAACCCACAAAAACCTCATTCAGGGTGGCTGGCCTGAAAAAAAGTGTTATACTTTTTCGACCGAGTGACCCCACCGGGAATCGAACCCGAGACCGCTCGCACCAAAGGCGAGAGCACTAACAGATAAGAAAAGAGACAGAAACTTCCTACATTAAAGCCTTGCATTTAAAATAGAAACATAAGGGTATTTTACTAGGAAGATATGTAGTTTGTAATTTGTGAAAGCAGTACTTGCTCTTACCTATTGGATTGTACTTGTCTATCAGTGAGTTCACAGCACAACTTTCCCCGAAGTAATTGATTACAGACTTTACATGATTGTTGCAATCGATGATCTCCATGCCTCCCTCTTTCATCAACTGGAAGACAAAACAATGTATTTATTTTACATACTTAAAACAGATCTTATGGACACATAATGACTCCATACTACTACATCTATCTTTTGATTATTATCAGACATAACACATATACTTACAGAAATAAGATTATATGAATTATAATATTGGGCATGTGGCCATATTGATGTCACGGCAGTAATGAATGCGAAAAAACACTCATATCTTCTCCAAAAGTTTTAGAGGAATCACTAATTTCTGTGTGTGTGTTTTCTTTCGGAGCAACTGACGGTTTTGGTGTATTCCTATATTCAGTATCCTTTACAGAGACGCAGGATACGGAATATAGGAATACACCTAAGGAGAAATCAGGAGCTGTGAGATTTGACGATTTTGTATGCCAGCTAATGTCCCCGTTTCGAATCATCACAAAACGGCCGAAGAAATATTGCCGATAATGACCACCAGTCATACTGACAGGTACTCCTTCGATTTTAAAAAACAAATGACCAAATAAACGATTAGCTACAATTCCACACCACAGCACATGTAGATTATTGAGAAGATATTTCATGGATTTGTTATGGATGTCAACCTGTCCAAATGTTCTTTATTTACATACTCACCAAGACAGAAACGGGTGTCATCACTCATTGATGATCTATGACAATCTATTTTGGAGAATGTTATGGACAGAGTGGTTTCTCAAATTCGTTACTGTCAAGACATAAATGGTTGTCGTAGGCAATTCTATTTTTCACACATAATCTGCCACCTATAGGCCGCTCACATCTATGAAGTCCGCACTTCAAAATGAGTATAAGATAAGGAATTGCGAGTGAATTAATTTTAGACTTCATGTATAAGGGTAACAAATACGAAGCTTTTAATTGTAATAAGTTTGTAGATACGTCTATGAAGAAAAGCTTATTTTAACACTGCTTCGAAATGATGAATTTCACTTGGAGGAGCAACGTGCAATGATAAAGATTTTGTTCGTATGTGATGAAAAAGTTGTCGATATTCATCGCCAGTTAAGGGTGTTTGTGGATACAGTGCCTCTGGTAACAATACTGAACTGAAATGGGTGCGTGAATTTACTTCTGTGAGGAAATCAACTAAAGACCTATAAAGATCTGGATACCCAATTTGTGCAATTATCGCAGAAAATAACGCTTGAGGCTCTGATCATAGAAGACAGAAGAGCTGTTGAGGATATTACGGAGGGGCTTAAAAAATGAGTCAAACACGAGGTTCCCCCGCCCCCACTTTGGGGGCGGTACGTGACGTTTGGGCGCCGCCGTTTAGGCGCGGACGTTTGGGCCCCGCCGGTTGGACACTGGACGTTTGGGCGCGAAGCCATTTGGGCGCCAGACGTTTGGGCGCGAGTTAAATTAAAAAGTCATTATGTTAGGCGTTGAATACTAAGTTCGAATCAGGATATCAGAAGGTGTCTACTGTAGTGGAAGTCCTTGAATTATACTGGATTTTGTTTTACATACTAGAAATACTGGAATTTCAAAATTCTAAAAACTGAATTAACAATTAAATTTTGTAAATTTAAGTTTCAACCAAAGTTAACTATGCTTTTTATTTGATAACTTTTCAAGCCAAAGGTAAGTAGACCAGACTAGATATGATTGACTGCATTACGTACATAGTGAGCCTACTCCATTAAAAAAACTTAAAGCAGGCCTACTACTGTAGTTATGCAATAAGTATGGATGTCAAACACACTTTTAGTGGCTAAATGATCAATATATGTACACTCAACTATTATGTTTCACTTTGAAATCGTTCTTTTTTTTCTTTCGCCACTTTCTTTAGTGCAGATTAAATGCTTACAATGGGACGAAAAAAAAAGTGTGTTAAGTTTTGATTTTTATATTGGAATGTTAATAAAAAAAAGTGATACCAGAAATACAGCATACTACAGTTCCTAAATTCAATGTCTTAGACCCCCTGTATTAACAGCTTTCCCTCAAATCGATTAGGATTTAGGATTTTTAGATTTCTGGGCTCTCGGCATGTAAGGCCATTTAGCCCGTCACGTTTGAGGGGGCACACTATCCGGGGAAAGGAAAGGAAGAAAAGATTGGGGAAGGAAGGAAGCGGCCTGGACCTATAAATTAGGTACCACCCCGGCATTTGCCTGGTGTGAATGAGGAAAACCTCATTCAGGGTGGCCGGCCTGAAAGAGCGTGTTACACTTTTTCGACCGAATGCCCCTACCGGGAATCGAACCCGGGACCGCTCACACAGAAGGCGAGAGCATTAGCGACAACGCTACGCGGGGCCACTTCTCTCAACTCGAGTGCGCGGAAATCTTTTATTGGTAGTTCTTTATTGGACTTAAGGAAGAGAAGAGTTTGGCAAACGTAATACGAAAGAAAGCAAATTTTAATATTCATAAGTATGTAATTATTAACTTTTTTAAAAAAATACAAAAATTAAATCAATATGTTTTAATTAACATTAAGAAAATTATTAACAGTTCGTCTGATTCCTTCATTTTCTAGCTTTCTTATATAATACAAAAATTAGATCAACATTAGGTCAGAAGTAAGCGAAAAATCAATCCATGACGAGGTTAGGCAACAAATGCCACAAACGCATTAAACTATTTAATTTAGATGAATAAATAAGATAGAAAATAGATAAATGAGGTTAGATAAAGATAGAAGTGTAGGAAATGTATATATCTTGATTCGCGCTTAGTTTTCAGTGCCTAGCTTACTTAATATTTCGTGAATTGTGATTTTTACTATGTACCTCGCGCCCAAACGTCTGGCGCCTAACCGGCTTCGCGCCCAAACGTCCGGCGCCCAAACGGCAGCGCCGAAACGTCCGCGCCCAAATGGCGGCGCCCAAACGTCCTGTCCCGCTTTGGGGGAAGGGGTGTACGTGAAATTTTTAAATGGAAACATAGGTCGAGTGATGCCTTGTTCGAAAGAGCTTGGAAAATTGAACAATTTTTGATATGAGGCACCGTTTTCAAAATGGCCAAAAATGGTCCTGTATCAGATAAAATTTCCAGTACTTATAAATCAGAAACGGCTGAGTAGAAAAAGATGAAACAAAAAATGAAAAAGGAAAAAGCCATAGGCAACGTGGAATGGTATTGTTGCGGTGTCCCCAGGGCCCCCGTCACGATGGATGAACTATTCGTTATTTTTATCAATCTACAGTCAAAGAGGCAATTCATATAATGGAGACACTCCTTTTTAACTCCATCCAAGATCCTTTTGAATGAGAACGTTCTTCATGCCATCTTTCGGAATAAAAGGTGACTAATTCTACGTGATCCAGTGTCAAAGGATTAAAGTATCACTGGAAACCACAATTTCACCTTTGGGTTATCCAATTGTTTCCTACAGATGCAGCAACAATGACTAAGTCTCTTACAGTCAGATTTTGCTTCCTAGTTAAATAAAGCAGTACCACTCGACACGGAATCGTTAAAACTTTTAACACAGTAAGAATATCGAAGTGGTTCTTCACCCAATTTTGTACACAGTGACCTCTAAATGTTTCCAAAACTGAAAGGCAGAAGGGAACTGCGTCCAGAAGTGTCATTTTCGAATGTCTGAAAGAAGTTCTATACAAATATTTTTAACACTAAGAAAACTGTCAATCGAAAAATTAAAACTATAAAAAATACACGAAAACACACGTAATTTTTCATACTCATCTAGTACGAAAATATCTGTTACAAGTTCTCGTATAAAGCAGCTGTTGCAGCATATAAGAAGTTGTTCTGATTATTAAGTATTCTGGCCTTCGGCAGGTCCTGGGACTAATGAGTTTTTTTTTTGTTTTTTTTTTTATTTATTTTATTTTTATTTATTTATTTAGATTTGGGCCTGGAAATGTTTCTTTCACTTTTGTCGATCTTCAGCTTCCTCTTTCAACTACCAATATTTTCTCCTATCTTTCAAATCATCGATCAGCTGTGTTCTTCTTCCTATTCCTCGCTTCCCTTCCATCTTTCCTTCTATGGCGGTGTGAAAACGACAATTTCTTCGCAAGATGTGTCTAATCCAAGTGGCCTTTTTACGAAGGATGGTGGCTAGAAGTGTCGTCTTCTCTCTTATTCGTTTTAAAACATCTTCGTTTGTTGCTTTCTTTGTCCATTTTATCTTCTTCATCTTCCTCCAACACCACATTTCGAAGTTAGTTCTTCTCTAACTTCCGTAATGTCCAAGTCTCTGAACTATACAGTCCAATGCTCCATATATAGCATTTGACCAACTTCTTCTTAAGTCCAATATTGAGCCTGCTAGTTAAGGGTAATCTTTTTTGATGAATGCTTCTTTAGCTATGGCAATTCTTGACCTGATCTCTTTGGTGCAGTAAGTGTCTCTCGTCAAAATACTTCCCAGATGCTTGAAATTATCGACCTCTTCAAGTTCTCTTTGTTCTACTCTGATCCGTAAGGGTGTGTTTCCACGGGATATTCTCATGACTTTCGACTTTTCGATGTTAATTTCCATTCCATACAGCTTTTCAGTGTCAACTATTTTATCAATCACCTCCTGTAGTCCTCCTTCGGTTTTAGACGTGATAACCGTATCATCTGCATACCTGATCTTGTTAATGATCTGCCCTCCAATCTTGAAGTCTCCGATTCCCATTACTGCTACCTTCATTAATCATTCACTGTAAATGTTGAATAATTAGGGCGACAAACTACATCCTTGTCTGACTCCTTTTCTAATCTTCACACTATTGGTTTCTCCTTCATTCAAGCGCAACTTCACTCGTTGTTCCTATGTACAGGTTCTGAATGAGTCGTCGATCTCTCCAGTTGACTCCGATTTCTTTAAGCATTTTCAGAAGTCTCGTCCTATTTATTCGGTCGAAACCTTTTCGTCAGTCGATGAAGCACAAACACGACTCTTTCTTGACTTCAAGAATTCTTTCTGATATAATTCTCATCAATCCAATAGCATCTCTGGTGCCTTTTCCTTTCCGGAATCCAAACTAATCTTGTTCTAAAATCTCTTCTCTCTTACTTTCCAGTTGCCTGTTCAGAATGCGTGCAATGATCTCTCCAGTGTGGGAAATAAGGCTAATGGTTCTGATGGGTCTGTGATCGCTGCACCTCTTTGCTTGCTTTTTCTTGGATAATGCAATCATTGTGACATCAAGGAAATCCTTTGGCCATTCTCCACTCAGGTAGATCTTGTTAATAAGTGAAGTCAGTACTTTCATTGCGTTGTCTCCCAATCCCTTGAGCAAATCTACTGGTATGTTGTCGACTCCAGTGGCCTTTCTCCTTCACATGTCTTTGATTACTTGTAGTATTTCACTTTTCAATATACTGGGTCCTTTTTCATCATCACCCACCTCTTCCTTTGCTTCGATCGCAATATCTTTGGAGCGGTTTTTCTGTCATACAGATCTTTTATGTTTTCTTCTCAAATTCTAAGGATTCCTTGATGGTCAGTGACCACATGACCTTGTTGATCTTAGATTCTAAACGTTCGTATACTTTTGTTATTCTTGTGCTTTCTGGTACATCAGATCATATCTGCCGCGCCGCTGAAGGTCCATTATTTCTTCACATATCTGCTCCATGTGCATTTCTTTGGCTTTGTCCATTTCTCTTCTCAATTCATTATTCAGATTTCTGTATTCATTGATGTCCGAGTTTTTGTTTTGTTTTGCCCTTCTGCGTTCCTCGATCTTCTTAAGCATCGCTTCAGTTATCCATGGTTTTCTCGGTGCTCCTCCCATTCTGCCAATGTTATTGTGGAGTGTGTCAAGTAAAATCTGTTTAACTTTTCCCCATCTATTCTCTATATTGTCAACCACATCGCCAATTGCACAGAATTTTTCTTCAATCTCTTCTTTCACATTATTGTCGATATTTCTTAGTCGCTTTAAGTTCCATTTTCGATTTCTCCTCCCATTTTAATTGATCGACTTAAACCAGGTTTGCACTTCCGCCACCAGGAGATTATGATCCGAATGAATGTTCCTCCTCGCAGTGTCTTCACGTCTCGTACACTATTCCTGAAACGCTGCTTCACAAGAATATAATCGACTTGGCAGCGTTTCTTATCTCCTGGACTTTTCCACGTCTACAGCTTGGTTTTTCTTTTCTTAAACCACGTGTTCCATTACCACCAAATCATGTTACCTACAGAAATCGATACGCATTTGACCTCGCTCGTTTCTTCTACCTAGTCCAAATGGTCCCACCACCTTATTCGCAGCTCCTTCTCCTACTACGCCGTTGAAGTCTCCCATTACTATGGCGTTGATCTTACCTCTTCCTTCCTGATGCAATATGTCACTGATCTGATCATATATTACTTCTACTTCATTATCATCATGGTCGGTTGTTGGCATATACACTTGTATTATCACAATATCTACTGGTTTTGCATGTAGCTTTATAACATCAAGCGATCACTGCAGCATTCCACCTTGGTTACACTTCTTGCTACTTTATTCTTCATTGCTATTGCGACACCATTCTCGGCCTTATCGCCACCCGAATAGTATATCCTGTAATTTCCCGATACTATCTCATCTTTCCCTGGCCATCTCACTTCACTCAAGCCCACTATGTCCACTTTACATTTGTCCATTTTCACTTTTAAATTTACAAAATAAATATGTACCCTACTTTTGAAACAAGCTAGTTTTCGTATTTTGAAAAAATACTGTATTAGTGCGAATATAGGCCTCACATTTTCCCCTACATTTTGGCTTGAAAAATCATGTTGCCGCCTATAATCGAGATCTTCCCCCTCAGATCATGAATCGTTAATTTCAAAATGACACGTACACGTATTATTTTGCAGCCTTTAATTTCAATCATTTTAGTTGTAACGGCATATCCACATTTCCTGTTTTAAACTACAAAATCAAGCAAACCTCTCTCCACATTTCGATACATGCACAAATAAATAAGCACATATTTTAGTCCTATAATGCATGAATTATTGTTAATTCTGCCCTAACAAGCTAGCTATATATTACAACGTGCGTTCTGTAAACTTACCGTATGTACAGGTATCACCCATCCTGCTTGTGTACCCACTCCAGCAAAGCAACCCTTCTTTCCTCGCAAATCCCGAAGGCTCTGCACATCAGGTAGAGTTCCACGCTTGATTACAGCAACAGCGTAATAGTCACTTTGATTACCTAATTGAATAATTTATCCAAATGACAAAATCATATATCTTATCTTCTATTCGTACATCAATACTAAAGTAAAAAATTTCACTATTACGCATAATTGTGATTTTTAAAATTCCAAATAAGATATGCTGAGAAAAAGACTACACAAGTAAGAAAAACGATAAGTGAATAGATAAATACGGAAACAAATAAAACTTTGAGTGATACGTCATGCACACACACATAAGGAGCAAGAAACGTAAGAACATTATAATTCAAGGTAAGAACAGAAAGAGGTGTTCCTAACTAGTATATAAATCAAACTTTTAATTTTACGTTTATGAATTTACTGACGATCAACCTCTCCCTTCTAATTATGTAACTGCTATTCTTCGGATATCATATTTCTGTAAACTAAGTTTCTATTTGGCATTATTCACTTAGTTATTTAGGAAGATAACAAACTTCTATTTCTCGTAAACTTAAGCACAGGAAATTATATGCAGGAAGAGTCAATTTGAGTGTTACAAAAGCCAATATCCCGCGAACAATGCATCAAATAAGAAAAATATGAAGTCAATGTACAATACAGAGGGACCTACAAAATGGGTCAAACTGAGGTTCCACCGCCTCCATTTTGGGGGAGGGGGTGAATGTGGAATTTTCAAATGGCAACATAGGTCTAGCGATACGTTGTTTGATAGATCGTGGAAAACTAAACAGCTTAGTACAACATTTGTTTTGATTTCGGGCAAGCCTGTTTTAAAATTGTATCAGTCCACTTATGTTGTCATTTGAAAATTCTACGTACACCTCTCTCCCTAAAATGGGGACAGGGGAAACCTCGTGTTGGACCCATTTTGTAGTCCCCTCTGTATTGTACATTGACTCGCTATGTTTTTCTTATTTGATCCATAGTTCGAGGGATATAGGCTTGTAACATTCAACTTGACTCACCCTATGATAGTCCCTCTTTGTCCAGAGCGCGTGCCTTGGTGTACGAGGTCCCGGGCGATTCCTGGTCCGAGATCATCGAACGTACTATAGTGGTGAGAGTTCTGCTCTACAGGTTGTCCTATATGTCGTTGCTATAACTACAAACCAATCAATTATAAGTAATATGGGGCTCTAAAAATCAAGCTGAAATTTCTAGTCTAAAATTTGATTTTCAGAACGCCAAATATATATATATATATATATATATATATATATATATGATGTTCGAAAAATATATGCTGTGTATACTGTATACACGAAGGCCGTTTTTCTTGTCTTCCGTTAAGCTAGAGGAGAATCATGCGTGATGACGAGATGGATATAAGACAAGGCTGTTCATTGGACGCTGCCCCCCTTTCCACCCGGTAGACTTTCGAACACTGTCACAATTCATTGTCGAATGAGTAAGGATTACGGCGGGAATTTTATAAGTAATGACAGTGTGCACTATTGCTCCAGAAAGTTTAAACTTACCATGTAGAGGTCAAAGGTGGAAAACTGCAGATGATCTTGTTGAATGCGAGAATAATGTGGTTCGTGCAAGGAGCAGATTAACTACTGAGTTCAACGGAATTTTGAGAACGCCTGGAGAAATTAAATTATATTTGGCGGGAACTTCGATTGCACTCGATATTTAAAGACTGCTACTCCATACCGATTGAACGGTGAAGTCTATATGTATATCTAGACCTCGGGTGTAGAAGGTGATAACCCACATTTCAGAAAATTTTAGTTATGTGAATGAACTACAGGTTGTCACCTTATAAGTGCGTAAAATTCGCCAGAGTACCATGTCACCGTGCCCATCCATGATCTCTATATATGAAAATCAAAAAGGTTTCGCCTTGTTCTACACCTGAGGTGTATATATATATATATATAGGGTGTTTCAAAACACCGATAACGTTTAGGAGATGATTCCTGACGCCAAGATAAGACGAAAAGTATAGACCAGCCCGGGTGCACAAATGCTTCCTTTCGGAGTTATAGGCAGCCGAAAACATGAAAAAATGAACTTTAAAGGTCCATAGCTCGAAATCTATGTGACCTACCGTAGTCGGGTCAAGACTTTATTTAGGACCTAGTATGTGCCCTATCCAAATATCCATGTTTCAGAATCCTGCGGTACTTCCATAACCATTTTTGTAGAGGTAGTTGGTGAGTACTTCAAATTACGCCCCTGTAGCCAAACTACCTCTACAAAAATTATTGCGTGGGTACCATAGAATTATATATATATATAGTATCGGATCCAGAATTTTCTAAAGGGGGTGCACCAATCACTACCAAAACAAAAAATGTGAGTGAAACTCTTCAAAATGACATGCGACAATATTCTTTACCTCTGACAACGCTGACACATAAGGCGGGGGAAGGGGAGAGAGTATTTTAAAGAGAGTCGCAAGTGATATACAAGAAAAAAAAATGTTCTTTTCTTCTCCTGGATTCTGTTTCCTTCCCTACTTGACAAATGTTATATTGTTTTGCTTGATGAATCCATTTCCTTCAACCTTCACCAAAATCGAGTTAAACTATTGCTTTTAGCAAAGCTCTGCTTTTTCTTAAGCTCTAAACGAAAAAAAAAAAAAAAAAAAAAAAAAACGCCAGAAAATTTCGGAAAGTGTTGCTATTTTCACTGCTTGTTTCTCATTTTAGATAGTGTATATTTACAACGAAGGGGGGTGCACGTACACACCCTTAAATCCGGCCATATATATATATATATATATATATATATAGGGATGGGTAACCTCCAGTAAACAGTTCTATCTTGTCCCCGTTTCATTATCTCATATGGTTCTACTGTGGTGGTCCGTGTTTTAATCCCCTATTGCAAAGTTATGTACACAACAATAACATTGTGTACAGAAAATTGCTGCCTCGCGCTTATCCCGCTACAATACTAATACAGAATGAACTGCACTTAAAAAGGAATCTTCAGCTTCATTTCAATAATATGAATATGCATAACTTACGTAATTATCTAGAAACATATAACCTACCATCATAAACCTCCTGCATAATGGGTACAAGACTGTGGTAACGACCACCAATGAAAACTTCTCCTGGGTCCAATGTTGTCAAGTGAACTTTTCCATCATCCAACTGAGTCATACATTCGTCTTTGCTGAAAGCCTGAAAAATAATTTTAAAAAATACAGGGACGTAAATAAAATCAAAACGTACTAACCATCTTCTTTTGTATCCTGTTATGAATTCACTATTTTATTTATTTTATAAATTCAAATGTAAACGTCAAATTTTCGCTAACCGCAGATAACATTGTCAAGGCATAGGCAAGAATAAGGAATTTAGTGGGAATATGATGGATGTGAATTAATGATACAGACTATTGCTATATACAACGTCTTGAGGCTTCCATGCAGTTTTCATGGTCGCACAAATCTTTTTTTTTTTTTTTTTTTTTGGAGGGGGGGGGGGTGATAATAACGGTGAAGCTGTTAACGATGGTATTCCAACTTTCTGATTTTTTTTTTCTTTCTTTTGTAATCTGTTTGAAACCGAATGAAATCGGAAAGCATAACTTTTAACACAGCACTATTGCCCTCAAAGAACATAGAAAAAAACTTAACAAGATACAAAAGTCCCGCATGTGACTTGTGAAATTTCATATACGTTTAAACACAAACACTAGACCGCAAGAACATATTTGTGACGCCAAATACAACAATGCTTTAACAACAGGTTCTTCAAAATACCTGGGATACAAAACACAACACTGATAAAGTGAAAGTAACCAATAACTTTTCATCGTCCATAGAAAGACACATATACGAGGCATTTTAATTCGAAGAAAAGAAGTAGAATTTAAACTCGACTGTGACCAAATTTGATAAGAAATAGTGTCGCCGTTGTCACCAGTCATAAAATAAGAATCACAATCAATGAGAATTTGCATACCATGAAAGCCCACATTGGACATCCTAAGATATGATTACAAGCGTTGATAGTGAATATTATTACCTATATAATTCCCATTAAACCCACTTCTTCTTGTAAAAGTTTTAAATTACTCACTTAGTGACGTTGTTCAGTCATTTTTTATTTCTTCAATATTTGTAGTGTAATACTCGGACACTCACTCTCAGTGGTATACAATGGTTTAAGTCTTTTTTCCACAACACGATCATCTTTTGTGTTTCAACAGTGGTAACATAAGTACGAATATTGCGTCAATTTTATCAATAATTACAATTGATCATGGTCACCTGTCTTTCCCAATATATAATAGATTGCTCTTAATAATTTACTATATATAAATAATGTATATATGCATGTCCCAATTATAGTGAACTAACCATTTTACTAATACTCTATTTTCTTATTTAAGTCTTCCATCCGTTGGACTCTTCTTAATTAGAACGTAATCCTAATCACTCGTCAGACAATTAATTTACATCGCAGTATGCACATTGCAGCCAGTTCAAACTATCGTTGTATTTTTAAAAACTATATATATATATATATATATATATATATATATTTGTAACCACATCTAAACCGCTTCGAATTCTACACATTAAAATTTGGAATTTGCATATGGTTACAAAAAAATATGACACTAGTTTGAACACACCATGCACACTACAATTTAAATTAACTATCTAGAGAGTAATTAGGACTACGTTCTGATTAAAAAGAACCCAACGGATGGAAAAACCTAAAACAAAGACAAAAATGGTATTAGTAGCACACTATAGTTGGGACTACGTACATACAGGGTTATTCAAAGCGAAAGAGCAGATTTAAAATATTTACTTCTAATGAACGAGAATAGACAGAGGCATACGATACCTCACTGGATTGAGTTTTTTTTTTTTTTTTTTTTTTTTTTTTTTTTTTTTTTTTTTTTTTTTTTGTTATGTATTCAACATGAGCACTATTTATGCGACAAACGTCGAATCCGCAGTCAATTTACTGCCATACACAAATTAACTGTTCCTTATTACTGAACTCACTCCTGTAACAATTCGATCTTGCAGATCTTGAAGAGTAGCAAACATAGATGGCACACATACGCTGTCTTTTACATACTTCCATAAATAAAAACCGCAAGAGGTTGACCTTGGAGGTCACTTAAGATGAACAAGATCATGTTGCCCACTTCTTCCAATCTATCATTCAGATATTGCTGTACCTCGTGGTAAAAGTGAGGTGGTGGAGCGCAGTGTTGCATGAAGATAAAATCATCACGATCTTTATGAATTTGTGGACACAACAGTCTTGAAGCATATGTAATTCCAGTCAGCTTCATAAAAAAAAAAAAAAACTTTGCTGACGGAAATGGAGCATTCATCTTTGGAGTCTCTTTCATGTTCGATGACTACGTCTGGATTTTCAGTCCCCCAAATGCTGAAATTGTGGCGATTCACTTTACTAGATGTATGAAATGCTGATTCATCGAGAAAAAAAAAAGAAAAAAAAAACTTTCAGAAAAAGTGTCATTTTCCAAATCTTGCGAAAGCTATACTGAAAAGTTCTAATCTTTTTTCATGAACGCCAGGATGAAATGTCTGGAATAAATTTAATAAAACCCAACTTTGGCTCATAAAATCCAATTTTACCGAACGAAACAAACTGAACTATTTTAATTTTTTAAACTTCCTGCGCTTGTCACAACCCTGATAAGAGTGATTTAAACATTGCTGCGACAACTTATTTACTTATTAATCTGATCATTCTCATTATTCTAATATTTATTTGAACTCTATCTTCATTAGCCTATAAGACATACAATTTGGAAGTAATACTTAACATGCCATTTTATTTCAATTTTGTAATCTTATGCAGTAATAAGTCATTAAAATTAGTCAACATTTAACGACTCCCACACCATACTATGAAATTATGGCTAATAATTCAACATAATACACACAAACAATGTTAATGAAACTAAAAGAATCTCTACAAGAGACAAAGCAACTACCTGGTAACATTTTAATCTCATAGCTTCGGAGCCAAAGAAAATGATATCACTATCCACAGCACGAGAAAATCTCTCGCACTTTTGTTGTTCCTCTTTGCTCATTGTACACCAGACAACCACATTTTCATCTTGCATTTCAAGTTGACCTACAAAGAAAGGTAGATCAGAAAGTATTAACAATCATTAAAGTACGAAACAGTCTCAACCAAATGTTAGCAACGAAAATGCCAACTACTGTAATTTCTCTAAAAATTAGCAGGACAATTATAAGAAGAAAATCATCCAATATTAATAGTATTAATTACTTAGATCAAAATCGTTATTGGGACAATTCAGGATCGGTAGCTCGATTGCACAGTGTCGATGTAACCCTCTTAAGGTTGTCATGTATAAATAAGCAGTTTGATCTAGGTGTTGATCAGTCAGGATTTCTTCTTTAGTATAAACAATTAACATACAAGGTGTTCGGGTAAACTCGTGCCAAACTTGGAGAAATGACAGATGATGCCAAATGGAAACATTTCACTTATACTATGGAGTGCTGAAAAGTCTTGAACTTTATCGTTTGCTATCTTTCAAAATAAGTTCAATAGTATTGTTATTGTTTAGGATATTTATATAGATTATATGGCAAATTTCACAGCTCTAAAGTTTTTCGGCTCTTTCCTTAGGTCTCAAGTGAAGGAGGTATGCATTTCACGAAGAAAGAAAGAAAAAAAAAAGTGTCGTGCTGGATTACTAGTTGTTATCCTGGGTGAGACGCGAATAACTAGCATTCATAAAAAGTTACACTGCACTAAATACACTGCAGAGTTGAAAAAAAAAATCACTTTTTTTTATAAAAATTACTTTTGTTGATTTTTTATTTAAATCGATGTTTTGATTGAACTCACTTGTACTTGATTTTAAAAATATATATAAAATTTATATAATGATCTTTCTCTAATTGGAAAACTACGAAGGTTCAAGGTTTTATTTATTTATTCATTGTTTTTCAATTAAGTAATGTTAGAATAAAAGCAAAAACAGGGATTTCTCGATAGTAATATTTTCTACAAGGTGTTTCTCACATGTCAGCTACTCGGTAGCAATACAACATCTTTCACCCAACATGTAACAGCGTGCGTGGCCACATGATCTTGCTAATTCAACTCACAATGATTGGGCGGAAGAAAGATATTATGTGGTAATCTTAATTTTTCCTTTTAAGCATCTTAAACAGTAAACAACCGAAGTAAAATATGCAGTGATATGCTCCTTTCATAATCACTTTCTCATCATGATATCAGTATCTTTTGCCTTAAAATTGTAAAATTATTTAAGATAAACTTGCATAGTAGCATGAATTGCACATAAATGTAAATATTTGATTTCAAGTTCCCGACTCAATATGAGAAATATTATGGTAGTAAAGTGTGCTTGTAACCAAGAGTTTATATGTACATCAATCTCCCTAACATGAGAGGATTGTGAGATACTCTATTTTCGAAAGCGCTGGATTTTTTTTTTTTTCAAATGTTGAACTTGAAAAGCTCCTAAGACCCTTTATCTTTTAAATCCTCTCCTCGTTACGATAAGCATTTTAATCAAAAGTGATACGATAAAAATTTAGCTTGAGGTATGTGTTAACCATGTTCAAAACTGTTCAGCCCGTTATATATATTGTTATATGGAAGCTAATTATGTTCCTACAGAAATCCGTACATATATATATATATATATATATATATATATATATATATATATATATATATATATATATATATATATATATATACAGGCGCGGATCCAGGGGGGCTATAGTCCCTCCTTGACGCTCAGGTATGCACTTCATAAAATGGGCTTCAATACTGCTTTACACTGGATAAAGCGACAAACTATGGTTTAGCCCCTCCCCTTATCATATCCTGGATTCGCCACTATATATATATATATATATATATATATATATATATATATGGGTGGGGGGGTGGGGTGTCTTAAAGCTAAACCATCGGCATAGAAGTAGATGAGGAACATTCAAATTT
Organism: Thermobia domestica; assembly: GCF_964235325.1. Lineage (NCBI taxonomy): Eukaryota > Metazoa > Arthropoda > Insecta > Zygentoma > Lepismatidae > Thermobia > Thermobia domestica. The sequence continues at coordinate 228,500,167 of NC_137465.1, read as the reverse complement.
AAAGTAATACATCTATAGGAGAAAATACCATACAGAGTTCAGTGAGTGGAGAAATAGAGCAACGGACAAACGTTGAAGTACCGGAAAACAAAATATATATATAGAATAACTACAGAAAAAGTGCTATCTACATTTATCTACAATCAAGCTAAATATTTCTTATTATTAAGTTAAATAAAATATTTAGAAAAAAAAATGTGTACACTGTATATGTAGAAGTTTCAATTACGATGAAAAAGACTATATGTATTACGGTATGTAAAATTCTAAACTAAAAACTGCGACGGATAAAATAAGTGAGTGCATATGAAAGATGACTATATCACATGCTATTTTCACCGGCAGCGTATTACTGCATAGAAGCTATATTTTATGTTTACAAGTGGAGCGTCACCATTATGAAACCATGACAAGTGCTATTGAAACTCGTACCATTGCACAAAACCCACCTCTTCAAACTACCTTCGCTTATAATACCCACCATCGCTCTGCCCTGACTTGGTCAGAGAACATTCGTGCTTTTAGTGGCTGCCTAGCACATGTTGGTTTGTGTTTTTTGCATTGTGCTTTTTATGACACAATGCCTATACGGAAGCCCTATTCATACGCAAATCGTAAAATAATTGAAATTTTTCAACAAATACTTCTGTTGCCTCCTTGAATTTTATCCATGCCAGGTGAGATATTTTCATGTCGCCCACCGCAAATCTTTCAGGAGGCAATGAGTAGGAAATTAGTGAAAGAATTATATATCTTCTTTCCAACATTTATTCCAAGTAGTGCGCCAAAAGTAAACCTGCATGAATATACATATTCCTTTGTGTGGCAACCTAGTACAAGAAAGAAGCACTTCTGAATTCGTTTTGTAACTTTCGATATCCCAGGAATATAGGACTGTAGTAAAGTGTTGTTTATATTGCTTGTTGGAAATATAAGACAGTAAAGATTCATTATTTTCGTAATTTTTGAATACTGTATAGTTTGCACTATTTAATAGTTGGAAGATACCAATTTTGCGCAGTAGTACAATACCGATGAATAAAAATATAATCAAAACAAAGAAACGTATGAAAATAAGAAATGTTTGTGATTAACACTTATGATCAAGTTAGGTTAGAGCAACCGTATGTTTATTTTACCTCCATCGCAAACGTCCATTACTAATGTACGAACTCAATATTTCCGCCATCCATTTCTACTCAATTTGCACTCTTGTAATCTGCCCCTTCCGCTTCAGTAAATGGTTACAAATAAAGACTTTTAATGACATTCAAAATTCATTTCAATATGTGTGCACTGACAGAAAGTATTTGCATTTACACTCTTATTACATCACGAAAAAAGTTTCACATCGCATTTTATAAATTCTCTATTTGGTAGAACTGTCTGCGCGAGTGAACCAAGTAATTCTTTGGTACGGTATATTAAAACAACAAAAAATAAATAGCAACAAAACCTTGAAACAGGTTCATATGCGTCTAATCCGGGGATACCATCTACGGAAGATTACCCCGTTCTTCTTAGTGTTTACATAAGCTAATGAAATCTTTCAACAAAGTACACTCCTCTTAATATTATTAAAACTTCTCAAATCTGTTCATAGGAACAAATGCACCACTATTCGAGAGAAATTTGCGCGATTTCAATGAATGGTTTACTATCTAATGTTATTTAATTTATAAATTCTATCGTAAGGGAAATGTTTATTTTAGAATAAAAATAATTAAATTCTTTCTAGTCTATTAGTTGTTTTCCCAATACAATAAGATGTCGAAAATTATTCTTCTAATATATTTAACAACTACAGTAGTTTTAATAGCCAAGACGTTGAACTTTAAAACAAACAAATATTTCTACAATGCTATGATACGTCACCTGCACAGGAAATTAGCTCATTTACAAATAACAGGAGATAAACTCCATACAATCGCTTTAAGCCAGTCATGTTCATAAATAATTCACTTAAAATCCAAAACTATAATATATAAATGTACACAACTACTCCCACAACTTTCCCCTACGACCGCCGCCCATTGCAGTGTGTATCAACAGCATAGCTGCCAACTAAGTAGTTGGTAATTATTGTGCATGATGGTCAAAAATATGTTATTTTCTAGGGTATTATGGTACGCTCCAAAAATCAAGCGTGATATACAGTAATTATTATTGCGTCCCCCATTTGTTTATTTGTCAATTGGAAAGCTACTTATTTCGAGCCCTATTATTATTATTATTATTATTATTATTATTCATAATAATAATAATAATAATAATAATAATAATAATAATAATAATAATAATAATAATAATAATAATAATAATATGTGACAATAGCGTGAACATCGTTTCTCTTACGTATAAGTACATTAACATCTGAACGAAATAAATTGTTTCAAGCTTATGATGCACTAGACTACATTGTGCAGTAAAATTAGAATAACTATTTTACTTAAAAAATATGATATAATAATAATATAAAACTATAATAAAATAATAAAATAAAACTTATGTTTACTATGTTTGTGTTTGAATGATGTTCAGGGGGCGCGGTGGCTCAGTGGTAGAGCGTTCACCTCTGGTGCTTGGGGTCCCGGGTTCGATCCCAGCCTCCGGCAAATGAACTTTGTGGTGGACAAACACCGTGCTCGTGGGTTTTCTCGGGGTTCTCCCGTTTCCTCCCACTTTCTTCATTCTACCATTTCACTCATCTCTCATAATCACCGTCTCCTTTAGCCTAACCGGCATAACCGTGGGACGTAAAACTCAGAGATTTCATTTCATTTTTGAATGATGTTCACTTTCCTTAAGACTACGGACTATGCAAATGTATCACCGACTGGTGGTAACGAACCTACTGGGCCCGTGTGGGCTTGCCATCAACAGTCACTGACACATTTACCAAGCCAATCATCTACAGAAAATAAAACTCAAATTTTTCCCAAATGAGAAGATTCCAGAGCCTCTTCCATCTCAACTCACAGTCCGGTATCCAGGGCTGCAGTTCATCATCCGCATCCCATCGTGAAATAGGTTGCGAACCACAAACTACCGACACAGGACATCGACCTATGAGTGGAGCTGGCAATAAGCACCATGGAGATCTTAATTTTGTCTGTAATGGCCCTACCAAAATAAAAATAAAAATCTCATACGAATCCCAAACAGAATTTAGTAGCGGAATGGAAATAAAAAAAATATCCAAACTGAGATTTTGATCAAACTGCTAAAAAAAGAAAACAAAAAAGAAAATTTCTGCAGACTCGGCTGTTTCAACCCCGGTCACACTAAGGAACATCTCTTCCTCGATTCACAGCAATTTCAGTTCACCAGTAAAAGAATTGTGTGCGTACTGCTCTTTACCTTGTTCATATTTCACATACTATTAAAACATAACTGTACTCAAATTTACTATTTAAAACTAAAAGATACTTTATATTCTATGTGCAAAAAAATACAAAAATTCCATATTTGTCCTATTTTCCAATATTTAAGTGAAGCAAAAAACAGTCGCATCTCCAGGATTATGGTACTTTTGCGTACCATAATGAAAGTACAATGGTACATGGTACAGGACTTGATATTATGGTATGTGTACCATAATTATGGTACGGTTGGCAGCCCTGATCAACAGTTAACTGTTGCCAGATTCACAAAACGCAAAAAAACCGTACGTAATAAAGATCCGACTTTTTTATCCACAGATCACATAGCCATATGTTTTATCATCCAGAGGACCGTACACTTGACTTTCTAAACACTCCGCTTTTTTTCTTTATCCAGACATGTTTATTTCTTTCATAGAGCATCATGACAGTTATTTTAAAACTCACGTTATCATCTTCAACCTCCAAAAAAATGTACAGTGAAACCTGTCTTTGTTGGCCACTATCGGTTTCATTGAAAAGTGGCCAACTTACAGAAAATAAGTGTGATTTGTATATTTTTAGAATAGGATTTCTAGTATTACTTGATTGTAAAATTTTAATAAGCAGTGGCACGACAGCTACTTATAAATAATGTATATAGAGTAATCATAAAAATATACAGTACTAGAAAATATTACTATAGTATGTTTAATATATATGCATACCTTTCTCTTCCTGAAAACTAGTTTGGTACATTGGATTATTCGGATTGAAAACACAATAACACAAACAACCATGAAATAGAAGCGTATGTACGCAGTTTATTGAAATTGATATTACTGAGTTATTGAGTGCACTGAGTTATTGAGATTGAAAACAAGAAAAGCTAACTTATAAATTGAGAAATTCATATGCAATTTATAAGAATTCTTTTCAGTTGTTACTTAATGGTGGTTCATTCTAGACGCATTTGTTTTATTCTTTTTGGATGCACATTCTAACATTGTACATTAACATTGCACATTCTAACATTGTCTTGTTAATGAGCTATAAGTGTTTCCCCGGAGCAAAAGATGTTTTGAGAAAATATTGAGGGAATTCATATATCAAAAACTCCGCTATCTTTTGACAAGCCGACAGGTGCCAATAGTTGACAATTGAGATGGTTAGATTCAACCTTGAGAACTTTCCGGAATTACTAAAGCTCCCCACTGATGAGAGGAGCTGATATAGCTAATGGTTTTACCAAAACAGACAGGGTAAACAAATACGTACAACCATTTCCTGAATTCCTGTACGTGCTTTTTCTTATTCACATCTTCCTTCACCACTCCTTTATCAGGGTAGTCTTCTGGCCATTGACCTCCAAGAACAAATCGTGCGAATCCTTGCTTCTTTGTGTCCAATCACAAATACAGAACATCTGCCTCTCATATGGGAATTCGAAAGAGTTAAGAAAAATAACAAAACTGTATTTTTGGTGGCCAAGATACGCAGGTAAATTTATCATTATCATCATAGGGTAAACATTGTTTCAGTGTGGCCAACTTCCAAGATAGACAGGTGGCCAACTTATACAGTAGTAAGTAACGAATGTCTTATGGGAAATGCAGTTCAAGACGAACTAGGCCAAGATAAGCAGGTGGCCAAGTTTACATGTTTCACTGTAGTAACACGAGCATGGGACTAACATTGTAACGTTAGGACTCCGTTACTCCTCACCAAAAGCAGTGGGGCTATTCAGCCGATTCGTTAGAATCGTTTGTTAAAATATTTCGAGTTCGCAGAACCGTTTGCTATATCCAAATATAACAGTAAATTTTACCCAACTATATCCAGGAACAGTAAATTTTAGTTTAACTATTTTTGTATTTAGAAATTCTTACAGCCACAGGGTTAAACATTATCTCCCAGAACAAGGTATAAGTTTTATTTCTTAATCTCAAATGTTCAGATATTAAGAATGAGAACTGAATCATATGAATGTATTGGTGAGGGTTATCAACAATTGTCGATCTTGCTGGTGCTGGATTAAGATCTTCCCAATACTTTTTGACAACCATCTATCTTGGATAATTCGTTTCCAAGACACTTGTAGTCCTACCTAACTTTGCCACACCACCTTGCATTAGGATACTGTGTAGATCACTACTTGTCACTTGTAGTACCCAGTAAAAATTTTGTCACCTCCTCTCTCTCTCTCTCTCTCTCTCTTTCTCTGTATATATATGTAACGCCCCTATATAGCTCATTTTACAATTGTATTATTAGTACAATTTACAACTTACCTCTTGTAACCTTTTTGTATTTGGCAACCCTGCTGAAACATCATGTTCGCGGGTTCGCGCAAGGGATTCTGGGTACTCGAAGCTGAACAAGAAGACGCAATGGTAACATTAACTTTTGTGTGTTAACAAAAACTAAGTCAAATCTCTACTTACATTGGCCATCGTCATATTTAAAAGTGTGTTTGATCTACTTCATACTCTAGTGAACTGCTTCACATGTTTTTCATATGTGCCACAAACCTGCATAGTATAAAATTCTGAATGGAGTTGGGTAATACTTATTCGCCCTAGCTACCATGTGAGCCATCTTTGTGTGGGTGCACGTTTTTTGGTTGGACTGCATCCTGTCATATCATCATATTCTGATATCTAGTGTGAACCATTCTCAAAGCAGCTTGGTCATCATGTTGTTAGTGGCCTGTATTTTTAATTTGCAGTTTGAACTAATGTATTTAATGTCCAACTAAATTCTTAGCAGCGGGGCCCCCAATCCATTCGCAATGTCCGTGAAGCGAGGCGAAAGTAAGTATTCTATTCATCTGTACTATTCAGTGATATCAGTGCCTTTATTTAATATGGAAGCATCAAGAGTTTATAGTAACTTCGCCTGTAATAATATGACACTCTGGGAGTGGAATCCGGAACATCGTTATCATTGTGAGTTCTTTGAGTGGCAAGTATGGCTACAGGGTTATCATTTGTTCATACTAATCTTGCTCATGCTGTTTAGCCACTTAATCGCACGTAACCTCGTAATCTATGTGATCCATCACTCTTGGGTGGCTATTCAAGAAGTTAAGAACCTATCATCGCTTCAAGTGGTTAAAGTGGAACTTTGTGCATAGGCTCACACATGAAGTGTTAATCCATAAGAGTTGATATATATATATACATATGTTTTCATTAATCCACTATCTGTGATCTTCACAAAGCGTTCAGTTCCTATATTATTGTTATGATGTTATAATCTTAGTACCTATCAGTTAGACTTCAGTTTATAATCATAAATAAGCATATTATCATCGTTTTTCAAGCTGTCCAGTGAATGTCATGGATTGGGTGCACACCAGCTCCCACCTGCCCAGACCGGGTTGTGCAAAAATGAAGAAATCTTCTTGTGTCTAATCTTATAGGCCATATAATTTAAGGGAACCTCTCCACAACAGTGATCATTTATTTTGTCCAAGTTTTTGTGCATCGTGTGTGCTTTAAGCAGCAGTTAGTGTGTATATCATTTATTTTCCTATAGGAATGTGTTCCGTTAATAGTGAAAGTGCATTTGTGAAAGGTATAATAATTTCTGCTTGTTTAATACCTATCAAAGGGGTAAGTACCCTGTGTTATGAGTAGCAGGCTAACTATAATTCTGCTTTGTACAGAATTATCTTTACTATTGCTGATTCATGGAATCGTGTTTACATAGCACCCTTATGTGGATTTGCTGTTGCACGCCTTTAGAATGTATTTTCTACAAATGTCTATTAGCACTTATCAATGCTGAAGTACGTCATAGGAATACCGCTAGCTACATGAATGTCTAGTTAACCGCTATTCATTGAGTTTATCACTGTCTGAAACATGAATACGTTTTCCGTATTTAAGAGGCACTTGGCCATCTAGCACAAGTTGATCAGGAATGTTGTCCTTTTGGTTTGCTATGTTAAGGTCACCGGAGAATTAACTTTTGTCAGTTCATATTGATCACTTTATGGTCTTTCCCTATTAATTTTTGTCCGAGTGCGCCACTACATGACGATTACATGGGTTTTTGTTAATCACATCACTATGTCTACATAATTATGATGTTCATTTGTACCTAGCATCTTGATCGAGGCTCGGTTTTTAGCAACCCGTTGTCCGGTCTATTTATAATGTTTCGTAACTACATTTGTTTAATTATCCACCCTTTGCCCACTTTTATGTCCTCATTCAGTTAGGACAAGTCATTTGTTTTATGCTTATATGCGAAGTAATGAAACTCTATCTAGCATGATGTTTCTTTGGGGTTCATTATTGCCATGGTAGTTACTCATAAGTATGTCATGTTGCATTTTTAAGTATTACATAATTGGTGTAAACCCGACTAGTCGTGGTAAGTAAGTCTATATTTTGCTCGAGCCATTTATCCTATATTCTATTAAGGTCATAATAAATTACTCATTATGCCATTTTATTATATATATATATATATATATATATATATATATATATATATATATATATATATATATATATATATATTTCCAATGTTTTTGATGTGTGTGTTTAATCACGTATCATTATTTTCAACTAAGGTTTAGTTATATTGTGGGTGTAAGTTTATTCAGTTATGTACCTGAATAAGTTACGAAGTATAACATTGCAGAGGGTTCTCAGAAATCAGTCGCAATCGTAATCTCAGTATAATTTTGTTGTCATATTTAGCAAGATCGACTACTCTTAAATTGTGGAAACTCTTTCAGTTAAATAAATGTTGCAACACCCTACCATAAGTGTTATATTTGAGAGATCAACACTACGGTCTTTTCTTTCAGCTTCTGCATTCTCATGAGATACGCATAGGTAAGGAAATCACAGCACAAGGGAAGGGCTGTTTTCTGTGCACTCGTAGAGTGTGCAGGGGGCAGTCTCGCACATGTTGGATTCGTTTGCCGTTGTACTAAAGTTTTTTTCTCTCTTTCTTGTTTTGTTATTATCGCATTACTTTAGCGCAGTTTATTCCTGTGTTAGCATCTTGCTTTACTCTTCTCCTGTGTTATAGGTGGATCACAGGTGGCGACCCCTACCATATACTTATCATCTCAGTGCTCCGGTACTGAGCAATCAAGCTTAGATGTAGCCTGCCAGGGATTGGGCCCTCTGAGGCGCTACATATACAGTAGTGCTATTCAGCTGGTTGGCACCGGATCGGGTGAACCGGTTGTTAAAATATTTCGAGTCCGCAGAACCGTTTGTTATACCGAGATAAACCTACATAAACTGAGATAAACCTTTCCAGCCTTAGAATAAAGTAGACGTAAACAAAGCGAAATGTATTACTCCGCGACTCACACGTGCTTCGGCAGCGAGAGACGTGAACAGCAAGATCGTCTGCTTACTTACTGTCGTAGCATAATTTCCAAAGTGTAAGGCTGCAGTGGTAAATAATTAACGCACTGACACTGACTACTGGAAATATGTGTTTTCTTAAATTCTTATATAAACGAGATTATCGCTGTTCCTTTGTCCTCTATGTTTTGTAACACGAGACGAAAATGGAGTATTGTCACGCATCGTCGCCATTAAACTGCATTCTGCTATAATTTTAAATGAGTGGGGTAGGTGCGCGAACGCATACGCATGCGCATTAAATACTATATGTTCAAATATGGGTGAGGTTGAAATAAAGCAACATCTGTTGTTAAATGTTATATATATTGCGTTTATTATCACAAAATGCAAGATAAATTCAGATATCTTTATTTGAAATTATCATTTTAGCAGGGATTATATTGCGGTAGGATACTAGTGCAGTGAGTCCAATAATCAATCACTGGTCATCGACCCACTGGTAGTCAGGAGGGTTTGTTTACATCTACTTTTTTCTAAGGCTGAAAAGAGAATACACACATATACATACACACATTACCAAGCCAAGCGTGGCAGAAAGAAGCCAAACAAGGTATGTGTTTAAACCTGGCAGAACCCATTTTCAGAATTTGAAAATTAAACCATGCAGATCGTTTGTTCACGATTGTTCTCACAAAATTTTCGTTTGTTCAGGATTTATAAACAATTTATATCAAAAACAAAATGGGCGGTGGCAACTTCACGTAGCAGAACCCATTTTTGGCAACCGAAAATAAACCATGCAGATAAGATTTTTATATATTTTGTATTTCTATTAGCATAGCAAGTGTATGCATTGCAAATTTCAGCTGGAAGGTAGAGTTTGTAGAATATAAATTTTTCACAGCCAAAAACAATTGACCTATTTGAAGAACATTACTTTGCTCTGTACATACGAGAAGATGAATAGAGGGCGAGAGGAACGGTAAATTTTACTTTAAGTGTCTTTACTCTTAGAATTTTTAGAGCTACAGGGTTGAGTACGATCTCTCAGAAGAAGCTATAGAATTTTATTCCTTCATCTCAAATGCTCAGGTATCAAGAATGAGAACTGTGATCATATGAGTGAAGCAGTGAGGGCTTATTTATATTTGAAACTCATACATACCATTATTAACAATTGTCGATCCATTGCTGGATTAAGGTCTTTAAATTACTTTTTGACAACCATCTATCTTAGATTATTCGTTTCCAATATATTCGAAGTGAAACATAATTTCTTCACACTATTTGTATGCTGTGTAGGTCACTACATGTCACAAGAGAATTATATCTATCCATCTACTCTCTCACTCACACACACACACACATAGATAGATAGATAGATAGATAGATAGATAGATAGATAGATAGATAGATAGATAGATATAGATATAGATAGAGAAAGAAAGAGAGAGAACCGGTTGTTAAAAATTACAATAGCATTACTGCAAATATATATATATTTGAAAAATGACATTTTTCAGTTTTACGTCCCACGTTTATGCCGGTTAGGCTAAAGGAGACGGTGATAATGGGAAATGAATGAAATGGTGGAGTGAAGAAAGTGGGAGAACCTCGAGAAAACCCACGAGCACGGTGTTTGTCCATCACAATGTCCATACGACGCGAGCTGGAATCGAACCAGGGACCCCAAGCACCGAAGGTGAACGCTCTATAACTGAGCCACCGCGCCCCCGATATATATGCAATCACCACTACAATTCAACAGGCTTCTTCTCTACATATTCCACAGTCTGAATCCATCCCATTAGTAATGAGTAAGGCCCGGGAGTTTATGTTCTAATATATATTTATTTTACATGGAAATAGGATAATGGGGTGAAATCTTCACGTATCAGGAGAAAAACAACTGAAATAAGCAAAGTTGATAGGATATATTTTGACATATTTTTCACATTTTCCAATTTGGAAACATTTTTTCACTTTTCTAATGATAAGACATATTTCTATATATATTTTGCAAATACTTGCACCTAATCCTTTTTTTTTTTTTAACTTTTTCTCAGTCTTGGGAAGTAACGTAACGCAAGTAACGTTTCCTAGCATCGAGTTACATTTTTTCAAAGTAGCTGTAACGGTAACGCGTTACAAATTTTTAAGTAACGTACCTAGTTTGCGTTACTTTTTTCGCGCTTTATTTCGGTTGAGTAACTACAAGATATGTATTTTTTTTTCGGAAAGAAATGTTTCTCTCCTGTAAGTAAATTTCTCAGAATGAAACAATCGAACATGAACTACGTATGTCAGTGACCGACAGTCGCCGACACACAGAGAAACAGATAAGTTCGTAGTGCCACTTGCTGTTTTCGGAAGATGAGTACAGCCTTAGGGAAATCACATGTACTGATTGCAAGCACCTGGAAGATTTTGTCGTAGATTTTGACAGCTCCAAATCAATACAGTCAGTGAGTGAACTAGGATTGCAATGATACCGGTAGTCTATTTTACTTTGATTGGTGTTGTTTTTATAAAGATGGAGAACGAAAATATTTTACCGTTCGAACATTTGAAATAATATTTTTTTCTTAAGAGCTGGGGATAATGGTGGACAGAATTTAAAAGTAAAGTGTCTGAAGTGCCCCGGCGGGAAATATCTATCAACAACTAGGGCGCCATAATTAACGATATACAGTAAAGGGTTAATATGAATAAACTGTGTTCTGATGAGCAGGCCTACTTTATTACTAGAAAATAGTTTGTTGAGGGTATGTAATACTGGAGTTTTTTCAGATCAGTTTGCTTATCCTAGAGTCCCGTTGATTATAGAGTTTGAAACTAGCTTTAAAAAGCATGTATCGATTTTAGAGTTACTGACAAGTTTTGATTCACCCCCAGTTCATGTGCTCTCATTTTATTAGTTGTAGTGTAATGTTTGTCTATATTCTGTATTTTTAATTTTATATAACAACATTGTTATTATTATATAATTAGTTTAGCAGAATAATGATAAGCAACCATTTTTCTAACGCATAGGAATGAGCACGAGTCAAGCTAAAACTCGTCTCGACTCGAATTCAAGTCGAGTTTCGAGTCCAGTCGAGTTTGGTAAATGGCTCGTTCGTTTTAACTCGTCTTGAAATCATAGCCTGATTACACTGGAAAGCGAAATCCATGAGAAATGTAAGCTAAACAGTAATACGGAATACTTTTAATGTTGCTCACGAGAGGGACACTGCTCGCATCTCGTCTCGTCTCGATAGCGAGACCACAAGAGATTTTTTATAACAAGCTCAGCTCGGCTCGGCTCAACTGAGAAGATGGCTCGAGCCTGCTTGCTTGGTGGTGAACCATCGGCTCGAGCTAGCTTGGTAGGAATGAGCCATCTACTTGGTTCGGCTCAACTGAGCCGAGTCGGTTCGGTGAGCTGTTGGCTCGGCTCACTTCTCGGTTCGGGTCGATACTGAATGAAATGTGAGCCGAGCTGCTCGAGTCGTTGACAATTTTAAACCTTGGCCGAGCAGTTTTGAAGATATTTGGCCAGCGCCCTATAAGTTTTAACAGTGTTTGGCAGGAGCCCGAATACTCAACCTAGACCCTCAACCCAAATCCAGAAGCTCGTGAACAATGTCCTTGACTCCTAGACTTCACGACTACCGAGGTTGGCAATCAACTAGTTTCATAGTACTCAAATACAAACCGCCTATCTTACATGTTTATATACAGTGTTGTTATAATTAATAATAATAATATAAGTTTTAATAGTAGTAGTATCATTGGTAATAATTATATTGTCTATGTAATATACTTGAAGAATGTACCCGAAACTACACACCGGATTTGGGTCTACTCGACTCGAAACTCGACCCCAATTCGAGTCGAGTTGGAGGAAATTTTTCGAGCCGAGTTCTCGGGTCGAGCTCAAAGATGTCTGTTTCTAGTCGAATCGCGTTTCAAAGAAAACTCGCTCGAACTCGCTCGTGCCCATTCCTACGAGTAACGCAGTATGGCATTTTATCAATATTACATTATATGAAAATGTTCATATATCAAGTAAAAATTTGACCTTGCATTTACATAAAGCGATTCAGAACGTGCAATAATAATAATAATAATAATAATAATAATAATAATAATAATAATAATAATAATAATAATAATAATAATAGCGGTAGTAATAATAGTACGGAAAATTGAAGTAATATTTTTTTCACATATTTAAAGTTTCGGACCTAAAAGTAGCGCGTTATTTTCGAAGTAAAGTAACAGTTACTTTCTTGGGGCAAGTAACGCGTTACATTTTAAGAGAAAGTAAAGTAACTTGTACCGCGTTACATTTTTACAAGTAGCTTACCCAACACTACTTTTTCTTATATGCCTTCTGCCAAAGTAATAAAATCCGCGTTCACTCTGTGGGCGATTGAACTTGCATCAGACTATGCGAAACGCATATGGTTTTCTACCAGGTTAAAATTTAATACGGGATAAATAATACCGCCTTGCGTTATAATGCCGAAGATCGTTTAAAACAAAAAGCTATCTGGTCATTGTTGAACGTACGCACGACAACCACAACTGTTCTTTATTTCTTTACATTTTCCTTTTTAACAAAAACAAATAAATTAGCATTTTGTGCTGAAAAAATAGTTATTTTTACGTCAGTCAAAATCAACAGTAGTTTTAGCCAGGCCTGCAGCGGAGCAAATGTAGAGAATGCCTCCTGTGAAGCAAACTGTTTCGTTGAAGTTGAGAGAATACGTTGCAGAATTTGAGAGCGATGTGTTCTGTACAGATGACAAGACATTGTTCTATAAATTGTGTCATCCAGTGTGGGATATTCGAATAGATCTTTTCTGTATTGCAACATTTAGATACGACGAAGCATAAAAGAAATGTGTGTAGGAAGAAAGCGAAATCACAAACGCTACTTCAACACGTGACATCGTCCCAGAGCAATCGAAGTCCTCTTTCTCCAAGGACCTGTGTAAAGCATTTATTGCATCTGAAATCCCTCTGTGGAAGTTGGAAAACCCTAATCTTCTTGAGTTTTTGCAGAAGTAATGCGAGAAGGAAATCCCTCATGAATCCATACTTAGGAAAGCCTATGTGGAAAATGTCTATAGTGAAACTATGTGTAACAACCGGCAGAAAGTAAAAAATAAAAATTTCTGGTTATTAGTGGACGAAACGACAGACGGTTGCGGACGTTATATAGCCAATGTTGTACTTGGTATTTTGGAACCGGAACAAGCTGGAGAAATTTTCCTTGTGCATGTTCAGCAGTTTGAGAAGGTTAACCATTCTGCAATTGCTGGCTATATTGAAAACGCAATGCAGGTGGTTTTTCCAGAAGGCTTTTCGTACTAGTAATGGATGCAGCTAGGTATATGGTGAAAGGAGGAAAAGCCTTGAAAGTTCTATATCCCGAAATGATCTACATTACCTGTCTGGCACACGGAGTCCAGAGACTATGTGAAGAAATTAGAGCAAGATATCCCAACGTAGATCGCTTTGTGTCGAATATGAAGAAAATTTTCTTGAAGTTTTCATCACGACGAAAGGCCCTAAAGGAGACTGACCCGGATATTGCTTTGCCACCACAGCCGGTGGCGACACGATGGTAAATATAGCTTAAAGCAATTAAATATTAGTGCCCCAATCTGTCTATTCTTGCCGAATTAGTGGCTGGATTTCAAACTGAAGATGCAGCATGTATTAATGTTGTTCAGGAATTGCTCAATGACATTAAATTAAAAGATGATATTGTGTACATTTCTGCAAATTCTGGGTTTCTGGTGTCATCCATTGAGCGATCGGAGACAAATGGTCTCAGAGTGAACGACTGTCTTGAAACCGTAGAAGATGTTAGAACAAACTTGTCAACAGCAAAGGGACCAACAGTAGATTTGCTGAAAGACAAGTTCACTGCCATCCTGAACAATAATCCTGGATATGTCACTTTCACCAACATCGCCGCTGTTCTGAGTGGTGACGGAGAATTAACTCTCAAAAACGTTGAAGAAGATTTAACACCTGCAGATACAGTATGTTTGAGGTTTGCTCCTTTAACTTCGTGCTATGTGGAACGTATATCCTCACGCTACAAGTCGCTGCTTGTAGATAATAGGCGAAGTTTCACAGAAGAGAACCTGAAGAAGGTCTTCGTGTCACAATGCAATGCTTAAAATTACTTTTGCCTATTGATTTATCCGATCTTTATTTTTCATTTTCAAGGTATAGCATAGTATGACATTGAAATATATACATTCTCTCCATTTGTGTGTGTGTGTGTTCAACTAAAAGAAACTGAAATCACAGGTTCCAGAGACTTGTTATAAGTTGTTCAAATTAACAAGAAAAACCTTCTATATTTGTTTTATTGAAAAATGCTCCTTTTGTAACCGTAAACTAAGTAAAATAAAACATTAAAAAATACGATAGAACTTTCCTTTAAAAATCTGTTTAGAAACAACTGGAAAATGTTCCTTTTGTACCTGTCAACTAAGTTCAAATAAAAAAAATTAAAAATACCAAAAAATAAACCCACAAAATGTTCCCTAAAATAAGTTTGTAAATTAAGTACTCATATTCTAATTTTTTTCTGTTTTGGGGAGATTATTTTTTTTTAATTTTCGTGACATTTTTCAAGTTTTAATGACATATTTACATACATATTTTACAGTTTTATAAGGCATAAAGTCCTCGGCCTTTGTGATGATCAAATGTAAGACCAAGACCAAGACCATGGCTGAGGAGGAACTATATTATGAGGGACGTAGTAGATGGTATGGTGGAAAGGAAGAGAGGGATGGGACGAAAGAGACTAGTTGAAGGAAGGTATTAAAACAGAAAATTGCTGCGTCAAGACGAAGATACTAGCTGAGGACCATCATCGAAGCTTCTGTTGCAGCAAATGATCTGCCAATAATGGCAGAATAGCTATGATGATAATGATATGTTTAGCAATATTGGCCAAAACCTCTAAATATTTTAGAATGATTTGGGTGGAAGCTGAAAACGATTCAGCTATATTTTTCGCGTAAACGCAAATAATATAAATACTTTTGACGTACTAGAATACAAAATAACGGCATCAAGTTCCAAGTTATTTGAAATAACTGTATAAAATCATTCTCACTTGTAAATATGGATTATTTATTGTTGTATAATGCTCAGTGTTCGAAGTGGAAAAAAGCAGAGGCGGTATATTTTATTAGGATTTTGACTCGACATACAAGCTATCTAAATGTTGAAATACAATGAGGGTATGTTGGCTAAACGATTGCTTTTTTCTATTTACATAACGACTGAAAACCATTGGAGAGTTTTTCTTTAGTTATGAGGAGGAGGGAGCATGGAGAAACTTTAATCACTCGCCTACAGCTTTCTGAAAAAAATAAAAATATCATTTTATGTTGTATTATAGAGGATTATACACGAAAATGCTCAAAAACCAAGTTTGTATATTAACAATTTCCTGCGGGAAAACTCCCGGATCCCCACTCGACTGAGGGGTATTCCAAACCTCCAGAAAATCCGTCCCCCCCACAAACAACCCCTAAATCTACCAATGCTCAAAACACGACATTTATGTGCATTAAGGCACACACATAAGAAAAAAAAACAATTCAATATCGCACACCAAAATATAAACTAATGAACAACTTTGAAGATACTTTATTTGGAAAACAAAAGGTATCAAAAAATAACAAAAATGTCCATGTTTTCAACTTGGAAATTATTATTTCAACACAAAAATAAAATCTATTTACTTGCAAAGCTATTCGTCAATTACTGTGTATAAAAATCGATTTATTAAAGCATTCACTCTCCAGTAACACTATGTCTTGATCACTGAAAAACCAGAGGCGGTATGCCTTCATCACTGAAAAAACAGAGGGGCTATGGCATACCACCACATACCGTCTCACTTCGACCACTGATAATGTTATATCGCTTAATCCTCGATGTGTCGTATACCTAAGGAGACTAAAAGTTATATTGATAAACAATTATTCAACATAAAGCATCCGGCAATGTACTCAAGCTTGCGGTCACATGCACTAAGTTTTTTCAATGTTATGAAAATGTTATTTCGATATTAATTTTATAAGCACACATTAAAAAATTCCAATGTATGCTTGAGCCTCGGAGTCAAGGCCAAACCCATGTAGTCGACACCTATGGTGTACGGAATTACCAATGTTCAATACTACATTTATTTTTAGTTTTGGAAGAAGAAAACCCGTAGTATGTTTTGAAATGAAATGGAATATCTAGTTTAACGTCCCACGATTATGTACCGAGGTTAAAGGAGACGGTGATGATAAGAAATGAATGAAATGGTGGAATAAAGAAAATAGAAGGAAACATGAATGCTCCGAGAAAACCCATGTACACGGTGTTTGCCCACCAAAAAAGCTCACATGGCGCATACTGGAATCGAACCAGGGACCCATGCATCACAGTTGAACGCTCTATCACTGAGCTGGTACTTGTGCAAGACTCTTGGTCTTGGTCTTGGTCTTGCATGCAAGACTCTTGCTCAAACTGCAAGATCAAGACTCTTGCGCTGATCACAACATCCCATACCAGCCGAAACTCCCACCACAATATCTGGCTATTTTCCGTCCTTCACGCCAGTCATATCGAGAATTCTTGCGCACTCAAAATCCTGAAACATTACACCTTCATTGTCAACTCCAAAGAATAGTTCATAACTACATTTCGGCTTATAAATTACGCCAGTGGGTGAAAACCTGCAATCATCTTTCCGACACAGCGCTTCAATGCACTCTGTGGCAAAACACACCAGGAATCCATATCCCGTTCTACTGCATGATGCCCCACTTCATTCAGATACAGATAAAGCAAACGTCTTAGCTGACTATCTGTAGGGATATTCGCCCCATCTGAGTCGGACAACACAGACATACCTCATCTAGTCGATCAAGTCAATCTTAACTCTAGATCTTTGCAACCGAACACCACTCTGTACTTCCCGACCATGTTCTCACTAGTCCTATCAAAGTTTCCTAAATCTCATCTGTCATCCAGCGAAAACGAAACACCACCTGGCTTCGATTATATTGCTTACAGACACATTTTTAAAAAGTTTTATAGCACTACTTATACTTTTGGCATTTATACTGTATATAAGTTTATGCTCCGAACGAGATTTTTTCCTACCGATTGCAAAGTGTCTAAAACACTCATATTCCCCAAACCTAACAAGCCTCCATCGAATGTCTCGTCAAATCGCTCCATACAGTTAACGTCTACAATCTGCAAAATATTCGAACGAATACTTGTTAAACGCCTACATCCATATTTACTCGACCGTCAACTACTACCAACACACCAAGCCGGTTTTCGACCATCCTTTTCAATCAACGACCAACTACTCCGTCTCACAACTCTCATCACCAATCATTACAACTCCATTCAACCCTCCTGTCTTCTCCTCTTTGATCTTGAAAAAGCATTTGACAAGGTTTTGCATCTAGCACTCATATACAACCTCATCACATTTAAGTTTCCGATAACCTACACCCTCCATTCCAAAAGAAACCGAACGTTTAAAAAAAACAAAAAAACAATGTACATTTTGGAACAAATCATTTTTATTAACCAATGCATTCCGCTTCTGCATCGATACACATATTTGTACGCTCCAACAAGTTGTCAAACGACTTCTCCATGTCCTTTATTGGAATGGTCTTTAGGACGGCGGTCGTCGCCTTCTCAATGGCATCAATCGATGCGTGCCACTTTCCTTTCATCGCCAAATGCAGTTTCGGGAACAGATAGAAATCGCACGGAGCGAGATCTGGTGAATAGGGCGGATGATGCAACCGAATAATGTGATTTTTGACCAAAAATTCAGTTACAAGTCGCGAACGATGTGATGGTGCATTATCGTCCAAAAGAGTCCAACTGCCGATTTCGCGATATTCGGCCCGAATACGACGAATTCTTGCCAGCAAACGCTTCATGACGCCTAAGTAAAACTCTCCAGGGAGTGTCTGGCCGGGCTGAACAAATTCTTTGTGGATAATTCCTTTTGAATCGTAAAAACAAATCAGCATCACCTTAACTTTTGACTTCACCAAGCGACTTTTTTTGGGTGTTCCTTCATCCGGCGCTCTCCATTCAGCACTTTGCCGCTTTGTTTCGGGCTCATATTCAAAACACCACGTCTCGTCACCAGTTACAATTGATTTCAAGAAGTTTCGATCCTGCCGAGCACTTTTAACGATGTCTTTGCAATGCGCAATTCGATCAACTTTTTGGTCTTCGGTGAGTTTGTGTGGTACAAACCGCGAATTAACCTTCTTAAGGCCCAAAACTTCGGTCAAAATGCGGTATGCGGTTGTTTGAGGAATGCCTAATTCCATTTCAATAACTTTCACCCACGATTTTTTGTTATGTTTGATGAATTCACGCACTTTTTCGATGTTTTCTTCCGATAATCCGGTTCTGGGACGGCCTGATCTTTCGTCACCATCCAGCGTCTCTCTACCCGATTTGAATCGCCTGAACCACTCGTAATCTTGCGTACGGGATAGACACTCATCACCATATGCATTTTGTAGCATTTGGTGCGTTTCACTAAAAGTTTTACCCAGTTTAACACAAAACTCAATTGCAGCTCGTTGTTTGAAACTCATTTTCCGACCGATGTACACAACACACTGACAGTTGAAACGCAATAACTTTGTTGCCGTGCATCCAAATGTCATGACATTTATACCAGTTGTCAATGAGGGACTACGCCATCTACCGGTAAAATATTACAACAGATGGCACTAGTGGTACTATTTGTTTTCAAAAGTTCGGTTTCTTTTGGAATGGAGGGTGTATGTTCGCATTATTTATCACTTACTCGCATGTCGCATTTCATAAATTGTCATTAATGAGCAGCTTTCACATACTATTTTTCTTATGTGTGGGGTCCCTTAAGGTTCTGCTCTTTCTCCTCTATTATACATCCTGTTTGTTGCAGATCTTCCACAGCTGCCTCCTGACGTTCACCTGTTCCAGTATGCTGTCGACACTGCTTTCCTTGCTCTTGGGCAAACCATCCAAACCATAAACATTTCATTACAAGCAGTTATAAATAGTTTCACCCACTGGTGTTCTAAATGTAAACTCACAATCAATGCCTCCAAAACTCAACCCATCGTTTTGTTCCACCTCGGAAACGCACCAAAGTTCATCACAATCTATCCCTTCTATCGTTCACTGTCCATCATACACTTATCACTCCAACATGCACTGTTACATACTTCGGCATTATCTTCGATCAACATCTCACGTGGAAACCACACCTCCAAAGTGTCAAAACTAAAGCCTACAACCATCTGAAGTCGCCCAAACGCCTACACAGGCACTAGCTGGGGTCTTAAAGCTAACGTTGTATTGAACACCTACCAAGTCTTCCTCAGGCCAGTTCTTACGTATGACTTTCGGGCTTAGATTTCCACTTCTTCCTCCTACTATGACAAACTAGCCATTTTTGAACGACATGCTTTTCGTATTGCCTTTCGAATCTCTCTGCCAAGTCCGACTCGTGGTCTCTATTCCTCGATCTCATTGCCTACTCTGCGCTATCACCTAGAAGCACTCCGTTTAAAGTTTATCACTCAGTGTTACACACATCATCAACCTCTTCTCTTCGGAACAATGCATCATCTTGCACTTCGCTCCGCTCCCGCACGATACCATTATACCCCACTTCACCTTCTGTTTACATTATACTGTTACACTGTACCACCAGACCACCTCGATCGACAACTCCGCGACGAATATTGCCTGCATTTTCATCTCTCACATATTTTTTCCATCATTTTCCGCACAGTGATTCCATACTTTACTAACGGGGCTCACCGCGTCTTCATCGTCTTAGAGCAGCCCCTAGGCAGGAGATAACCGCATTTGTCGTACTAACAGTTCTCATGATGTGTTATGACGTCAAGTGCACCTCACTTCGTCTCTCATCTCCATCAGTGCTTATGATTTCTAATTTGTACCTTAATTTATGCTCCAATTTCGTCAGTTCTTTTCATTTATTGTTTCTTGTTATGAGTTCATTTTTACTATATTATTTTCGTTATTATATATTCTTAATTTGGATAGTTATGTTATTTCTTGTTTTGTTTTCCTTCGTTTACTATATTGTTATTATCGTTATTTCGGTAGTTATGTACAATGTATAGTTCCTTTTACCCGGATGTACGTTTATGATCGCAAAGATGTCAAAGTGAAAAATGATTATAATCATAATCATAATTTATTGCATCCGTTCATCGTCATACAACGAAATTGGACATGTCATTTATATATATACCAGTATACATAAACATACATACTATTATTACATATAGATTCTTATGGTTTCACTAATTTACTTACTATACATTTAATTTTACGTATACGAATTATTTTCTACATATTCTTAAACCGAGTAAAAGCAATGTTCTATCAAGTACCTATTAAGTTTGGATCTAAAGCTATTGACAGAGACCTGATTTTTTATACATGATGGAAGTAGATTGTATAATAGACTACCTTTGTGCGTAACTGATTTGTTGTATATATTTGTCCTATGTGCATGCAAGTGAATGTCGTCTTTACTTCTTGTGTTATAACTGTGAATGTCTTTGTTAACAATAAATTCACTACTATGTTTTTTCAAATACATTAACATTTCGAGCAAATACATTGAGGGAAGAGTCATTATTCCAAGTTCCTTAAAAATATTTCTGCAAGAAGAGTTCCATTTTACTCCTGCAAGTATTCTTACTACTTTCTTCTGTAGCCTAAAGATAGCAATACTTTTAGGTGCATTTCCCCAGAACATCAAGCCATATTTTATTGTAGAATGAAAATTTGAGTAATATATACACTTAGCTGTTTTTACATTAATCTTATCTCTTACACATCTAATTGCATAGCATAGTTTGCTTAGCTTACTTCTTACATGTTCTATATGTGGTTCCCAGTTGAAATTATTAGATATTTTAACTCCGAGAAAGGTAGCAGTTTTTACATATTTAACTGTTTTATTATTTATTTTTATTATTGCATTGGCTTGATTACTTTTACCATTGTTAAAATTTAAGGTACATGTTTTATTTACATTAATGATTAGGTCATTTTTATTCATCGAACTTGAAAGTTGGTTCATTGCCGTTTGGCAGTTTGAAGCTAATTCGCATTCATCTTTCCCACTAACTATTATGTTCGTATCATCTGCATATAAAGTCACTCATGAACTATTAATACTTTCAGAAAGATCATTTATATAAAGAAGAAAGAGAAGTGGTCCTAGAATTGATCCCTGTGGTACTCCACGATTAATAATTTCTTCACTTGACACACATTTTTGAATTTTATTTTTAACTATTCCTGTAATTTCAGTTACTTGTTTCCGATCTTTAAGGTATGATTCAAACCATTTATTTGCTAAGCCTCTAATACCATAGCAACTAAGTTTTTCTAGCAATATATGATGATTTACTAAATCGAAGGCTTTTGTTAGATCTAAAAATATTCCTATAGATAATTTTTTCTCATCCAGTAACTTTCTGCAGTTTTCTAGAAAATGAAAAATTGCTGTCTCAGTAGATTTACCTTTCAAGAAACCATGTTGTGTGTTGTATATAATAGAATATTTATTAATGAAATCCATAACCCGATTGAACATTATTTTTTCCAGAATTTTACCTATGATGGGTAGCAATGATATCGGTCTATAGTTTTCTATTTTATTGAGTTTACCTTTTTTGTGCAAAGGTTTAACTTTAGCAATCTTTATTTTATCAGGAAAGGTTCCTGTGGCGATTGAAATATTTGAGAGATAACATAATGGTTTAACTAAATATTTGTAACAACTTTTTACTAAATTGTTAGATAATTCGTCCGACCCAGCCGAATTCGAATTTTTTATTTGTTTTAATATGATGATTATTTCACTCTCTGTTACTGGTTTCAAGAATATAGATTTATCACATTTTTTAATTTTAAGTTCCGATACGTTAGTTTTACTAGTTCCTCTGTTTTCGATAAGAGTTTGCCCTACATTTGTGAAATATTTATTAAAAGACGTTGCTATGTCCTTTGGATTTGTCATGTTCACGCCCTCATAAATTATGCTATTTATATGGGTACTACGTATTTGCATGTTGAGCTCTTCTTTAATTATTTTCCACATTGCCTTTGTTTTATTGTGTGACTGAAGAATTGTCCTACTGTTATAATTTTGTTTCGCTATCTTCAACAATTTTTTATAACTAGTTTTGTGTTGTCTGTAAATTAATTCATTCATCCCGGTAGGGTAACGCTTCCTAGTTTTATTTAGTTGTATGTTTACCATGTTTGCTTTTAAGATTTCAGGTGTAATCCATTTTATTTTTTCTTCATTATTTTACTAAAATTATTTTTTATTGGAAATGCTACTTTAAAACTGTTTTACTATATCATATATTTTCTCATATACGTCATTCACGTCGGTTAGTTCATAAATATCATCCCATGTCTCCAAGCTAAGCAAATAAACAAAATAACTAATATTATTTGAACTAAAACATCTCGTTATTATAGGTGTTTCATTGGGTTTCTCTATAGTTGCAGGTGTTTGTTTTAAAATGTTTACTCTTACAATTTGTGCTTCATGATCTGAAAAAGCTGTATTTATAACTTCTGAATCATAATTCATGACTAATGGATTTACTAAAATCTGGTCAATGTTAGATACTGAGTTTTTTGTTATTCTTGTAGGTAATTTAACCCTATAATACCCAGAGTGTGATATCATAGAATCAAACAAATATGCTTTCAAGTACTTCTGGGAGGACAAAATGACAAGAAGTTCAGCAATAATCCAGTAGGTGGTGTTGAGCGTACTGTTACAGATGTGTCACAGTGGGTATTAGCAGCAAAACACCATTGTATTCAATATAAAGAAGTAAAATCCCAATGTTACATATATGTAACGCGGGGTATTATAGGGTTAATTGTGGGATTTAAGTTGTATGTTTGAAGTAAAGATTCAAAGCTTTCATTGAGTTTTTCACTTAGAAAATTTACATTCAAATCACCTACAATAATTGGAAAGTATTTTTTAACATGAAAATACGCCAAAATTTTATCCATCTTATTAATAAATATTTAATAAATGTTACTGTCGGGCGTCCTATACACACAAATAATACATACCTCTTGCAAAGGTATCTCTATTATACAACATTCAAACTGTTTTTCTTCATTAAATTTTTCAAACATAATACACTTTTTTACTTTCGTTTCATTCTTAACAAAAATACATGATCCACCTCTTGATAAATTAGTTCTACAATATCTTGCTGCACAGGTAAAGTTTGGAATTGCAATATAGTCAATCTCATCATCTCTATGTCAATGTTCTGTTATACATATAATATCAACATCTCTGTGCAAATCATGTAACTGTACTGTTAATTGGAGTTGTTTATCTGTATTAAAACCTTGTGTATTTTGATGGAAGAGTGTAAGTGGGTTATTTTTATTAGTAGGAATTTTATTATCGTATTTCTTTCGAGGCTGATCCATATTTTCACACATTGACGTGTTTTGTTGATTTTTAGTGTTCAAATTAAGTCTTAATTTGTTCGAATTCGTCCCTTGATTCTGATATTTACCATCTATTTGTGCAATGTTACACATAAAAAATCACCATTACTGAGTTTAGAAGGAGAATTTCTAATTCTGTTTGATTGTCGTATTGGACATGGTATTTCGCTATTATTTACAGTACGTTTCTTAAATTTATCAACCTTCGTTTTTTCAGTTAGTTCTATTACCGGATAATACATATTACTAACATTACTGCTAATCTGCCCTTGCACTAAAACGTCATTATTAGAATCTTCAGCTATGTTATCTACCTTATGATCTGTCTTCTGTATTAAACAAATTCTGTCCACATAGTTGAGTCTTTCATCATAACGGTTTACATTGCCTTCGGCACCTATGTACACTACATTGTCTACATTACTTTGCACATTGGTTAGATCATTTATTTTATATGAAAGCGGAATTGCATTAGAATTTATACTATAAGCTACATTTGCAGTTATCATTTCCTTTAACTTACTACACAAATACTCTTTCCCTGTACCATTTAAATGTAGCCCATGTTTTGTATAACTTCTAGGAATATTCAGAATATCCAAAACTTTTACATTATGGAAATGTTTACATAAGTTAAATATATTACTATTAGTATCTCTTGCTGCTAAATTTACACAAGACAGATTGTTCAGATCATGGCGAAAGGGTATTGTGACTACAGGGTCTAGGAAAATTCGGTGTAAGAAAACTCGGTGTAGGTAAATTCGGTGTACGGAAAACTCGGTGTGTGGAAATTTAGGTGTAAGGTAGATTCGGTGTAATACATATTGAATATTACCACTTACGATAATTTACGACACTTCATATTGTGAAAACGAAAACTATAAAATGTAACGAATAAAATGTTATTACCTATTTCTAAAAAAACAAATAATAATAATAATAATAATAATAATAATAATAATAATAATAATAATAATAATAATAATAATAATAATTATTATTATTATTATTATTATTATTATTATTATTATTATTATTATTATTATTATTATTGAGCTCCTCCGTGGCTAAGCGGTTAGTGTACGCTCCTTTGGCGTGGGAGGCCCGGGTTCGATTCCCGGCGGGAGCTCACGTGGTTCGGATTAAACGTTAATCAGTAGGTTCACGTCATATGTAGTCTCGCTGCTGAACGGGACGTTAAACTCAAAAACAACACAACAACCACAACAATTATTATTATTATTATTATTATTATTATTATTATTATTATTATTATTATTATTATTATTATTATTGCCTTGAGTCCAATACCTCTTGCATGTCTTTTGCGGGGTATTTCTATAAACTACTTTTCATCACACAATAAAGCTGACACTTTTTGTCGGAAATAAAACAATTACAACTATAAGTTCAGATAATAGTTATATTAACAACTAAAAACACCTTTCCTATATAGTACATCATAGAACATATACAAGGTGATTCTTTTAAAACTCACGGATTTCATTTCGGTCTAGAATTTCTAACTGAAGTCCGATTTTCATGCGGTTTGTGGCAAATGATCAAGGAATGTTGGGAGATTTATGGAACTATGTTTACTGGTTTAAATTCATTTGGGGTAATATCGGCCACGCCTCTAGAAAAGCAGCAAATATTCGCCACTGTACCCAATTGGAATTAGATGAGGTGCGGTGTGCAGATTTGAGTTTCTTCGTTAGATGGCAACCTCGCGGCGGTCAATAAGAAACAGGAAACTGGGCCGTTGTATTGAGAACTATGCTGTGCTACTGTACCAATATCATCAGGACACAGTTACAATGTACTCTTTGGAGCAAAGTGATTTTATCGTTAAAAATATTTGGAGACCGGGATCTGTTGTTGCTACGCAAAGGGCAACTTTGCCTCACGTTCTGCCCCAGACAGGAACATAATATGGTCGTTAGTGAATAAATTGCAAGAAACAGGATCCTTCTGAGTAAGACAGGGAAGCATCGGATCCCGCTGGCGGATGTTGTGGAAGATATCAGTTACCGACTCTTTAAATCACCCAAGAAATCTCTCTGTCGTTTGTAGCGAGAAACCGGCTATTCAACATGTGATTTATGTGAGTTACCACTAACACTTAATTTGTATTCTCACTAACACTTAATTTGTATTATTCAATTTCGCTTCAAATATCCAATATCTCATTCGAACTGTAACGTACAATGGCGAATATTTGCTGTTTTTCTTGCGGCCTGCTCGATATTACCCCGGATGAATTTAAACCAGTAAATATAGTCCCATAAATTTCCCCTCCTCCCTTGATAATTTGCAACAAACCGCATGAAAACCGGACTTCAGTTAGAAATTCTAGAGCCAAATAAAATCCGTGAGTTTTGAAAGAATCACTCTGCATATAAAATACATATGTAAGATGCAAATATAAATTGATTAAAAAAGTCTTAGTGGAAAGCGAAATATAAAGCAGGATTGTTTTATCAGATAATATTTGTACAAATAGTTGACTTCTCCTCCAATCAGACACTTTAGTTTGTTTGTCTTAAGTTAAGGTAAACAAGCACTGCAACCCTATTGACTCCTTATTGACTTCTCCTCCAATCAGGCGTAGGTACTTTAGTTGAGACATTTATTTTTACACCTTTGAGTAACATAAATAAACTATGTCGTTTTTGAAGAATTTAGATTTAAATATTTATTTATAAAATAGACACAAATTCGTCAGAATATTTTTGAAAAATCTACAATTTTCAACTTTACCCGTTCTGTAACCTACTTTTTTTTCTTTTTGAAGTAGAAAATTTCAGGAGACATCCTCCAAAACAACATAAAAACTTAAGTTTTAAATTAAATGTCGATTGGTAGCGATGGTCGCTTCGCTAAGTCACACGAACGGACATAAAAAAACAAATTTCTCGTCATGTAAGCTCCATGAAATGTTAAAATCCGTCGAAATCTAGAATTCAAATTATTTCACGATCACAATTTTTTAAAATTTGGTATAGTAGACAATAAAAGTACGTTCTACACAAAGTTTGAACTTAAAACTAATACGCTCATTTATCCTCAGTTGAGTTTTTAATAAATCCTACGCTCTACTACAACGAATCTTTCTTTACACCGAACATTCTCCACACCGAGTTTCCCGTACACCGAATTTTCCTACACCGAGTTTTCTTACACCGAATTTTCCTGCTCCCGTGACTACAATAACTTTTGTATGTAATAACATCAAGAGGATTTCACGCAATGTTCTAGTTACATCTTCCGCTTCATTTCTTGCCACATCATTAGTACCACCAATCACTACCATTGTATCCTTGTACGTCATTTATTTGCTACTTTTAATATAGGAGGCTGCTACCTCATTCAGCTTGGCATTTGGTTTCACAAACCCAGTTGCATTGGTTAACTCTTTATTTAAATATGAAGCTACACCACGACCATGACTGTCAGCTACAATAATAGTTTTACCAGGCGTACAGGATTTTAACCTAAAGTTCTTCTTTTGAGTTCCATTGTATGATCTGTCAGGAAAGTAAATGTACACCTATTTTTCGAGTCTGGCATTCCTGCGCTCCATCCGTGGAGAGTATGAGAATTAAATCAATCAAATGTTTACTGAGGGGCAAAAAGAAAAGCTTAATCTGAATAAGACATTGCAGAGGGGCACAAGCTGTGAATACGAATAGTGCATTGTGTAAATAAAGGACGACACCGAAAGAGAAAGCCAGAAACAGCTGTTAAACTTACAAAAAAAGAGTAAAAATTGTCGAAGTGGGAACATAAAACACAAATACAACAAATACGCCGACAACTAAACGGTCACCATGCCATGATCCTGGTGTAGTGGTTAAGGTGCTGGCTTACAAATGCAAAGGACGCAAGTTCGAATCCTCGGCAAGGACATTTTTAAAAATTTTTGTTAATAATACATACAACTCATGAGAGATGGTAAAAGAGGTCGTATTTAGTTTTTCGTAGCAATTATTATTGGTAATGTTTAGTACTGATAATACTTTTTGTCTTTGCGTATTGCTTTTATTCTTGTCTTCATTTCGAAAGAGAAGAATATCCGAACAAATGCCACCAAAATTCCTCATATTTTGAATGTAAACGCCATTTGCAATTAGTGAAGAATAAAAATTGAACGTTCCGATGTAGCTGCAAAAGGTAGAAACAAAAACATGGAAGTGGACCATACTCATGGTTATCAAAAATACAATTTCTACATGCCTTACACCTCCCGACCACGTTTCTACGTTAGCAAGTAAGAGGTTTGTGTTTAGGTTAGGTTGGTCAATACGTTTTGCAAAGGGGCCCGGTTTATCTCTGACGCACCACAGGTGCGAGAAGGGAGAAAAACACTTTTTCTCTCTCCCTCTGTGTGTCTACTTATCTATCTATTTGTATATATATAACGCTATTTGTGAATGCCATAACCACCCTAATTTTCAGCGGATTGAGACGAAACTTGGCACAAATATTAATTGTTGAAATATCTTGATGAGTTCGTTAACCAGAATAATCAGATGAAAATGTTCAAAATGGTGGCCCTTCAAACTCTTAAAAAGTTCCAAGGGAACCAAATTTCGCCCATAAATAGGTATTCAGAAAGTTTGGACCCGATTAATCGCCTAAAGAAGGTTCACGCCCTTTCGCTACGGTCAGTTTTTTTTTCAGGAGGGGGTTATCTTCCTATTGGAACAAGATGGTTGTTACTGATGGTATGAAATTACACATTGAAAGTGAAGTAACTTGTGTAACGTGTTATTTGAAAGAATAATATAATAAATGTGCATTCCTCTAACACAGAGAACTCATGTATTTCGAGTTCGGGAGCCTGAATGGCGAGGAGTGTTATTTGATTTGCTTTTTAGTAACACATTGCATTGCAAATAAAGGTAGGTTGTTTGTGGCAAGGTAATATCTTAATCAATTCTTCTTCAAACGTAATGATTGTAACGCCATATCTCCCTTACAAACAAAATATTAGCAATTTATATCGAGAGACTGAGAAACTGTAGAGCGATGGGAGCAACGTTGGACAGTATGCACTCATAGTACTCAGAAAAGTAAGCGATTTCAATGCAAAAGGAAGAGTCATTGTCATGGGTAGTCATGGGGCCACGGCAGAGCCCTCTTTAGGCAAAGAGTCAATAACTTATATCGAGAGGTGATACTGGGATGGGACCAACTTTGGACACCGTGGACCCATAAAGCGCATCGAAAAAAATAGGGGGGGGGGGGCGCCAGCCAGCCTTACTCATTTCCACATAATAATATAAAATTATGTTGTCGAAATACACATACGAGTTAGCTACTAATATTTCATATTATTATTATTATTATTATCGACAGCGTCTTTTCATTACGTGTGCGTGTTTGACATGAAGCCAAAGAGAAGATCCATCATTCGTAGAAAGAATAATAGTCAGTTACTTTAACTGTAAACGACAGCGAAAAATACGAAAAGAGTGGACTACCTGAAGGCGTAAAGAAGCAATATTTTCTCTCAAATGGATAAAAAATCAAGCCGAGATTAATTCGAACTCGCATGGACGGCGCGAAAAGCCAGTGCTTTGTCCACTTTTTTTTTTAACTGACTCACTGAACGTGTTTCAGTAACTTACTTATTGCTAATTTTACTTGCTTCACTCGTTTAACTTGCTTTTTCTAATAACCTACAACGACAGAGACACGAACACAGAAACATCGAGAACAGTTAAAAATCTTAGATGCTCTCCTGCCGGGAATCGAACCCGGAACTCCATACACCAAAGGCGCACGTGCTAGCGACTAGACCAGCGGGAAGGGCACCGCTCTCTCCCTGTGTCGTTAGGGATTACGACCACTGTCTTGCCAGCTATCACTTCTGTGGGTTGTATACTATGATCACATGTTTCTTCTCTGCTGCAAGAGTAAAACCTACATTATATGTAATACATGAGGTATTTAGACCTACATGCTCTTCATATAATGTAATAAAAGGGTCATGCTGGGAATAAGAAAAAGAACATTCCTTGGACAAAACGGAAACTATTGGCATCAGAAATATTTATCTACGAGCCATGCGCAGTAGTATATTTGAGAATAGTTACTGTTTTGTTCAGTAAACGAAGAAAGGGATATAAAAAAGCAAATATGTCGCGTCAACGAGATCGACCAGATTTGACAGGGGCGGAAGCAGATGTATAGTAATACAACAACTTCGCTCAGTTGATACGAGCCGAGCCGGTTGATATCACTACCCGAGTTGGTCTTCTGCTTGCGCTCAAGAATTCGACCGTGCAGGTCTCAGCCTTAATTTTAAGAACTACAGTATAGTTTTAAGTACTACAAGAAAAATACCTTTGACTCGACTCGGATTGAACTCGAGTCGAGTCGAATTTTGGCTCGACTCCTGCTCATCCCTATTCGTATTTGTATTTTGTTTCCACTTCAACAATTTCTACTCTTTTTTTTTCTTCGTTTACCCATTGTTTTTGGATTTCTCTGTCGGTGTCGTCCTTTATTAACACCATGCACTATTCTTATTCCCAGCTTGTGACCCGCTTCAATGTCTTATTCAGTTTAGGCTTTTCTCCTTACATTGACTTGACATGTGATTGATTTAATTCTCACTTTCCGAGCACGACGGATGAAAATGTTTTGTTATTATTATTATTGCTATTATTATTATTATTATTATTATTATTATTATTATTATTATTATTATTATTATTATTATTATTATTATTATTATACTATTGAACTTGCACGGCGAAATTACTGTATAATACGATATCATTTCAGTAATTTTATTTCATTGTATGTTATTTAATTTATTAATGGGCACTAAATTGTCTCCAAATCAACGAATAAATTAACTACGGCATGCACTTTGGTGGAAATATCATTACATGAACATGTTTGGAACGAACCAATAATCTTATTGCAATGATATTTCCACCAAAGTGCATGCCGTAGTTAATTTATTCGTTGATTTGGAGACAATTTAGTGCCCATTAATAAACTAAATAACATACAATCGAGTAAAATTACAGAAATGATATCGTATTATACAGTAATTTCGCCGTGCAAGTTCAATAGTATAATAATAATAATAATAATAATAATAATAATAATAATAATAATAATAATAATAATAATAATAATAATAATAATAATAATAATAATAATAATAATAATAAAACATTTTCATCGGTCGTGCGCGGAAAGTGAGAATTAAATCAGTCTCATGTGAAGTCAATGTAAGAAGAAAAGCCTAAACTGAATAAGACATTGAAGCGGGTCACAAGCTGGGAATAAGAATAGTGCACGGTGTAAATAAAGGACGACACCGAAAGAGAAATCCAAAAACAGCAGGTAAAAGGAGAAAAAGAGTGGACATTGTTGAAGTGGAAACATAAAATACAAACACGAATAGGGATGAGCACAAGTCGAGCCAAAATTCAATTCAACTCGAGTACAATTTGAGTCGAGTCAAAGGTAATTTTCTTGAATTGAGTTCCGAGCCAAGTCGCTGTTTTCGAGGTCTAGTTTCGAGTTTAGTTGAGTTTGATAATGGCTCTCTCGCTCGTTCAGCTCGTTTTAACTCGTTTTGAAATATTGGCCTGATCAGACTGGAAAGCAAAAGCCATGAGAAATGTAAGCAGTAATGTGGAATACTTTTAGTGTTGCTCACGACAGAAGTGCGTCTCATCTCGTAATTTTAGTGCATCTCGTGGGGCAATTTTAGTGTATCTCGTCTCGTCTAGATAACGAGAAGACAAGAGTTTATTATCATTATTATTATTATTATTACGAGACAGCCTCAAATGTCGTAATCACCAATGTAAGTATATACTGTAGTTCTTAAAATCAAGGCTGAGGTCTGCACGGTCGAATTCTTGAGCCCAAGCAGAAGACCAACTCGGGTAGTGATATCAACCGGCTCGGCTCGTATCAACTGTGCAAACAGCTCGAGTCGGCTCGGTTGGGATGAGCTGATGACCCGAGCCGGCTTAGTTGGAACAAGCCATCGACTCAGCTCAATTGAGCCGATGGCTCGAGCTTTCTCGGTTGGGATGGGTCACCTACTCGGCTCATGTGAACCGGTTCGAGCCAGCTAAGTTGAAACTAGTTCATCAGCACGTTTCGACTCAGCTCAACTAAGCCGATGGCTCAAATCGGCTCGGTCGCGGTGTGGTGAGCTGTTGGCTCGGATCACTTCTCGATTCGATTCGATATTGAATGAGCTGTAAGCCGAGCCGCTCGAGCCGTTGAGGAGCCCAAACCCGGTCCCAGCTGTTTTGAATATGTTTGGATGAAGCCTATAACTTTTAACAATTTGTTGCTCGAGCCCGAATACTTGCCCCTTCGGAACTCAAACCCAGAACGTGACCGATGTCCTTGCCTTCTGAAGACTTCCAGACGACCGAGATCGACAGTCAATTAGCTTTTACTATTCAGATTCAAACCGTATATCTTTTAAAGATTATACATGGAGTTGATATAATAATAATAATAATAATAATAATAATAATAATAATAATAATAATAATAATAATAATAATAATAATAATAATAATAATAATAATAATAATAGTTTTAAACGTGCCCTGAAATTTGGCAAAACTTACTTAAAAGTAGAGATTTCGGGGAAAGGGTTCCGTACCTTCAAGACACACCTCTGCAACTACCAACATTTTAAACTAGAACCTTTTATTGAAGTTTCATGTAGAAAGTATGTTTTGAGGAAAATAACTGTAATAAATATAACTGAATATCAGGCGACAGTAAGGCATATAATAAACTAATTTTTAGAATATGCAGAGGTAAATATAAAAGCTTTGCTACAAAAATACCTACACAGAGCATAATTCAATGAGCTCTGAAACACAATGTAACGAAATAGCCTATGAGATTCAGTCTACAGAGCAATTGTTACTTAAAGAATGGACATACACTATTTCGAGAATCGAGACAAGACGGGAAATGTTTACGATACTTTTCGTCTCGTCTCGATTCTCATCTCCAAAGAGAGACGAAAATTTTGATTTAGCCCTCACCCGTCTCGAATGTAAAATGTTAATTCTCATGTTATTTTATTTGTTTTAGAAACGAGATGAGAAACTCCTCTTCTCGTGAGCAACATTAAACCAAACCGAAATATTCTTTCCAAATGTCACGTTTCTCCTTGTAATGGTATGACCTGAGCGATAATTTAGCTTCTAGCTTTTAATCTTCTACGAGATAATAATAATTATTATTATTACTATTATTATTCCTGAAGATTTGATAGTTCAAGTATTGAAACATCCGAGTATTCAAATATCTGATTATAATAAAACGTATGTTATCGCTGATCAATCGCCATCAAAAATTCTAAAGTAAGAAAAAAAAATTGCAACGTGCATTCGCAGAAGCACCTTGACCACTGAACCGCGATCGCTACGCGGTAAACGATCCGTCTTTAGTCTGGTTACGTTAGGTTTCTTTGTCTCCGCTTGCAAACTTGTATGTTATATTTTTCGATTCAAAATGTCTTTCGTATTTCTTTTATGAAGTCGGCAAAGTTTATATTAATAACTTGAGTTTTTCTTAAACCACTGGTTCACAAATTCGTTCTTTCTCCACACGAAACTACAAATATGACAGATTGAATTCTCATACTCCCCATTTCTTTCAAAGCAGTCGCCATTACCTGGTCAAAGACTTATTTCCGTCACGATTCATATTAACCAAAATAAATTCATTTTTCGGAAGCGGAACTTTCACTTTCCGGATTTCGCAAAATTATGGAATTCAGTTATACTCCGGAATTCAGAAGAATTTCGGAACTCGGAAAGAATCCGGAATTTAGAAAATTCCGGAATTGAGAAAAACTCCGACTTTCAAAAAATCCGGATTTTCCGAATTCCGGAATGTTAACGAAATCAGAAATTTCTAAATTACGGATTTTTCCGAATTCCGAAATTATTACAAAATTGGAATTTTCCGAATTCCGGAATTTGTCCGGCTTTACTTTCGGGAGTCCGAAAACTAATAATTCCGGAACGGGCTATCCCTAGTTTATACACAACCTTTCAGAACACTAAGCTAGTAGCTGTCTACAAACAAACAAGTAATGCAAAGCATGTTGTATACTGCAATACGTCATGTATTAAAATCCGACACCATGACCCTTTTATTACATTATATGAAGAGCATGTAGGTCTAAATACCTCATGTATTACATATAATGTAGGTTTTACTCTTCCAGCAAAGAAGAAACATGTGATCATAGTAAAGAACCCACAGAAGTGATAGTTGGCAATACAGTGGTAGTAATCCCTAACGACAAAGGAAATGAGCGTTGCCATCGCCGCTGGTCTAGAGGCTAGCACGTGAGCCTTGGGTGTATGGAGTCTCGGGTTCGATTCTCGGCGGGAGAGCATCTATCATTTTTAACTGTTCTCGATGTTTCTGTGTTCGTGTTTCTTTCGTTGTAGGTTATTAGAAAAAGCAAGTTAAACGAGTGAAGCAAGTAAAATTAGCAATAAGTAAGTTACTGAAACGCGTTCGGTGAGTCAGTTAAAAAAATAGTGGACAAAGCACTGGCTTTTCGCGCCTTCCATGCGAGTTCGAATCAATCTCGGCTTGATATTTTATCCATTTGAAAGAAGGTATTGTTTCTTTTCGCTACAGGATGGATTTTCTCTTTGGTTTCATGTCAAACATGCTCACGTAATGAAAAGACGCTGTAGATGATAATAACAATAATAATAATAATAATAATAATAATAATAATAATAATAATAATAATAATAATAATAATATGAAATATTAGTAGCTAACTCGTGTGTGTATTTCGACAATATAAATTTATATTATTATGTGGAAATAAGTAAGGCTGGCTGGCGCCCGCCTCCCTAATTTTTTCGATGCGCCTTTTGGGTCCACGGTGTCCAACGTTGGTCCCATCCCAGTATCACCTTTTGTTTTCTAGATATAAGCTATCGACATTTTGCGTAAAGAGGTCTCTGCCGTGGCCCCATTACTACCCATGACAATGACTCTTCGTTCATTTTGCATTGAAATTGCTTACTTTTCTGAGTACTATGAGTGCATACTGTCCAACGTTGGTCCCATCGCTCTACAGTTTCCCGTTCTCTCGACATAAATTGCTAATATTTTGTATGAAAGGGAGATATGGCGTTACAATCATTACGTTTGAAGAAGAATTGAGGAAGATATTGTTTTGCCACAAACAACACCTATTATTATTATTATTATTATTATTATTATTATTATTATTATTATTATTATTATTATTATTATTATTATTATTATTATTATTATTATTATACTTACCACTAATGGTGCCTACCTTTATTTGCAATGCAATGTGTTACTAAAAAGCAAATCAAATAACACTCCTCGCCATTCAGGCTCCCGAACTCGAAATATATGAGTTCTCTGTGTTAGAGGAATGCACATTTATTATATTATTCTTTCAAATAACACGTTACACAAGTTACTTCACTTTCAATGCGTAATTTCATATCATCAGTAACAATTATCTTGTTCCAATAGAAAGATAACCCCCTCCTGCAAAAAAAAAAAAAAAAAGAAAAAAGAAAGAAAAAAACTGACCGTAGCGAAAGGGCGTGAACCTTCTTTAGGCGATTAATCTGGTCCAATATTTCAATAAGTTTCTGCACACAAATATTTCAGTAAAAGAGGAAAATTTATTCAAACTTTCTGAATACCTATTTATGGGCGAAATTAGGTTCCCTTGGAACTTTTTAAGAGTTTGAAGGGCCACCATTTTGAACATTTTCATCTGATTATTCTGGTTAACGAACTCATCAAGATATTTCAACAATTAATATTTGTGCCAAGTTTCGTCTCAATCCGCTGAAAATTAGGGTGGTTATGGCATTCACAAATAGCGTTATATATATACAAATAGATAGATAAGTAGACACACAGAGGGAGAGAGAAAAAGTGTTTTTCTCCTTTCTCGCACCTGTGGTGCGTCAGAGCTAAACCGGGCCCCTTTGCAAAACGTATTGACCAACCTAACCTAAACACAAACCTCTTACTTGCTAACGTAGAAACGTGGTCGGGAGGTGTAAGGCATGTAGAAATTGTATTTTTGATAACCATGAGTATGGTCCACTTCCATGTTTTTCTTTCTGCTTTTTGCAGCTACATGTGATCATAGTATACAACCCACAGAAGTGATAGCTGGCAAGACGGTGGTCGTAATCCCTAACGACACAGGGAGAGAGCGGTGCCCTTCCCGCTGGTCTAGTCGCTAGCACGTGCGCCTTTGGTGTATGGAGTTCCGGGTTCGATTCCCGGCGGGAGAGCATCTAAGATTTTTAACTGTTCTCGATGTTTCTGTGTTCGTGTCTCTGTCGTTGTAGGTTATTAGAAAAAGCATGTTAAACGAGTGAAGCAAGTAAAATTAGCAATAAGTAAGTTACTGAAACACGTTCAGTGAGTCAGTTAAAAAAAAAAAAAGTGGACAAAGCACTGGCTTTTCGCGCCGTCCATGCGAGTTCGAATTAATCTCGGCTTGATTTTTTATCCATTTGAGAGAAAATATTGCTTCTTTACGCCTTCAGGTAGTCCACTCTTTTCGTATTTTTCGCTGTCGTTCACAGTTAAAGTAACTGACTATTATTCTTTCTACGAATGATGGATCTTCTCTTTGGCTTCATGTCAAACACGCACACGTAATGAAAAGACGCTGTCGATAATAATAATAATAATAATATGAAATATTAGTAGCTAACTCGTGTGTGTATTTCGACAACATAATTTTATATTATTATGTGGAAATAAGTAAGGCTGGCTGGCGCCCCCCCCCCCCTATTTTTTTCGATGCGCTTTATGGGTCCACGGTGTCCAAAGTTGGTCCCATCCCAGTATCACCTCTCGATATAAGTTATTGACTCTTTGCCTAAAGAGGGCTCTGCCGTGGCCCCATTACTACCCATGACAATGACTCTTCGTTCCTTTTGCATTGAAATCGCTTACTTTTCTGAGTACTATGAGTGCATACTGTCCAACGTTGCTCCCATCGCTCTACAGTTTCTCAGTCTCTCGATATAAATTGCTAATATTTTGTTTGTAAGGGAGATATGGCGTTACAATCATTACGTTTGAAGAAGAATTGATTAAGATATTACCTTGCCACAAACAACCTACCTTTATTTGCAATGCAATGTGTTACTAAAAAGCAAATCAAATAACACTCCTCGCCATTCAGGCTCCCGAACTCGAAATACATGAGTTCTCTGTGTTAGAAAAATGCACATTTATTATATTATTCTTTCAAATAACACGTTACACAAGTTACTTCACTTTCAATGTGTAATTTCATATCATCAGTAACAATCATCTTGTTCCAATAGGAAGATAACCCCCTCCTGAAAAAAAAACTGACCGTAGCGAAAGGGCGTGAACCTTCTTTAGGCGATTAATCGGGTCCAAACTTTCTGAATACCTATTTATGGGCGAAATTTGGTTCCCTTGGAACTTTTTAAGAGTTTGAAGGGCCACCATTTTGAACATTTTCATCTGATTATTCTGGTTAACGAACTCATCAAGATATTTCAACAATTAATATTTGTGCCAAGTTTCGTCTCAATCCGCTGAAAATTAGGGTGGTTATGGCATTCACAAATAGCGTTATATATATACAAATAGATAGATAAGTAGACACACAGAGGGAGAGAGAAAAAGTGTTTTTCTCCCTTCTCGCACCTGTGGTGCGTCAGAGCTAAACCGGGCCCCTTTGCAAAACGTATTGACCAACCTAACCTAAACACAAACCTCTTACTTGCTAACGTAGAAACGTGGTCGGGAGGTGTAAGGCATGTAGAAATTGTATTTTTGATAACCATGAGTATGGTCCACTTCCATGTTTTTCTTTCTACTTTTTGCAGCTACATCGGAACGTTCAATTTTTATTCTTCACTAATTGCAAATGGCGTTTACATTCAAAATATGAGGAATTTTGGTGGCATGTGTTCGGATATTCTTCTCTTTCGAAATGAAGACAAGAATAAAAGCAATACGCAAAGACAAAAAGTATTATCAGTACTAAACATTACCAATAATAATTGCTACGGAAAACTAAATACGACCTCTTTTACCATCTCTCATGAGTTGTATGTATTATTAACAAAAATTTTTAAAAATGTCCTTGCCGAGGATTCGAACTTGCGTCCTTTGCATTTGTAAGCCAGCACCTTAACCACTACACCAAGATCATGGCATGGTGACCGTTTAGTTGTCGGCGTATTTGTTGTATTTGTGTTTTATGTTCCCACTTCGACAATTTTTACTCTTTTTTTGTAAGTTTAACAGCTGTTTCTGGCTTTCTCTTTCGGTGTCGTCCTTTATTTACACAATGCACTATTCGTATTCACAGCTTGTGCCCCTCTGCAATGTCTTATTCAGATTAAGCTTTTCTTTTTGCCCCTCAGTAAACATTTGATTGATTTAATTCTCATACTCTCCACGGATGGAGCGCAGGAATGCCAGACTCGAAAAATAGGTGTACATTTACTTTCCTGACAGATCATACCTACCTAAACTGTTCCTCTGCACCTTGCAGTGAGTTTTGGTTAATGTAGTATCCGAATGCTTAACTGATGCATTCAACTCATCAGAATTCAATACACTAAATCTGTTTTGGGTACTTACTTGATACTGTTGATAAGCAATTTTCTGTTCAGAGGTATTAACAGATTTATTAGTTGAGGTTTTTAATCTGACTGTAGTCTACTTATTGTTTAAACCTTGCACTACTGTACAACATTCTTGTTGAGTAGAAATATTTCTTCTGTCGCACACTGGATTAACCTTCTGGTTCCCGGACGGTTTCTCTACACGAACTGGTTTACTCTGTCTTTCCTGATTATCTTGAGGCGATGATTTGACTAGCGGCGGAGGATTATTTTTAATACTGTTTGTGTTCGTGTACTTTCTGACAACGTCACTCCAAATAGTTTGATGTTGCTTTTCACACACTTGATTTCAGGCACTTCTGGTCATTGTTCATTAGTGTACACATATCTTCCCTTAATAACATCACAATTTCACGGAGTGTTTCAATTTCTTCATGTAGTTTAGAAATCTCCAAACA
Organism: Thermobia domestica; assembly: GCF_964235325.1. NCBI lineage: Eukaryota > Metazoa > Arthropoda > Insecta > Zygentoma > Lepismatidae > Thermobia > Thermobia domestica. The sequence goes on along the minus strand of NC_137465.1, from coordinate 228,460,721 downwards.
CATCGAATCAACAATTCCTGTGTTGCGCTGATTGTCTTTTGTTTCATTTATACACAAAACGCAACTCCAAATTTGAGACTGTTTTTCATTACTTACATCGATGTTATTACCAAAATCAAAATGTTGAAGTCTTGAAGTCTTGAAGTTCACCTCCAAAGAGGTGTTTTATACTGGCGCAGATGGTAAATCCGTCTCGCCAACAACACTAGATAGTTGCTTCCACTAAGTTGATCAAATTTCCACACTTGTTAAGTATCCGGTGAAATAATTACATTATATTGTTATACCTAATTATAGGATTGTCACCATAGATTTGTGGTTAAGGTATTATATTTTATACATATATGTATATATTGCAAAATGATTACTTTTATTTATTTTTTTCACCGGATTGAAATTTACACCAAATATAATGTACATAAAGATTAAATTTACATGTTTTTATTGTTGTTTTCAATCTTTTCAATCATTTTTTTTAAATATTGACATTATTAGTTTGTAAGAAAGATATTATAGCTTTATTGATTTTTGCATTATTTGATGACAAAAGATTTTGAATCTTATGTGGGCCAATTCCTTGATATTTCGTGATTACATCAATTAAAATGTTTCTATGTTTATTGGTGGAAGAGCAGTTAAATATAATATGATCTATATCGCCCTTGTCATTCCCACACCAACATCCAGGAGTGTCTTTTTTAATGATTTTATATAATTGAGCTGGGGTTAGTTCCGTATGTAGCCGAAGCTTAAAAAGATTTATTATTTCTGAGCGTTTCCAGTGTTTAATTTGATCCCACGGTTTAGTAATTTGTGTGTCTGTAATGTTCCAATAATATATACCGGGCCCCATCCTGATTTTTTGTCTATATTGATCTAAGTATATTTTAATTTTTTCTTTGATAATAGGCATAAAATTGTGGTATGGGAGTTTTATATTTGCAGATAAGCCGTCTCGAGCTGCCAGTTTGGATGCTGTATCAGTTATTTCATTAAAAATTATGTTATTATGAGCTTTCATGTATATAAATTGAATTTCTACTCCATCAGAGTTGAGGGATAGCATGATACTTTTAATTTGTAATTGAAGCCAAGTTGATTGTTTATTCCAATGTATGGAGGATAAGCTTTGCAAAACACTAAGAGCATCAGAGCAGATACAAGCTTTATTAAATCGGTTCGATTTTACATAAAGTAAGGCTTGCCTGATAGCAAATGTTTCTGCTTCATAAATAGATGTGTATGCCGGAAGTTTATATTTTATAGTTTTTTGTTCTTGTGGTATGTAAATAGCTGCACCCACCATGTTTTGAGTTTTTGAACCGTCAGTACAGATTATCATAGTATTTGCTGGAAGTCTGTCAATGTATGCTTGCCTAATTGCTGGTACTATCTTGGATGAGAGATCATGCGATAATTTGGTAGGATACCAAGGGATAATGGGTGCTATTCTTGATGAGACAGTGTTGTATGAAACACAAAAGCAGGGTAATAACGGTACTTTTGATATTTGATCTTGTAGATGTTTTAAATCCATATAGGCCTCATAAATCCACGGGAGCCTTTTATAATATGGTAAGTTTTTTGATTCATTATCATTTACCATCTGTTGTAGCTTTTCTATGATCGGTAATCCTGTTACTACAAGTCGTGAAAGAATAAACTTATAGGCTTGTTGCCTTATTTGTAAATCTATTGGGATGGTGTTGGCTTCCTCTAGTAATGCATTTTTTGGGCAGAAACTTGGTTGTGAGAAAATTAATTTAAGACCTTTATATTGAATGTCAGTTAACGAGTTAATATTATCTTGTGGTATGGGGGATAAAAAAATCGAGCCATACATTAATTTCGTTTCTAAACACTGTTTATAAATTGTGTACAAAATTGATGGGTGGACACCCCATTTTTTGGAATTTAGGCCAATAAATAGTTTAAAGAATTTTGAGGCCTCATTGTTAAGATGTTCTATATGAAGTTGCCATTTTAGCTTTTCATGTAAATGTAAACCTAAATATTTGATATGATGTGTTTGTTTAATAATAGTATCTTTTAATTGAAGATGAATGGGAGGATTATGTTTTTTTCGTGTAAAATTAATGAGACTGGATTTCTGTCAATTTATCGAAAGACCATTTTGATCACTCCAGTTAGTTAAAATTTTAAGTCCCTTTTGCAGGTGTTGTAGACCTGATTGGATGTCATGTGTTTTGGCGAAAATAATCAGGTCATCTGCAAAGATATTGAATTGAAGGTGTGTTTCTTGACTTAGAGTATTAATTAAATCTAGAATGTATATATTAAATAGCGTGGGGCTTAATTTACTGCCCTGAGGGATCCCCTGTGACGTTTCTCTGGGTGTACTAATATAATTTCCAATTTTTATGTAAATTCTTCTGTTTATGAGGAGATTATGGACTATACGAATACATTTTTGGGGAATGTTGAATTTATTCATGTAAAAAACTAAATTTTCAAGTATAATAGAATCATATGCAGCCGAAAAATCTATTGATAATAATATTAGATAATGACGCGTTTGGAAGGCAGACCAAATATCTATTATTAAATTTCCAAGTGCATCTAATGTTGATAAGTTTTTTCTAAATCCACAAATGGTTTTAGGAAATAGTTGATTGTGTTCAATGAACCAAGTTAATCTGTTTAAAAGTAGCTGTTCAAATACTTTTTGAACGCATGACGCTAATGCGATGGGACGATAACTATAATATCTGCAGAGCCTATAGGCTTTTGAGGTTTTTTTATAGGGACAATGGCATAATATTTCCAAATATTAGGTATATTAGACGTGTTCCAAATATAATTAAAAATTTCACACAGACGACTTTTTCCTTTATGAGATAAGTGTATTAAGTGTGTGTATCGTATTTTGTCTAGACCTGGTGTAGATTTTTTCTTCAAATTTCCTAATACATGATTTAATTCATCTAATGTAAAAGGATCCTCGAGTTTAGTTGGTTCCTTTCCAGTCATATATTGGATTATGACCTTCCGGGAATTGTTAGTATATGGAGGAGTTAATTTTGTATGAAATAGAGGTCCCCATTTATCTACATTCTTCAAGGTACCGTATGAAGATATGGAATCAAGAGGTTTCCTATTCCGGAAAAAACGCCAAACATGAGAAGATGAAGTACGAAAATTTAGACTATTACAAAATTCTTTCCAATATTGACGTTTTTCTGTATTTAAGATTTTTTTGTTTCAGCGTTTATCCTTCTATAATACAGAAAATCTGTTTTTGAATTAGACCTTCTAAATGCCCGTAAAGCATTTGTACGTTTGTTAACCCATTTTTGGCAGGTTAGATTCCACCAAGCCGGGAGTGGTGATTTATATATGTACTTTTTCTTGGACTTTGTTTGTGGTTTTTGGTTGTTTATTTGTGAAACATCCGAAGCATGCAAAATTTGTGACATTAAAGGTTCTATATCTATACTTTTTCCCTCTGGGATGACTTTATCAGTTTCATTGGTATATTGTTGCCAATTTATTTTAGTTGAAAGGGGAGGTGAGTAAATTGTACAAAATGTTCTTCTATTGTTGGTGTCTGGTAATGATATTTTTTTGTTATTTGTGATTGTTTTAATAATGGGATAGTGATCACTTCCAAAGGTGTCATAAAATACTATCCAATCAGAATGTAAATATTTGTCTTTTTTAATGATAGTTACATCCGGTGCTGAAGGGTTTTCCTTTGTGAGTCTAGTCTGGGTTCCATCATTTAGAATTAAATAATTTGAGTTTTTTAGTGCCGAATTTAGTTCTGATCCCGCAGTATTAGTTCTAATGTTACCCCACAATTTAGATTTAGAATTTGCATCTGCTCCAATTAAGTCAAAATTAGTAGTAGAAGTAAATAAAGTTTGCCAGTTTTGTGCGTTTAATATTTTATCAGGAGGACTGTATATATTTACTATTTTATAATTTGGGAGTTCAATAGCTAAAATTTGGGTCGCATAGTGTATATGGGGGAGAGAAATAGGAATATTTTTGTATGAGAGACTTTTGTGTACCCCCACAGCTATCCCCCCATAGCCATCAGCTCTTACTTGTTCAATAATATTATAATCAGGAATGTTTATAAGATATTCTGGTTTGGACCAAGTTTCTTGTAGTAGTATAATTTGAGGTTGGAAAAGATACAGAAGAAATTTTAAAGCATACCATTTTCCCCGAAAACTTTGCATATTCCATTGAAGAACCGTGAATACATTAGAATCTGTTATATCCATATCGGTTAATCAAAAATTTGGGAAATTTGTTTCATGATCGAATTAACTATGTCATTTGGGGAATCAATACCAAATGAAAGCTGTAGTATTTGTTGTATAGCTGCTATTTGTTTTTTTTTTTCATAGAAATTTGTTGAGATTTATATAAAGTATTAGATTTTGTTGATTGATTATAATCATCTGGCTGAGAATCAAATAATCGAGTGTTTTCCAATTGTAATGTTGCATGCATTTTATCTTGTTTGTTTGAGAAGGAGTTTGTTGGCTTGTTTATCCTGTTGCTTTTGAATAAGTTACTGTATGGTTTTTTAGTCGTTTGTATTTGAGGTCGTTTTGAGTTTATGTTAGGATAGGCTTCTTTTCTTTTTTTTCCTGGGGGACCATCTAGGTTATTTGTTTCTAATGTTGCGGAAGGTAAGGTTGTTTCCGTGTTATTCTGGCATGAGGATGAAGGAATAGATTGTGTATTGTTGATTAGAAGAGGTGTACCAACAAAAGATGAATTCATTTTGGATGACACAGCAGTACTATATGGTATTGGTCGAAACGTTGATTTTGGAAGTTGTTGAGAAGCTTCGTTATATGATATATTTTTTGATGCTATAAGGTTCATGATTTGTTTTTGTCTCAACCGTTCCGCACAATTTTGTGCATTAGCCTCATGTGGTTGTAGACAATGTAGACACCTAGGTAAGTTTGAGCAATGCTCCCTATTATGTGCTTCACCACATTTTCTACATTTAATTTGTTTATCCTTACATTGGGAGGTTAAATGTCCATACCGCCAGCATTGCGTGCATTGTCTGATTGCCGGGATGTAAGACTCGACCGGTAATTTTTGGTAATATAATGCAATATCTAGTGGTAAGGTTTGTGAACCAAAAGTAATTACTATCGTTTGGGTTGGTTTTTTGCTACCATCAGGTAATGTACGATGGATTCGTCTTACTGATATGATTTCTTTTTCCGATTCTATGTCTCTAGTCAAGTCCTGTAATGGGATGTCTTCTTGTACCCCCTTTACTACACCTACGCTAGAGACAGCATGATTTGGGATATAAGCTTGCCATTTGTTATTGGTTAATACTTCATTATCAAGAAAAGCATTGGCATCGTGTGCAGTTATGAACTGGACTTTCATGAGATATTGACCTATTTTTTGGAATTTGCTAATACCCGGGATATCGGCAAGGTATAATATGCGACTAATCGCCATCGGGTGAGTGGGTCCTGTTTCTTTCACTTTTAGAAAAACAATGTATGGGGGTTTGTGAATGTCATTATATTTGTTAGCTACTGATGGTTCATTATTAATGTGTGTCGTTGACGAATGACCTTCTGACCCCTTATCTCTTACTTTGTTATACATAGTTTTATTTTTCCCTTGTGTATCAGAATTAGACTTACTTTGATTTGCTTTTGAAAGTTCTATTACTTCCATTGAGTCACTATTTGATTCATTTACATTATGATCACTAGATACAATCATGTCATCTGTCGTGATCTTGAGATTTTCGTTATTCACCGACATTTTATCCCTGTTCTTTATTTAAAATTTAACTAAAGAAAATACTAATCTTACCTTATAAAATATGGCTACTTAAGCTGAGTATATATTAAAATATAACTTATCACTAACTTAGTTGTTATATCACACGATATTTATATAAAGACAAGATTTATATAAAGACAAAACTGATATTGTTTTGTTTTAATTAACAAGGTGTCCTGTCACCTATTTTTTAAACTTTTTGTTGATTATTTGTTCCTTAAACTCTACACATATGGTTCACAAAAAGCACTAGCACTTCATAGTTTATCTTTTTAAATAATTTAAATCACGTATATAACTATATTTTTTAATTGTTCACTTTAGCAAAAACGCGGATTGAACATCTGCCACCATGTTTAACACCTCCGTTTATGTTTAATGTTTCTTTACAGATTGAACACTGAATTCCATTTCTTGATATTCCATTACACCTACCACAAGTTATTTCTTCATTATTAGATACATCTTCTCCAGCTTTAGCTGCATGTGGCACAACACTTTCCGCCATCTTGAAATTTTTTTGTTGTTGTTTGAATACCCATAAAAACAAAGTTCTTGTCTTGTCTTCTACACCCTTATTGGTGTTTTCTGAACGATCACTTTGCACCCACCAAGTTTTGTGCAACAAATGTATGATAAGGCATGATGTTTAGTTGATTATACCTGTGAAAATAAGGGGAAAAAATTATTAAATTAACATGCAATTATGTTGTTTTTTTATATGTTAATGCCAGATTTTATTAGCTATTGAACCATTGCTTTTATTGCTTTCCAGTTGTTAGTACCAAAAATAAATTTATAGGAAAATGGGGAATGTCCCAAAGTCGAAATCAGTTGATGAAGTAATGTTGATCTGATGTCTCTATATAGATCACACTCAAATAATATATGATTCAATGTTCCAATGCCCTTGTCACACCAACAATGGTATGAGTTCTTTTTCTTCATTTGGTATAATTTTGTTGGTATTAAGGCCGTGTTGAACAGTAAGCGATAATATATTATGACTTCACGTCTCGACCATGTGGATAATTGCTGTATTCGACTTGAGTTGTTATGATCCTTGATTTCCCAATATAATTTACCAGGAAGATCATTATTATTAATTCTCCATTGTGTGAAATCGGAATTTATGAAGTGGTTAATTACATTTTTAAAGTTGCGTGGTGTCAATTTAATATAAGAAGCAAGACCTTCCTTACATGCATGTTTAGCAGCTAAGTCAATAATGGTCATATTCGGATCCAGGTCAACATGAGCTTTTCCAAATATTAAAGTTATATTAAAATTATTGTTCTTCATTTTTGTATATAAATATTTAATATTTAGTATGGTCCAAGAGGTATTTTTCGTCCAATGAGTTGAGTTTAATGCTAATAGTACACTTAATGAATCCGTACATATTGCTGTTTTAGGTAGATTATGACTTTGAATATAGAGAAAAGCTTGACGAATTGCAAATGCTTCTCCTTCATAAATTGAGGTAAATTTCGGCAATTTATATTTTATGATTTTTGATTTGTCAGGTATGTATATTGCGGCTCCAACATGAGAATTTGGGAATTTCGAAGCATCCGTGTAAACTAAAGTTGTGCCATCTTCCAAAGTCTGAAGTGTCGTTTGCCAAATATTTTTATAGATTCCTTTTCTTAGTTCTGGGCGGTGTATCTTCAAGAAATTTGGAAGGATGGGCGTAATCTGTGTTAAATTGACTTGATAGTCCCAGACAAAACAGTTGATGGACGGAACCTTTTGAATGTGAGCGTTGATGTGTCTCAATCTCTTGAAAGCCTGAAAGAACCAGGGTTGTTTCTTTTTATATGGAGTTTTTCTTTTTCCCAATATGTCATTGATATAATCTAGATTTTTAATTGTTTGAGAAGAAGATTTTCCCATTATATTTAAGATGAAATTGTAGGCTTGCTTCATGATGATGAAGTGGATTGGGTTACATCCAAGTTCTGTTAGTAAGGCTTTTTTGGGGCAAAAGGAAGGCTGTGAGAAAATTAGTTTCGCCAGCGAGTAAATAATTTGTTCCAGTTTGTTGAGTTGTTTGATTATGTGACATAAAGATGCTACCGTAAGAGATTTTTGCTATATATCCTTGTTTTAAAATGGTATTTAAGGAGATAGATTGATACCCCATTTTTTTGATGATAAGCATCTTAGTAATTTTTGGTATTTCACTGCTTCGGCCAGTAAGTATTGTACATGATGGTCTCAGGTTAATTTCTTGTCTAAAATTATTCCAAGATATTTAAGTGAGCTTTCCGAAGTAATTGTTACATTATCTATGTTTAAATTAAAATGGTTTGAAGACTTCTTCCTTGTAAAAATTACGAACTTTGTTTTATTCCAGTTAAGATCCAAACCGTTATGATACATCCAAGAATTAATTTGTTTTAGATTTTGTTCTAACTTTGGGATACTTGCTTTGATGTTAATAGATGGTAACGTTACTAGTATATCATCCGCAAAGCTTATTAATTTACATGGAGACCAATTTTTTCCCATTAAGTCCAAAATGTAAATATTAAATAAAATTGGACTGAGTTTGCTTCCTTGAAGTAGCCCAAGAGAAGTTTGTCTTGGCGATGAGTAAGAATTATTCAGCTTGATATAAACTTTTCTGTTAATTAATGAATTCGGATCATCTTCCCAGGAATTTGTATTTGATGTAACTTTTGCAGTAGTAAGTCTAAGTTCACATTATCGTAAGTTCCTTGAATATCCAGTGATACAACTAAAATATTTTGTCTTAAGTAGAAGGATTTGTAAATGTCTGCCGTAAGGAGAGATAAGGCATCATATGTTGAGAAGTTTTTCCTGAATCCAGTAATATTTGATGGAAAAATTTGATTGTGTTCTAGGAACCAAATTAGCCGATTCAATAATAAATTTTCGAAGATTTTTAATGAGCATGTCAGTAGTGCTATTGGCCGAAAATTATTGGTGTTTTGAGATGCTTTTACCTTCGGGATAGGAATTATCAAAATTTTTTCCACTGTGCTGGTATCTTGCCTGAATTCCATATATAATCTGTCATGGACAAAGTTCAGATCTAATTAATGCTATATTACTTACCTCTGTACTAGAAGTAGTGACGATTCTGTGATGTTGTAACAGTGAACCGAAAAAAATACTTCAAACTGGCAAAAACACTCTTTGTCTAATAGACGTCATAATCCGCAAGTTACGAATTCCATATGAAGGTGGCAGCTGCTTCCATAGGTCGCTCTTTTATGACACCAGCAACAGCTCATTATGTTAATTAATGAAGGAATTATATGCAGTTCGTCAACCAGCCCCGGTCTCCCCTACAGATCTTTTCAAGTTATCAAGTTATAACTATTGTAAGGATAGCAACAAAAAGATCCAAATTAATTCATTTGTTCCCGAGTTATTCACAAAAGAAAATTTGTCAACTATCAAATACTTTCTTTCCCATGTGTACACTCATTATGATTTAGTAGGCAGGGTGGAAATGGCGCATATAAGTTAAGTTTGTAACATATCGTGTTTGAGTTTTATCGAATTATAACCTAACCAACCTCTCCGGCTAGGTGGGTACTACGGCGGTGTATTTAGTTATGTAACCGAGGCGAGTGTTCTTAAAATTCGTATCATTGCCAAAACCCGTGCTTTTACTATCCTCACTTACGAGCGTACTCACCATCGCTGAACCGCTTGCACGGTATGGTTCTAGAACACTGGTCCCTTCACAATTGAGTTGTAAAAAGAAAGAAAACAACATGCCCTGATGGGCTTTTGGGCCGATATTAGATTAGGGGAAAAAATGGCATGTCATGTTTTCAAAAAAAAAAAAATTATTTCTTCAAGCAAAGATACATCAGATAATAGTACATAGTTTTACGATACCTGTCAGTATAGGACAGCGCTGGAACAGGACCTATTTCAGAGAAATTATTCATTTTTCAGAACTACTTGTAAATTTTTGTCATTACCGTCACATTTACATTTTTCTTCACCATAATTTATGTATTGCAATTTTCTTTTATTTCTCATACTTGCTAGATCTATTGTAATATACTGAACAGTAACATAAACAATTTTAGTAAAAAAACAATTAAAAATACTAATTTAATACTGATAACTGGGCAAGTACGGTAATCGAACACAAAAGTAACACCAAAATATCTATATACCATACAATTAAGTAACAATTTAGTATAATTATTGCGTAATACCAAAAATATGCGTTAGTTGTCTACATTTAGAACCTTGCTGTAGCTGATACCTGTTTACTTTACATATTAACTACAAATTATTGGTCCGTTGTGGGAATGACACCATTGTTATGGTAATGACACCATAAATAAACAACAATCTACTTTTCACAGAATTGGATCAATTTGAACATGTCCTCTTATCCTGCTTACATACTGAGGTTCAGATATGTTGAAACCTACAATATCATCTCTTTCATACCACAAAATATCAGGCTTTGGAGGTCAAAAGAATCTATTTTTGCCAACAGACTTCATGCACTGAACTTCGTAATTATATTCTCCATCAATTTTTACTGTACTTAAACATGATTTGTCCATGTACACTCATGTCCCAAATGATTGTCGTATATCTACAACTGTCTTCTAAGAATATAAACCTAATTTGATAATGATATTGCAGAATACTTTTAATACTGATACTATGTGTGTAATCGGGAAATTTATACTTGTGGTAAATTTCCTAGGAAAAGAATTATAAATATGAAAATTAGAATGAGTAAAACAAAAGGTTGGTAAATGGACAAGAAAGTTTTATTTTCATTATATTGTTTTTATTTACTGTTCTTTTGACATGAAATTTTTCACATACATGCCTTTGCCGATTCACACACGTACTAACATTCTAAGAAATACCGGGCGGAATTCGTTATCAAATTATATTCCTACAACAACATATTTATAGACATGCGACAATAATTTTGGACTTGAGTGTACATGACTATGCACATGGAGCCATTAAGTGTTGAGTTTCAATTGTTCTCAAGGATGTCGTCTCTTCCATTATCGGTGTTAGTTTCCTCTCACGGTGACCTGAAGACATGATGTTCTATTTTTTTTCTGAGGTCTAAGCTCTGATTAGGGATGCGCTCGAGTCGAGACACACTTTGTAAAATTCGAGACAAACGTATTTCTCGACTCGAATTTTCGAGTCGAGACGGCTCTTAAAAATCTCGACTCGACTCGAATGTCTCGAAAATCTTTCTATAATTTTTAATATTATTTTGAAGAAAGTATTCACTCAGAAACAGCCTTGAAACCAATTCCAGCTTTTATTCCTTCAGAAAGGTACAGAACGCATAAAATTAATAGTTAATCCTTAAAGATCAAGATTTAATTTTCAGCTCAATTCAGTTAATTAGAACTAATAGTTAATGTCGTTGTATTTGGTTGTACTACAAATATAATGATAATAATAATAATTGATTATCTAGTTTGTATAAAACTATTATCCGTAGTCTAAATCTAGTTTGTATAAAACTATTGCGATAAGGTGAACTTCATAAATTCTCTGAATGAGCAGTTGGTAGTCTATAGTAATTTAGCATAATTATAATTATTGTGTTTTTGTTCCCATGAACGCAATAGGGTTACGTAACTTCTGGATTATTCGCTTGCCCAACTATTTTGAGGCTTTAATATGTTGCAGCATATCAAGAGCTACGGATAATATATAATGTAACATTTGTTGTACATCACATATTATGATACGAGACTATTTTACATAGTATGTCTTATCTAATATAAATAAAATAAAGTTTGTTTGTGTGTTTGTCTGTCTGTTTGTGTGCAACCTGGGGACCAGACGAGTGGACCGAGAGTTCCCAAAATTTGATCACGGGTACCTTGGTCTAGGCCCCAGATCAAGACGAAGCGTTTTTTTTTAATTTCCAACCAGGGGGTCTCGGGGGGGACGCTTACTGGGACCGACCTGGGGACCAGACAAGTTTACCAAGGGTTACCAAATTTTGGTCACGGATACCTTGGTCCAGGTCCCAGTCTAAGGCGAAGCGTTTTTGTCAAAATTGGAACCAGGGGGTCTCAGGGGGGCGTTTAGCGAGACATGTAGTAAAAGTAATCCAAATTGATCGACATTAGTGTCAAATCAATAGTTTTCACGGTCGCTGAGATCAATGGTGACACTTCCATCAGCGATGACTTGCAAATTGAGCTACTACTGTATGCGGGCCGGGTGTCAGCGGGTGAGGAATACCGAGACATGTATAAATAGCCCATATTGATTGATACTAGTGTCAAATCCATAGTTTTCGCGGTCACTGAAATGAATGGTGATACTTCCACAGGTGTTGACTTCCAAATACAGCCCCCATGCGAAGAATGGGTATATTAGGCTAGTATTACAATAAATGGACTGCTTGGATGCCAAGAACTAGTACAGATAAGTACCATTCACTTCTATGAATAGGTATTTTTTAAAAGGATTTTTGTAAACACTAAGTTATAAAACAATGAACTACATACAGTAATTATGGTTTTGGTTCCCAACATAAAAGAAATATGGATTGTTCAAAAGATATTGAACTTCAACTTTCACTCCTGGAAAATTTCAATTTTGGAGTTAGGCCACTTGGCATCAAAGCAGTTCACTGTAAGATAAATACATTCCGCACATTAGTAACATAGTTGTTCAGGGGCCTTCGATTTCCATCCTCTCAGATGAAAGCTGAACGATTGCTTGATACATGCTGACTATATAGGAGAAATAGTGTATTAAGTTTTCGAGCTTTGGTGCGTATCCGTATTTACACTCTGATATAACTTGAAGTTCACACTCAAATCGAGCTAATTGTTTAATGCATTTCGAAAGCTTTTGTTTTTATGCAGCTCATTAAGGAAAATCTATTTCATAATCGTAACATTTATGTACTAAGAAACTATGAACGTAAAGTGGACTCGACCTAGCCCCGTGGCCGCTGTGACTCAGTGGCACAGCTCTCACCCTTGGTGTGTGAGGACTCTGATTCTGTGTTTGTGTGTGAACTCCGCGGCTAGTGTACGCGTCTTTGCCGTGGAAGACTTAGGTTCAATTCCCGGCGCGAGCTCATGTATTTAAATAGTTCGGATTCCATGTTAATCAGTAGGTCTACATTTCATATATCCTCGCTGCTGAAAGAGACGGTAAAGTCAAAATCAACTCAACAATATATATGTGTGTGTGCTTATGTGAATTTTCTCGTGGCTGTATGGTTAACACATACGCCTTGATCGCGGGAGACTCTGATTCGATTTACGGTGGAAGCTCATGAAGTTGTTACCGGTATCCCACTTTAAAACTGTAGATCCATGCCTCATATAACCATAGATATAATATATATGCCTTTGATACACTTATTTTCCGACTTGGAAGCCATCGAAAATTTCCGGACACAGAGTCCCGTAGACCGAAAATGAGAAACATGGGTACAGACTAAAACAGCCATAGAAATTTAAGCTTTTTAGGCTAACTTAATCCTTACATATAATGCAACTAGCTTGGCCAAGTTATAATGGAGGTTTTACTTTAAAAAAAAAAAAAGGTAACTAAATATAATAAATAAATAAACTGAATAAACTGAATGTTGTAATTGACTGTTTGTGTTTTTGTATGATGTTCCCTTTCCTTGAGATTACATGCTATGTTGAATGTATCACTGACTAGTGACACCGAACCAATGGGCCCGTATGGGCTCGTCATCAACAGTCACTGATACACTCACCAAGCCAATCATCTACGGAAAATAGAACTCAAATCTGGCCCGAAATATAAAGCTTCCAAACTCTCTTCCATCTCGACTCACAGTCCGATATCCAGGCCTGCAGTTCATCATCCACATCCCATCCGGAAATAGGTTGTGAACCACGACTACAGACACAGGACACCGACCTACGAGTGGAGCTGGCAATGAGCACAATGAAGATCTTAATGTTGTCTGTGAAAGCCCTATCTGAATTTTTAAAAAAAATCTTGAAACAGAATTTTGTAACTTAAAAAAAAAAAGTCCAAACTGAGATTTTGATTGAAACTGATAAAATGAGAAATTTTCTACAGATTCGGTTGTTTTCAACTCGGTCACACTAAGGAAAGTCTCTTCCCTGAATTTCACAGCTATTTCATTTCCCCAGTAAACTTATTCTGTACGTACTGCTCTTTGCTTTGATCATGCTTCGCATGCATACCAAAAACATCAACTCCATATTTCTACTACTTCTTAAAATTACAAGATAATTAGATTCTGTATTCGAAAAGAAAGATGTTTTCACGGCTAGTAGGTTTTATTCTCTAAAATATTCATGAATGTAGTGTTGGACAAAAATATTTGATAACAGAAAAATCTTTACATTAAACTGACATACCCATCTAAGAAAAATAATATGATCGATTTCAATATCTTTCAGAGCCAAAACATTCTTTACTTTTGCACATATTCCCAAAATATTCATATTCCTTTAATATTCATTTAATATTCTTGACTTTCAGAACATTTACATTGAATCGACACGCAAAACAAATGAAAAGACACAATATAAATACACTACACTATTGAAAACAATACTTCACTGCCTACTGTTGTGGTTAGCTACTTTCACTTTTCTTTATTTATTCTTTGGTGCTTAAACTTCTCTGTGCATAGAGATTGTGGCCGGCATAGAGGATTTACGCTCTTCGCGACCTCTCTTACAGCTCGGACCCACTGGGCGATCTAGCACAGGTAAACATTCACTTACATATTGACATACTTAAACCTAAATCCCTATTCTAACTACACTAACTTAACCTAAACAAGAATATATATATAAAAAAAAATCACACATATATTTCATGAAGCACCATCCTTATTTTGTATTTATATTTTGTTTTGTTTCGCTACCACATTCATACCGAAGACGCAGTGGTTACTTGCATTAGTGTCGCTCTGAATCTTTTAAGTTTCTTAAAAAAGAAGAAAAGGTATTTACTAGTAATTATTAAAAAAACTGAAATTTCTAAACTTGATGGGTATCAGATTTAAAATATTACGAAGGTTTAGCCTATCGCTGAAAGTTTTCAGTTACCGGTACGCAAAATTCATGTACCCTTGCACTTAACTGTAGCCGTGAATCTGACACTTACTTACAAAAATTAACGTTTAGAATCATTTTGTTTCAAAACCAAAGAAAACATGCCAAAATAAATAAAACTTAATTTCGAGCAGTGTTACCGAAAATGAATACTTTCAAGATTTTTTGGGGAATCTAAAACATCTTTTCTTCACTGGGGGAAAATGTGTGTGTGGTACACATTTTCTTGTGATTACAACAATCGCTCTGTGCTGAGATTCTAGCTTTCTTTTCCCCCCCATCGAATGAAATCACGATGTCACATTGCCCGAATCTGCATGTGTGCGGCGTTGAGGGAAACTTTACGCACTTAACACTTCATGTTATGGATTTCACACGTACACCAGAAAATATAATCACACATATCTGTTTTCTCGAGACAAGGAAATTTTAAAGATGCCAAATACCTGGAGTGAGTTTTCACTTTCACTGGTTCTTACTTACGCGAGTCTGCTTCTTAAACAGCGACTGAACGGATATATTAAAAAAAAGTTTCCTGACGAATTACTCCACTTGAGTCTTCTGGGAGACTCTTAAATTGTGGTCCCAAAATAATTTCGGATACTAACTACTGTAGCACCGATCTGAAAAAGCCATTGAGCATCACTTAACTTCTTCTTCTTCGATGCCTGCACAACGACTCAATGTTTACTCTCCGTCACCGTCTCCTCCGGCTTCTCCTACGTTCTCTCGCTGACCGAGAACGTAAAATTTGCCAAGGAGCTCATTCCGTAACAATAGACGCCTTCCATGCTAGTATCCCTTATGCAAGACGAAATCACTTCACAGTTTATAATATTACTGGTTTAATAATTTTGTTCAAAATACCAAACACAGCACGTTTATCTCTGCTGACAACTTCTAACACTAGCCAAAACGAAGAATTTATCACAGTTTTAACGTAACAACAAATTATTCCACAATTTCTGCAGACGCTGAACACTGCACGTCTGTCTCCTGAAATGGCTGACGATGTAAGACAAAGAATTACATGAAGATGATCCCTAATTGGAAGATAATCGTGACGTAACTATCGGATGATAGGCTTCTGTGCGAAGATCAAAGAAAACCGAAATCTCAGCCGCAGCTGTGATTGTGGATTATCCAATCAAATAATTTACTTCGAAACAAAGAGATGCACCAAGAAGAAATTATGGCTGACTTTCTTAATTTGGAATTTTGAAGAAGATTTTACGAAATAAAATTTTTAGCTTTCTTGTGAAGATTCCCTATGTCGAAATATGAATAGAAATAAACTGAAAATCATTGAAAAAGCTAGAATATACACTTATTTGTCTAAAATAATGATATATTCTTGGATAAATACGTAAAATCTACAAAATATAATTAATAATCATGTAATCTTCATATAATATCCATTGAAACGATTTATTTCACTAAAATTACACAAAATTTTCGACCTACGGTTTTCCTACTATAAAATAAAAATTTCTCTTACATTCTAAATAAAATTTTAAAATTTCCCTTCCAATATACAAGGTGCTCAAAAGCACCGGGCCATGTTACGTTATGCTGAGCATAAGGTAACAGAGGAAATGCTATCATTGCAACACTCTGAGAATAGAAAATGTTCGTCAGATATTACTATCCCCCCTCTCCTGCAGAATGAAAACCCTGACTAAAACTCAATATATATATATATATATATATATATATATATATATATATATATATATATATATATATATAACTATTTTAACTAATGTAACTAATGTAACAATTATATATAACTAATGTAACAAACAGTGGCGGATAGTATTCATGTTTCCTTGCAGAGGTCCTTACGAGGGTTCGCTTCCATCTTCCTCTCCCCAAGAACTAAAATAAATTAAAAAATTGCGATTACTTGTTAATCTTGTACAAAGGACGCAATTAAAGTCCCAGTGTAACACCCCTTCACATTTAGATTTTCCCCCTGGAAGAAAACCAGTTATTATTGTTTCTTGATTTCTCAGTCTCACCTACATAAACATACAAATAGAATTACAGGATAGGACATGTTTAGAGTGCTTGCACATGACTTCTAACTATATTTCTCATCAAATGTGTCACAGATGAAAATTTCCGTTTGTACTGCCTCTATTTTCTGGTACATATGTTTCATTTATGTTATGTTGCTAAAATTCGTTAGGAAACAAGTACAGACTGCGCCTGTGTGCCTGACAAAACGTAAATGTACTGGATAATTATTTCTTCACTTTCTTCCAGAAAAAAAGTAACCCATCTCATGTCGGCTAACAAAAGGATGTAGCGGACCAAAGATAGCCGTTGTTTACTTAAGGTCGTTACACAGCAGGGGTTTCATTCAGTCAGAGGGAAAAGAAAAAAATAATTTAAGGTTTCTACATTTGTTTTGAACTGCAATATACTTCTTCCTTTTATTTTAAGAACCATATCCTTCTCATTTGTCTGCATCAGAAAAAATGCAAAAAAATCATTAGAATGTGCCTATTTACCCAAAGTACGTACTAGATCACTAGTTCAATAGTAAAATCACTAAATCTAGTACGAAATCATAAATGTGGCATCCCTGGGTTGGAGCGAAAGTAATGGTTGGAGTAAAAACTAGTCCGTATTTCTACTGCGTTCTGTTGTTGAATTCACAGAAATGTTCAAAAATAAATTCAAGAAGTAAAACACGATCCTACAAAAGACTGTTTACTTGCTCACTGGTTTTCGTATTGTGAACTGAAACTCAAGTGCGCAGTCATGTTGAATACTTCTGTCTCTTTCTACTTTACAACTTGAGGTGGGATGAGGGTCAGGATAGATCTAGTGATATCCCGCTAAAGAAAGTGGTTCAGTACAGAGTCGGAAGCGGTATGTATTGTTTATACTACTTACAACGTTACCCCCACATAAAATATAAATTCACCCTTTCTCCCTTCCCTTTTTCGAATACAATGAACCGGCTCTTTTGCTGAAGAAAGATGCTAAAAGAAAATTGAAACATCTGTGTCTAAACTTTCTTTGAAGCGCAGTCTTTTGTATTTGTAAGGTTTTGCGAGTGTTTTCGAGATAGCCAAATCTTTTACCATAGACTCCTGCTGCGAACTGACCGTGAGTAAACACCCGATCTCGCTGTGCTCAATTTCTCTCGCACACGTGAAATGGGTTTGTTGTTTCCAAAACAAATAGGAAGTTACCTTGTGCTTTTGCATTTCTGCACGCACACAGGTACCATTGTTGTTTTAATGATCAGAAGAAATATCAAAACCATCCGATATATATGATACGAAACAGCTAACAGAGGGAGGCAAAGATAAAAATAGCCCTATACCAAGTTTTCCGCGTGGTACCATTATGGAGAATAAATATTTGATAAAGTCACGTAGATGCGCTTAAACCTATTCTATCTGTCCTTATAACTTTTCTGGTTTCATCAATTTCTCAGGAGAATACGTACAACATATGTCCAAATTCCATATATACTCTTTCTAAACTAGTGAGTAAACTCATTAAGAACATCAACTGATATCAATATACAGGAAAGAAAACAATACGTTATACTTCTATCATTTGGTACACATCTCTATGAAGCACAGTTTGTTTCTTTTCGAAATAGCTCCTTCGTGTCACAGCTGTGGTTAGTTTTGTTTTGTGTTAGGATGAAAGAGAGAAATGCAACATTTGCTTCGCTGTGAAGTTATATATATTATTAAGATGAGCGGTGATAAGCGAGGTTTAACAAAGAGTGCCTTTCGGATGCACAATTTAACGGGTAGTTGCAGTCCGTGTTGAGAATCGAACCAAAGCTATGTAAGACATGTTATGACAAATCCAAAAGGTGTGTTGTATCGGTGCAGTACCAGTTTTTCACGTTTTTCAAAATGTTCCAAAACCCAAAGAGTAATCTTTAATTTCTGATATTTTAGTCGTCACAAATTACAATTTTATAATGTAGTCAATGTTTATAATTACTGGGCAGTTGGGCGTTTAAACTAATAACATCATAATAAAGTCAAAACCATAATTTTGAGTTGAATTGATTCTGAGTTTAACGTCCCGTTCAGCAGCGAGGCTATGTAAGACGTGGACCTACTGATTAACGTGGAATCCGAATCACATGAACTCCCACCGGTAATCAAGCCCAGGTTTCCCACGCCAAAGGCATGTATGCTAACCGTTAGCCACGAAGGAGCTCCACCATAATTTTAGTGGGCGATAAGAAATATCTCGCCAGTGCTTTTACAATAAATAAAATTTTATAAGTATTAAAGAATAGTGGTAAGAGATTTTATAATAGCTCTTTTATTTATGAGATATGAGTATTTAAAAAAAAACAACTAAAGAATAGGTTGGCGGAACCACAAAAGACTCGTAAAATATACTTTCTTATAAATACATACGCACCTTACTCACCTTTTATAATTGCCATGCTTACGTTCTCCATAAAAACATAAATTCTCTTTTAGTGATACTTGACACAAGATCATGAAGTGGGTTCAAATTTAATTAAAGGCAAAATACAATACAATAATCCACAAATATTGCCTCAAGTGAGTTTAAAGAATTCTAAACACTAGTGCGAAACCGGGCTCTGCCGTTGCGATCGATTTACAGGTCTTGAGACGAAAGTAAGAAGGGATTTACGCACACAGTAAGTAAAAACAATTAATATGCCTGTAACTTTCCCCCAAATGGGTGTATCTTAAAACTAACCTCACCATTATTTTTCTAATTAAATTCTAGCCCGAAATTATGTATCATATTACCCAATTCCCATTTTGAAAACTTGACCTTAATTCAAAATGGCGGATTTCAAGATGGCTACCATCAAGGTCATATCTACCATACGACTTCCCCCCAGGACTTATATGTATCCACATGATTTTACTTCACTTTTCTTCATTAACGCTCCGTTTACAAACAGCTTTTTCTGTTGACGTACTTCGCGGAACTTAGATATTTTCAAAGTGAAATCATTTAAAAGAAAGAAAGTCTATTAATATATATAAAAAAAAGGGAAAAGGACGTCCAGTCCAGAGACAGTACAAGAAAAAGTGAACATTAGCTTATCTGATCTTTCTGCACTACATCTAACACTGAGATGCGAAGCAGACGACAACAATCCGCCGGTTACTATGACAACCCATGACATCACGTTCCAAGACCGATGGCAGCGCCATCCACACACGACGACACTGATCCCGCCCACCGAGAGCGTTGATTTAAAAGTTCTCGGTGGGCGGGATCCAAAATGTGCAGACGACTCAAACTGATTTCAACAACGCATATAGGAAGTTGCTCGTGGCACCAGCTGCGATTTGCTACGGTCCGTTATTGCTTCGCTGTGCCACTGTAAAATGTGCGATACAATTACTGATCCCGCCAAGTGTGAGGTTCGTAGTGTGATAAGATTTTTGAATGCAAGAAAAATGCGTCCGATAGAAATTTATAGACAAATCACTGAGGTGTATGGAAATGTAATGAATGAAGCATCAGTTCGTAAGTGGTGCATTATGTTTAATGACGGACGGACGAATGTGCACGATGAGGAACGCTCGGGCCGGCCTTCTGTTGTGACTGACGAACTCAAAGGAAGAATTGAGCGGAAAATTCAAGAGGATAGGCGATTCACTATTGATGGGCTGCACGAATTCTTTCCTGAAATTTCAAGAACTTAAGGAAGCTGTTAGTGATTGGTTCAACAGTTTAGCGGCAACTGTGTATGCCGAAGGCATAGAAAAACTTGTACCACGGTATGACAAGTGTTTAAATTTACACGGCGACTATGTCGAAAAGTAACTTAAGTATCACATAGTATGTAAGACAAATTTCGCCTTTGTATATCAGTTATTAAAGTGTTTATACAAAAACGTTCTTTACTTTCCGAATGACCCTCGTATATATATATATGAGAGTGAGATAGTAGACAGATAGATATAATTCTCTTGTGACATGTAGTGACTTACACAGCATACAAATGGTGTGACGAAATTATGTTGCACTTCGAATATATTGGAAAAAACGAATAATCTAAGATAGATGGTTGTGATAAAGTATTTAAATAACCTTCACGCAGCAATGGATCGACAATTGTTAATAATGGTATGTATGAGTTTGAAATATAAATAACCCCACTGCTTCACTCATATGATTCCAGTTCTCATTCTTGATATCTGAGCATTTGAGATTAAGATGTAAGAATTTCTAAGAACAAAGACACTCAAAATAAAATTTACCGTTCCCCCCGTATGTACAGAGCAAAGTAATGTTCTTCAAATAAGTCAATTGTTTTTGGCTGTGAAAAATGTGTATTCTACACACTCTCCCTTCCAGCTGAAATTTGCAATGGACATACTTGCTATGCTAATAGAAATACAAAAAATATAGAAGTCTTATGTGCATGGTTTATTTTCGATTGCCAAAAATTGGTTCTGCTACGTGAAGTTGCCACCGCCCATTTTGTTTTTGATATAAATTGTTTATAAGTCCTGAATAAACGAAAATTTTGTGAGAACAATCGTGAACAAAAGACCTGCATGGTTTTTTTATTTTCAAATTCTGAGAATGGATTCTTCCACGTTTAAACACATACTTTGTTTGGCTTCTTTCTTTCACCCACCCTTGGTTTGTTGATGTTTGTCTGTGTATGTATGTAGGATTATCTCGGTATAACAAACGGTTCTGCGAACTCAAAATATTCTAACAACCGCCTGTGTGAAGTTGGCTCCCCAAAGGTTTGGGCTACACGAGATCTTTATTGGGCCAGAAAGTACTTCATTTGGGCTGTTTGGGCTAGGAACTTTTTGCGTTTGGGCTACTCTGGAAACAAAGCTACAGCCTCACAAAGTTTGAGAGGCCAACTTCACCTTAGCCCCCCAAGTGATTGGGCCAGACGAGATTTTTATTGGGCTGGATAGTACTTCGTTTGGGCTGATAGGGTCAGCAACTTTTAGCGTTTGGGCTATTATAGTTTCCAAAATATGGTCTATTAAACTTTTTGAAAAGTGATTTTCCTGCTTTTTTGTAGGGGCCAACATCACTAATATAATATTTCTGACAAACATGTTTATTGGAATTGACAATACTTTGTGTCGACTAGCAGTTTAGGAAGTTTCAAGATTTGGGCTGTTTTCGAAAAAGAATTAGAGCTTCACAAAGTTTGGGGGGCCAACTTCACATTAGCCCCCAAGTGATCGGGCCAGAATAGATTTTTATTGGGCTGGATAGTACTTCGTTTAGGCTGATAGGGTCAGTAACTTTTAGCGTTTGGGCTACTATAGTTTCCGAAATATGTGCTATTAAACTTTTTGAAACGTGATTTTCCTGCTTCTTTCGTCGGGGTCAATTTCACTAATATGACATTTCTGACAAATACGTTTAGTACAATTGGCAGTAATTTGTGTCGACTAGCAGTTTAGGAAGTTTCAAGATTTGAGCTGTATTTGAAACAGAATTAGAGCTTCACGAAGTTTGGGAAGGGTGCCAACTTCACATTAGCCCCCAAGTGATTGGGCCAGACGAGATTTTTATTGGGTTGGATAGTATTTCGTTTGGGCTGATTGGATCAGCAACTTTTAATATTTGGGCTATTATAGTTTCCGAAATATGTGCTATTAAACTTTTTGAAAAGTGATTTTCCTGCTTCTTTCGTCGGGGTCAACTTCACTAATATGGCATTTCTGACAAATACGTTAACTACAATTGGCAGTACTTTGTGTCGATTAGCAGTTTAGGAAGTTTCAAGATTTGAGCTGTATTTGAAACAGAATTAGATCTTCACAGAGTTCGGGGGGGCCAACTTCACATTAGCCCCCAAGTGATTGGGCCAGACGAGATTTTTATTGGGTTGGATAGTACTTCGTTTGGGCTGATTGGATCAGCAACTTTTAATGTTTGGGCTATTATAGTTTCTGAAATATGGGCTATTAAACTCTTTAAAAGTGATTTTCCTGCTTGTTTTGTCGGGGCCAACTTCATTAATATGATATTTCTGAAAAATACGATTAGTGGAATTGACAGTACTTTGTGTCGACTAGCAGTTTAGGAAGTTTCAAGATTTGGGCTGTATTTGAAATAGTTGGACCTTCACGAAGTTTGAGGGACCAAGTTCAATCCCTTCAAAGTGACTGGGTCTGACGGAAATTTTATTGGGTTGGATAGTATTTCGTTTGGGGTGATTGGGTCAGCAAGTTTTAGTGTTTTGGCTTATTAAGATTTGGTCTGTATTTGAAACAGGGTTAGACCTTCTGATAATTTGCTGGCAGAAATAATATTTTTTAATCTAATAGGTAGGGATTTTTCTTATCTTATAAACTGTTCGGACTATACATCGGTGGATCGCCAATTGGTGAAGAAAGATGCAATGTTCCACACATTATGCAAGAGGTTTTGACACAGAATTTCGTCCTTATTAATTTCTACGATAGTACTAAATTTACATTTGGCAGAGGTTGGAAGTGGTCACCCAAAACCATTAAAATGATTCCGTGCAATTTCGCACTGTGGAGTTTCACACATACCGATAAACAGACCGTGTGAAATTGCACCGTGAGAAACTGCACGTCACCATTAAAATGTAGGTCATGTAATTACGACTCCCATTTATTTACGACTGTACCTGTGGGCAACGTGAACGCCTTTGGACGGGGGCATCGTCCCGGTTGCCCCAGCCTTGATACGCTCCTGGACCGAGGATGCATATGCAAGACCAAAACCAAGACTAAATGTGTAAGAATACCAAGACTGCGAAGACTCCAGAAAAAAATTGACCCACCTGACCCACCTGCGATATAAATAGGTGAAAAATATAGAAAAGCTTTATATTTCAAATTCATAATGTTGTATTTCGTTTTCAGCAAGGTGGAGCAGAAGGATTCAAGTACTTCCCTAGAAACATGAAGTGCTCATCGTAATCTTTTAAAATGAACGAAGTAAGAAAAAGAAGATTGCTTTCTTACTGCTTTCCCCATATACAATATAATGTGGATGAATATTAAAAATTACAAAGAATTGTTAATAATAATAATAATAATAATAATAATAATAATAATAATAATAATAATAATAATAATAATAATAATAATAATAATATAAAGGAGACTAGTTAGAGTACTGTATGCTCCTTGAGACTCCATTGAGAATCAAACTTGGAGCTTCATGCACCAAGCACACATATATATTATCCACGTATTCGCAAAAGGCTTACGTAAAAAAGGAAAGAATGAATAGATATAAAAATTATTTGGACATAATTCTTCAAGGTTTGACGCAATTCAATTATGTATGTAGTATATATAATTTTCACCAGTATCTTATTCATAGGTTAGTTTACCGTATATAACCATCGCAATTGTAAAGTTATTGCTTTTACAGTTTATTAAGACAGTAATTGTTTTACACTAAAATAAATTTAGGGGATTAAAGCCGATAACTACTTACACAAAATTAGCGCTGTCAAAAATTGAGATTCACAAAATCCGGATTTAGAATTAAAACAAACCAATTTTACGGTCATAAAAGAAATAAATACATATCAGGCAAATCCTGGATTGGATCGTCAATTATAACAACACCACTTTAGGGCATTGAAAAAAAAAATCAATTCAAACATGCGCAACAAATTTATCAAAAGATTTCAGATTCTTGTTTAGTGGCTAATCGAAATGAAAGAAGACTCAATGTCGTTAACTTAAATTGAATGAAAAGAAAAAAAAATAAGATCAGACTTGCATATGCTTAACTCTATGAGCAGTATTCGAAATTATAAAATCAAATTTATCGTGATTGTTTATTTGTGCCAATCAGTCAACAGTTACATTGTAACAAGTATCAGGAGAAACAGAATAACGTTTGTTAAATATTTGCCTACATCGCAGTATGTTCAAACCACTTACGATATTACATTGACTCAATATAATCATTGTATCAATTCTCAAATTTCAATATCTTTCATGATACATATTCAGTTTGTGATCACTCAAGAACTAACGGTCCATACGCTCTAGTTACTCATTTAACAAAATGACATTATTATTACTAAGATTATTACTAAGTAGACGTTCATTATTTATAACCCTGTCATTAATTTAAATGAGGCGACAACATAAGCCCTACATGACTGCTACTACATTCTCATTATACTTTAAGACAAGTAAGTAGCATATATCAACAGTACATAATACATCTACAAAAAAAAATCTACTATTAATGAGATGAGATATTTACAAATGAAAAAAAATGTTCTACTTCTACTTCTCTATGACAGGGTTTACATATCTTATGAGAGATTAGAACGTCATTATCAACATCATTATCAATTTTAACTTCACAATATAATGTCATTAATTCTTAAGAGCAATGGACACATGATAAATTTCAAATTGTGTTTAAGAACGACAAATTGAATAACCGTAATTAAGTATATGTTTATAAATAAAGTCGAACATCAGTCAGCTATATTAACTTCCGATGAGGCAAATATGTACTAAATTTCATAACGCGTTAATGGCACCTTTAAACTAAATATGTGCCCAAAACAGAGTCTTGCACGAAAGCATATTCGAATAATAAAAAAAAACTACAACTTGAGGTTAGCTGAAATCTGCACAGACCGAGTATGCACTCGCATATCATGAGACAACATCAATGGAAAGCGGCACATTTACTAAAATTTCCTAACTTACCAAAAACCCTTTGACATTTAAAATACAAGTTACATAGACGAAATCACGTTCAGAATGTAATTCCCTAACCTACGCAATTGAAATACATATTTTCCAAAATATATCACGGGACAACACAAAAGGACATTATTTAACAGTAAGCGCACGAGTTCAATTTACCTAACCTAAGCAAGCAATTGAAATATGTATTTCCAACATATATCGCGAGACAACACAAAAGTACATTATTTAACAGTAAGCACACAAGTTCAATTTACCTAACCGAAGCAAGCAATTGAAATATATATTTTCCAAAATATATCATGAGACAAAACAAAAGGGCATTATTTAACAGTAAGCACACAATCAGATTTCCTAACCTAACAATCAAGGTAGATGTATATTATGGGACACGTTCAATTTAAATCTTACCTAACCTAAGCAACCTAAACACATTATTTAATGGAGCACACGTTCAAAATGACATTTTAGAGTGAAAATCTTACTTAATCTAACAATTAAAAGAAATATCTCACAGGGAAAATATTAGAGACACATTAATATCAAGCGGTGCGCTCAAAGTAAAGTTCACCAACAATTTTTCAATTATACGTATCAAACATATCAAATTTAGCGAGTTGATCACATATGCTTATAACATCTTGTTATGAGTGGAAAAACGTGATGAGCTGTCTAAACGCGTAACACCCTTCGTTTTGATTACACATATTTATTTCGAAGCACTCCATTTGGTAAATTCGTGATTCTGTTTATAATCGAAACAAGAAGAAAACAAAATAAAATGGATGGATATTACCAAGTTAGTGGAGGCTCCTACAAAATAGTCCTCTCGGTCCTTGTCACTTGGATCTCTGGCTTCACAGGATAGACTAGATTGTCAAACCTGTTTATTTACACGTCGAAACTGATCTCCTCGGGTATTAGTCCCACGTCCTATTAAATATGGGACATTGGTTCTATTAGCCGACGAAATGAACTTCAACCACTATACTTCCTGCCCATTACTTTATATCACTCGTAATGGCGGAAGTAATACTCGATGGCTTTTAGCCAAAACTTGTTTTGATGAATTTTTACTTCGGTCAGACTCCTCAGTGTTTCCTTTCTTCCAAAATAAGTCAGGTTATTCCAATTAACAATTTATACTAGGTTAACTTCCAAAATTCTACACTTTTGATTACGAAATTTCTAAGTTTTGAGGAGCCGACCTAAGCCATCGTCTTTATACAATGTAAAAACGGCGTTTCACTGCGTCATCATACTCGCGTCACCAGACCTTAATAATAGCGGCTTTAATATTGCATAGTCGACTACGAACAAAAACAAATTTATATTCCTTCTGTTACTATACAAAACTCTAGATAAATAAGCAGTCGTTTTACCTATTAAATAACATCTCCTGAGTATTGGAAGTAATCATGTAATGAAGTTTTTAAAACTCACCTAGTTAGTTCTTGCAATCGTTGACGTTGCCATCGCAACGATTTTCTCCAATTTGGTTGCGGCATCGCCATTTTGACGATGTTAGGTTCACGTATAGCGATTCAAATGCCCTCTTTCGGTCGTAACCGAAATGATCGCTATGTTCTTAACAAGAGAACGACGTAAAGCAACAGAGCAAAATAGCATGAGAAGTTAAATTTTCTTACAATCGTAGTTCTGAATTGATATTTCTATGAGGTAAAGTAAATTGAGGTAGAGTAAAAGTGTAAATTAAATTTCACTATATTAAGCTATAACATGAGTGGAATTATTACAGTAACGCGAAACAATTATAGAAAGAAACAGTTCGAAATTTTCAGGGTAAATTATTGGTGTGTTTGCGTATCTCATATAAAATTAATCACATTTGTGCCATTTATTTTATTGGCAACGGAAATAAATTAACATTAGAACAAATCTTTAAAAGCACTAGGGTGCAGTATTACAATACAAGAACCAACTTTAACGCAACATAACAACCGGTAAACATTACAATACGGGAGCCAATCTAAACATAATGTAAACAGCCTTTAAACGGTCGGTTACAGAATTTCAACTGAAACCGAAATCCGGATTTCCGATAATGAAATGTCAGAAACCGAAATTAGAATTTCGGATAGTGAAATGTCAAGAACCGAAAACGGACTTCAGATAATGAAATGTCAAGAACCGAAAACGGACTTCGGATAATGAAATGACGAAAGCCGAAATCAGGATTTCGTATAATGAAATACTAAAATCTGGATATCTGCATATTGGGTGCCATTAGACAAAATCTTATGAAAAAAGAATTCCAAATTGAATTACATGAAGACGAAGAAAACATCGTCTATTTGAGTTTAAAGTAACTGGTATCTTAATCTATCTCAAATTAATTGGCACAAGTATCATCTCCATTATAAATAACATTCAAAGAACTAAAAAAAAAAAAAGAGAGAGAGAGAGAGAGAGAAATTGTACTAATTAGTAAAAGTATTTGTCAGAAATATCACATTAGTGAAGATGACCCCGACAAAAGAAGCAGGAAAATCACTTTTCAAAGAGTTTAATAGCCCATATTTCGGAAACTATAATAGCCCAAACGCTAAAAGTTGCTGACCCAAACAGCCCAAATGAAGTACTATCCAGCCCAATAAAAATCTCATCTGGCCCAATCACTTGGGGGCTAATGTGAAGTTGGCCCCCCAAACATTGTGAAGCTCTAATTCTGTTTCAAATACAGCTCAAATCTTGAAACTTCCTAAACTGCTAGTCTACACAAAGTACTGTCAATTCCAATAAACATGTTTGTCAGAAATATTATATTAATGAAGTTGGTCCCTACAAAAAAGCAAGAAAATCACTTTTCAAAAAGTTTAATAGGCCATATTTCGGAAACTATAATAGCCCAAACGCTAAAAGTTACTGACCCAATCAGCCCAAACGAAGTACTACCGAGCCCAATAAAAATCTCGTCTGGCCCAAATACTTGAGGGGCTAACGTGAAGTGGGCCCCTCCAACTTTGTGAGGCTGTAGCTTTGTTTCCAAAGTAGCCCAAACGCGAAAAGTTGCTAGCCCAAACAGCCCAAATGAAGTACTTTCTGGCCCAATAAAAATCTTGTGTAGCCCAAACTTTTGGGGGGCCAACTTCACACAGGCCTAGCGTATGGGGTCAGTCTTGCTAATATAATATTTGAAAGGATTTTATAGGATGTTGACAGAAGAGAAATGCCTCGATAATTAATACAGTCAGTTTTGTCGCCTTTCTTGTGAATTGTTGGACAAACACCGTGTGCGTGGGTTTTCTCGAGGTTCTCCCGTTTCCTCCCACTTTCTTCATTTCATTCATTAATCATCATCACCGTCTCCTTTAGCCTAACCGGCATAATCGTGGGACGTAAAACTGAAAGATTTCATTTCATTTCATTTCTTGTGAATTGGAACAATGATTGATTCTTTGCATTCTTGTGCAATTCTTCCTTGTTCCAGATAAGGAGAATGAGTTTGTGTATCTTGTTCCACAATATTTCGCCTCCAGCTAAAATTAACTCAGCCGGAATTTCATCTACACCCGGAGATTTGTTTTTCTTTAATTTCTTTATAGCGGTTTCTACTTCTATTCGGTTGGGTTCTGGAATATACCGTTCTGCGGTATGTATCTCCTTTTCTCCACGCACACTAGTTTTTGGTTGCGTGTTAAGCAAATCGTCAAAGAAATCTTTCCATCTATTTAAGATGCTATCCGTGTCAGTGAGAACTGTACTGTCAGATTTCTTTAATATATAAGCACGAGGTTGATAGCCTTTCTTAAATTCGTTGATTCCCTTATACATGTCCCGGATGTTTTTATTTTTACTATTATCTTCAAGTTCCTTAATTTTAGCTTTCAGAAAATCGCGTTTCTTTGTTCTAAAAGTTTTGGAAGTTTCCCGCCTGATATCTGCGAAATTTTGTGTAGTTATTTCATTCGGATTTTGTAGCCAGCATAATTTTGCCTGTTTTCTCTTCTCTGCTAGTTTTATGCATTCCTTGTATAGCAACCTAGTATCGCTTCGCTAAACAAATTTTCTAGGAGATTTGTAATTATTGATCAGTTACTTCTGTTCATTAAAAGCTGAGGGGAGTTAACGGAATAATTCCAAAAATAAGACTTGACGTGCAGATGTAACTAAGTAATATTTCTTACGTATAGAAATCACATTTCTTTGTGTTATGTATATGAGTACACATGAAGGAAACTAAACGAGGATGATAACAAGCAATAGCGTACGAAGGGATTTATTTCGGGGGGAGGTCCAAACTCAATATGAGGGTATTTTATATTAAAATTGCTAAAATTGCCACTAAAATTATGCTAAATTTACACAAAAATTGAAATTTCGGGGCGTACGGACCCCCTCCCTGCGTACGTCCCTGATAACAAGTTGTTGATACAAATTTCATCCTCCTTTGTTTGATTTAGTACAATAACTGAATAGTTGGAATCGTTTTATATGAGATCTCGGTACATTTATAAACCACAACATGTAGGTTTACTACCTATCATACAACATATTTCCATATTCTGATTTATTAGAAAGAAATACATAAGATTCCACATATACATACATGCATACACACACACTCTCTCTCTCATTTAAAAAATCGTGTTTCACTGTTGGTCTCTGTTCGTTTTTCAACTGTTACATTTCTTTCTTTATAGCCATGATGTCATATTCTCTCCGCTTCCGCTTCTCAACAAAACTGGGGTAGAATATGTAATATCGCCACACCAGTATAACATCCGCTCCTGTATTAAGATATCGGGATTTTTTTGACCAAATATGATTGAACCATAGTTTATTATATTACAGTAGTTTCTTTTTCTTCTGGGTGTTGAATTCCCTTCTCAAGTTTCAGCCCAAAGTTAAAAATTCGAGAATTTTTTAAGTTCGATTTTTTGTTTGTTTGTAGCTTCCTTCGTTGTAGAGAGATCTTAAGATTTCTCAGGTAGGTACACTCATGTCCTGTGGCTTCAAGTGTTCACTGTACCTTACCAATACACCAAATATTTTTAGGTGACTTGGACCTATGTGGCAACAGTGGTGCTAGCTACAAAAAATGTTGAAATTCTGTTAGGGAATTCTTACCCTTACGTTTTTCTCAATAGTTTCTCTCCCGTTGGCAACACTGCAATGTAACTTACACCGAATAATAGCCACTTCCCTCTTCTTAAAAAAAAAAAAAAAAAAAAAGACCTTAACTATATCAATCAGGAAAAGAGTTCTTGAACAATAAGTCACTTTAACTGAAAATGTAGGAAAACGCCAAAAATGGCCAGGGTCAGAAAGAGTTAAAAAGCCCGCTCCAGTTGAAATGCTTATACAGACACAGATAATCACAGGAACCAATTGTATAAGCAAGTGCTGCAATAAATTTTCAATTATAGACTTACTCAGCTTCACTGCATGTCTGCTCACTACGGATGCATCCCCAGCGTGTACGTTAACATATTGCCACGAGAGAATATATAACTCAGATTCTGAGCACAGTTTCAAAAGTTCGCTTCCCTAAATTGTAAAAGGCAGTGATGTCCAGCAATAATAGTCCATTTATGTTCTATTTTGTGCACTTGTTCTATTTATTAGATGTTATACAAACAGATAGTTAATCATAAATGGTGTAATTCTTTCCCTGACGAACTTTTTTCTCAATATGAATCTAAATCAGGGTGACCAGATTCTGACAAGCGAAAAGTAGGACACAAATATAATAGTATATGATAAGTTACTGTGCCGGCAATAGGCATGTCCTTATTTCATTTAACGTTAACCTGAAGTTAATCATTCATTTCTGTTAAAAAGAAAAGTACTGAACAAATGGTATTGAGGGAATTCAATGCAACTCCAAATGAATTGATGAATGACAAAGTGGTTTATTTTTATGAATGTACAGTGAAACTTATTGTTGGACTAATTTTTTTAAATGATTTTCTGATATTGGTATTATTTTAAGGAATGAGAGAAAATTTAGACCGGCACGAGAGAACTTATAACTTGGTTAACATCACAAGTTGAAAAAGAAACCTTTCCTACTTTACTATCTCAACAAGCCGTTCTTAATAAAAACAATGTATTGCAAAACAATGGTTTGTTGGTTCTTCCCTAATCTTTTGAGGGGTGTTACAAATGCAGCGGTTCATCATTCAGGAAAACAGTGCCTGTGATTCAAAATGCTGTGAATAAGAAATGAAACATTAAGATATTGCACATAAATTAACTCAGGGCATTTTTTTTAAAAAAAGGACATTTCTTGATTTTCTAGGCGTCTTTGCAACACGCAGGACAGCTCTTTGAAAAACCGTACTATACTGCGAAAATCAGTACGTCTTGTCACCCTAATCCAGTGGCGTAGCACACTTTTGCGCCCCCCCCCCCCGCAAAGTATAGAGAAGGGGCCCCACTTGTAAAGCCGACACAAGTAAGGTGGAAGTTCTACTTCTTTAAAACTTTATTCATTGCAAGACATCGGGGCCCCCCCGCACTGCGGGGGTTGCGGGGGCAGCTGCTACGCCACTGCCCTAATCTAAATATTGGTCACACCCAGTGGCGTATTTAAGGGGGGCTTCCGGGCTTAAGCCCCCCCCCCGAAATCTTACTTACTATAGTAAATAAATGGAATATCTTGCAGAATTTTCACATTTCTAGGCAAAGCCCCCCTCCCCGAAAGCTAGCAAAGCCCTTTCCGAAATTTAATCGTAAATACGCCACTGGTCACACCACTAACGGTTGTAAGTTTTTATTATAAAAAAAACTGCATTTAGTACGGGTCGGGTCTAGTTTCGTACATGGCAAATAACAAAAACAAGTGAAATTTGGCGTTATACTAAGCATAGTTTGATTGGGAAAGCGAGCATCCTCAGTGGGGATAGTTCAGTTGATTTCTTTGGGGGGAACAAAGTTTGATCGGTGGAAAATCCCCCTCATCCCCCTGGTAACTCGTATCCTGACAGTACGAAAATATCAAATTACCGTATTTGTACGGTCAAGTCTGTTGTCTTTCTCTACTCTCTTGCTACTCGTTCATTTCTTTCACAAATAAGTGCGAACATACTGTACTACATTCCGCTAAACGCGTTTAGTTTCCGATTGCTCACATAGCAACACTATAAAAGAAGTCCAAGGGAAGACCAATTGCAACAATTGGCTGTATTACAGCGAAATTTATTTTTAGTGACTTCTCGTGTCCTAACATTTTCATTTAAGTCCATAACTGTTGCTTTTATGAGCGCCTCTATTACAGTTTTTCTCATTTCTATATTCTATTTTTTTTTTAAAAAAAAAACACTTTTTGTATTATTGGGATATTTTTTGCAGTAGCGTAGCGTAGTATTCTGAAATGGGGATGCCAAAGTTAGTCACTTGTGCGATACAATACTACTAAAATCAGCAATACATAGCTATACCGATGGGAAATATAGGTTGTAAAAAATTTAGGGGGGAGGCTCCCTAATTGGTGGCCTAGTGCGGCATACAGAAGCAAATGCGTGGATTACGTCATGTACGGAGCTATGAATTGTCTGCTGGAGGAGTAGTGGGGGGCACACCTTTTGGTCAGACTCGGAGGTCTTAGTATGTGGCCATTTTATAGGTGGTATTTTTATTTTTTTGTCAAAAAGTTGGGGAGAGGGGAAATGCCACCCATAACTCTGCCCATGGCCGAAGGCTAGGTTAATTCAACATAAAGTAAAATCGTCGCAAACAAGATGAAAATGCATTGGGCTGCGATTGTCAAATTACAAAGAAGCAATATTTAATCTTGTCCCTAGGATTAAGTGAATCCCTTTGTCAACTCATTATAACGGAATAAATGGAATAAAAATTAGGGAAGAAACGAGTAGACATCGAGAAAAATCATATACATCATGTAGTTCACAGTGAGAACGCCCTGAGGATTTTTTCTAAGGGGAAAAGACCGACAAAAGAGCCGCAGTCGCGAATACACACATACTTTGATGCACACATGCGCATAATACATAATACAAATTAACAAATACTTACGCTCATATATCTTTAATGATAACACTAAATAAACTGTAGTAAAATAATATAAATATATTGATTATTATATAGCATTTGAAAACAAATTGGGGGTTTAGACGCATCAAAGTTTGCAAAATTTACAGGTAATACTCAACATTCTGCACAGAAATGATGTGTTTTAAGGAACAAATCTGAAGCTGGAAGAATTAAATACTGAGAAATAGATCATTATTATATGTTTAAAAGTGTATGGTTGATCATTAGAAGTGTTTTACACAAGGGTGTAGCCAGCAGGTTTGTGTAGGGGGCCCGTCGTTTTTGAGGGGGGCCAGCTACAATGTACAAAGAAAAAAATGTGTTGCTGCTAGTGTTTTTGAGGCCTGAAAGAAAGGAAAATTTTGATTTCCTTCTGGAAAACTAAAAACACTATTTTAGCTTCTTCTTCTTCTTCATCTTATTATTATTATTATTATTATTATTATTATTATTATTATTATTATTATTATTATTATTATTATTATTATTATTATTATTATTATCCATAAATTATATTCAAGATAGTTTTTATTATGCTTAATCAAGAACTACTGTCCGGGACCAAACGCTATACTTTTGTGCATAACTATAAAGGTAACCAAGAAAGTTCTGTCCCTTTCCGTGGAGGTCTGTCTTCAATTGGACCTCACACCGTGAGTTGAATGCGAGTGGAGATAAGGCGAACGTCAGTTGTTGCTGTAGGTATTTTCAACACACTACCTGGTTGTGGCAATTCAGACACACCGTGAACTTGCGTAAAGACAGAGGGAACATGGGACATCCACAGAGCGTCATAAGAGCATGTATGCTGAACGAGTTCAAATGGAGATCAAACGCCGCTGTAGCGGGACAGAACATATACCAGGCCTTTGGTGAGGGTGTCGTGACGACGCGGACATTGCAGCGATGGTTTAACAAGTTTAAGGACGATGACGAAACACCCGAAAACACCACGTGCCAGAATACCAACACATGTACAAAGAGGAACTGGGACTACAATTCAGTGTGTGGAGAAACCATTCGGCAGCACATCCATCAACTTTTGAAGCACTACAAGTTGGGTCGATGGGTCTCACATATTTTGACTCCGGGCCAGAAAGCAACGCGGCAGTCGCCTGTGTTTATTTACTGTTTCGGAGCCATTTCTGGACAGGGCGTTGACATGTGATAAAAAGTGTGTCCTATATAGTGTTGTAAATAGAAAAAAAACGGTTCGTATTTTTTCAGAAATGTACGTTTTTTTTTTAGAAAAAAAACATTGCCTCTCGTTTTTTTTCTAAATTTCGTTTTTTTTTTTCAAATAGTCATTTGTAATGCATCTTACGTCTATTTAAGTATAAAATATTTTTATGTAGGTGTAATCACCGTAAAATGCAACATAAATTAAACGCTAGATACTGATACGCTACAAATATTTTACAATTTACATGAATACCATACCTTTTAACAATTCGGGTTTCAGCAGTTTTCATCAATATCAACTAAGAAATAAAAGTAGAAATGAAATTATGTTTTTTCGTAAAAGCAGGCCTTTAATAAGTACGAAAATAATGTTACGAACAGTATAAAATTCCAATAACTTGTCTAAAGGTAAAAACTAATACTAATTTGCCTAATAGTATTTTTCTAAATGTCATATATAAATAATTTGTCGATTAGATATATATGATATGCAGAGCCGGCTCTACCATATATGCAGTGGCGTATTTACGATTTTGTTTCGGGGGGGCTTTGCTAACTTTCGGGGGGGGCTTTGCCTGAAAATGTGAAAATTCTGCAAGATATTTCATATTCATTACTATAGTAAGTAAGATTTCGGGGGGCTTAAGTCCGGAAGCTCCCCCTAAATACGCCACTGTATATATGCAAAGCGTGCATTTGCGTGGAACGGTAAGCTTGGATGGTCCGACAAAATCTGTCATAAGTATATTATTTAACTTAATATATTTCATGTTGAAAACAGACTTCATGATAATGGTAGTTACATTTACTAAGCTCACCTTCAATTTGAATACTACATTCATAAATTATGTTTAGGTTGCATTAGTTTAAGGCCACATGGACAATGCTAAAGCAAATGGTCGAATAAATCCAAGCACAAATTGCTTGGTTGTTGTCAAATGCAAGAATTCAATTCTCGAATAGTAGTGAATATCTGTTCCATTTAGTAAGTTATCACAGTTTTGATATGAAAGTAGTCTTGTTTTTGTCAGAAGCAAGTTCCTTATCATTGAAGATAGAAACAAGTTTTTTTTTAAAAAAAAAAATGTTAGAAGATATAGAAGAAAAATCAAGAAATAAAGATAAAAGAGCTAGTTGCACTGGAATTGCAAACTGATACATTGAGATTGAAGCTCGATAGTGAATTCTATAAAAAGGGTTACCATCTTTCCTTTGCAGGTGTGTTTGCTTTATCTTTCACTATCATAATAGATTAACATTTAAAGAAAAAAACAGACACAACGGAATTGCGTTTTTAGTAAGTATTTAAGCCTTTCTGAGTGCGACTGCACTTACCCTCACTTTTGTTGTTCATGCTGGAGTAGCATACTTAAAATCATGACTTCTAAGATTTGTTCTTTCTGGAGAAAGGGGGATGCGGCAAATTATGCCATTGCACGAGGCGACAAATTGACTAGGACCTGAATATAGGATGACTCAATTTGAAATAATGCAGGGTGTTTCAAAATTAATATTAGGGTTTTGAAACTTTGTAGTATCTATTACAATTAACTTACAATTATAAATATTATATCAAATGAAAGAGCAACTCAAACAGTTTTGTACGCACGCATATACATGCATTGTTTATTCTGTCTGAGCAAGTAGCAAAGATGGAGACTAAGAGCAGAAAGCTTTTTGTGTTTTAATAAAGACTGAACCTGTACAGTGCAACCGTCTGTGTGAAGAATATTAAGGAGACACTTGCAACTACGTCTTTATTGTTTGCAGTTGCTACAGGTCTAAAGCCTACAGACTACGGTTTACGTGCCAATTTCGCAAGTGAAATATTGCTGCATAACAATGAAGATTTTCTGGATCGTGTCGTCTTCAGTGATAAATCGACTTTTCACCTAAGAGCTAATGTGAACACTCATAATGTTTGCATCTGGCCGTCAGCAAATCCTCAGGAGAAGGTACAATTGAAACGAAACTCCCCTAAATTGAGTGTGTTTTGTGCCATATGGCGGAAAGTTTATGGGCCTTTCTCGCCTATCGACTAGACGTGTGCCGTGTGACGAATGAATCTCACATTGAACACTTGTAGCAAAGACTGTTTGAGGTGCTCTTTTACTTGATGCATTGCTTATAATTGTACGTAAAATGTAATAAGTACTACGAAGACTTAAATCCCCAAAATTTATTTTGAAACACCCTACATTTCTCACCAACAGTGTTGGAACTAAGATATAAAAAGGAGAGAAAATTTTCCTTATAAAGTTATTGTTTACAACGATATTATTATTAGTCGAGACTATAACTACAACAACAACACGAGTTAGTAGTCAAAAAATGTAATCAAATGTATACTCCGTGGCCCAGGTGGCCAAAGTGGCACACACAGGTGTGTCACTTGTTTAATCCGCAGCAGTGTGGACACTAATTAAGATATCGGGATATTATTCTTGCAAAATGTGGTTGGACTATAGTTTATCATATTAATTTCTTTTTCTTCTGGTGTCGAATTTCCTTCTCAAATTTCACCCCAGTCAAAAATTCGAGAATTTTTTAATTTCGAATTTCCTTTAATTTTTTTCCCTGTAGCTTCCTTCGTTGTAGAAAGACATCCTTAAGAATTGCCAGGTAAATACCTCGGATGGATACCTAACTGTTGACCTCAATTGGACGGGCCTGCGCGCAATGTTGCCAATTAGGAAAATTAAAATTCTCCTATATTTGGGAAAAACACTACAAAATTTTGTTTATAAATCCGTACCTATACGTCCGAGTGCAAGTCAACTTACGCCAATCGAACATTTGTCCTTACTTAACAAACGAAAGTACAAATAGTTACAATGGGGTAATTAGGGGGCGCACGTAAAATTCGTATTTAGGTTCTAGCCGTTGATTTTTCTAGTTTTTCCCTACTTTTCTGTTTACCGTAATATATTTTTGGTAATTAGAAGCTTTGTTCCTTAAATATCGCCATGATACTTGTAGGATATATTAGTGGTGTACCAATGTTTAATTTAAGATAGTTTGCGTCTGTCTGGTAGCAGTGTTGCCAGCTACAGAATATTTTAATTCCAGATCTTAGGGGGAAATTTTGGAAAAATTATATGTTTTGTCTCTATTATTTCCCTCTTGTTAGCTATATCGGAACAAACGTACCAGTATCTGGAAGTCTTGTCTTTGCTCTACACAACGCACTATAGAAAGTTTCAATAGGATAATTAGGAGAAGTACAATTGAGGTTTACAGTGGACCTTGTTCTCTAATTGGAAAGATACTTGTGATTTTTTTAAAGGTAGAATGAGATATTTTTAATTGGCATGCTTACTTTATTAGATATTGTCACAATACTTGTAGGATATATTAGAGGGATACCAAAGCTTATTTTAAGATAGTTTGTGTGTGTCTGATAGTAGTGTTGCTAGTTACAAAAAAACTTTAATTCTAGATTTTAGGGGCAAATTTTGAAAAAAAATCCCTTTTTTATTTCTATTATTTCCTTCTTGTTGGCTACATTCGAACAAGTGTACCAGTGTCTAACAGCCTCATCCTTATCCTACACAGCACACCATAAAAAGTTTCACTAGAATAATTAGGGGAAGTACAGTTGAGGTTTATAATAAACCATGTTCTGGAAATGGTAAGAAAATGGTGAATTTCTGGGGTAGAATGAGATTTTTTTTTAAATTTCATGCTTACTTTGTTATATATCGCCATGATACTTGTAGGATATATTCTTGGAGTACTACGGTTTATTTTCAGATAGTTTTCGTCTGTCTGATGGCAGCGTTTCCAGCCAAAACAATTAATTCCCGCTATTAGGTGAAAAATTCGGAAAATTTCCCTCTTCCCCTCTAATATATTAACCTCTTACTGCCTACATTGAAACAAAAGTACCACTACCTGAAAGCATCATCTTTGCCCTACAGAACGCACCATAAAAAGTTTCAATAGGATAATTAGAGAAGCTGTACCCCAGCATATTTGATTTTTGCTTCTGAGGCGTAAAAAGTGTCAAATTTTCATGTGTATGACATAATTTTTTCTTCCCCTCTTTGAATAGAAGCAAGCGACCTCAAGATTTCACTGTACCTTGTCAACACACCAAAAAGAATTTGTTTGGGTGACTTGAATCCATATAGCAGCAGTGGTGCTAGATACAAAAAAAAATTGAAATTCGTTTAGGGAATTTTTTGTAAATTTTCACCCCTACATTTCCTTCAATAATTTCCCACCCGTTGGCAACACTGCAATGCAACTTACACCAAAAAATAGCCACATGCATTTTCTTAAAAACAAGGCCTTAACCATATCAATTGAGTGAATAGTTTTTGAGCAATAAGTCACTAACTGGAAATGCAGGAAAACGCCAGAAATGATCTGGGTCCAAAAGGAATCATCACACAATTTTGCTCGTATAGGTTCAAAGAAACAAACGATTTGTAAGTTACGAAGGCTTCGACTCAAGTTCTGTTGATTATTTCAATAATCTGCAACATAAATCAATAAATAATAGTTGCCAGAAAAAAAACAGACTTTTGAAAAAAAACATGAAAAAGAACGATGTTTTTTATTGAAAAAAATTCACAGAAAAAAAACCGTTTTTTACAACACTAGTCCTATATGAAGCTCCACGGCGCCGACATCATTGGTTAGCATTCCATGAACCGATTTCAAAACAGCCGAAACCAGCACTGTACCGGAAGAAGGTCCTTCTGTGTGTTTGGTGCATCGTGCATCGGGAACTTCTACCAGCTGGTCAGAGTATCAATGCATCTGTGTAGAGTCAGCACTTGAGCTGTGCTCAACAAAAACTCAAAACTCTGGAGCCATCACTTCTATTGCAAATGGGTCCTCTTTTACGGGACAACGCTAAGTCCCACGTGGCTAGGATGACTCAGGACACCATTTTCCGCCT
This sequence comes from Thermobia domestica, assembly GCF_964235325.1. NCBI lineage: Eukaryota > Metazoa > Arthropoda > Insecta > Zygentoma > Lepismatidae > Thermobia > Thermobia domestica. The sequence continues at coordinate 228,421,029 of NC_137465.1, read as the reverse complement.
TGGATGGGAAACAATATTGCAACCACTATATTCCCCGAATATTGCACCGTCCGATTATCACCTGTTCCATTCTTTGGAAAATCACCTTAGAGGACACCAGTTCAAATCCCTAGTAAAAGTCCAAAAAGCACCTGATACTTTCTTAGTTTCACAGCCCACCAAGTTCTACCGCGATGGATTCCATTGCCTTCCAGAACATTTTCAGAAGGTCGTCGATGCTGATGGGGATTATTTTTTATCTTCCAGGTTAGGTGACATATCGATGTTCGAAGGTGGTGGGTGAAAAAGCAACAAAACTTTTCTTGATTAAAATTTAATTATATTAAAATTTAAGACCTTTTATACAGAACCTATCTACACAACAGGGGTGCCCACAAGGGGGGGGGCTATGACGCAAACTGCGTCATTCAAATATATGGGGGGGTTAAAATCTATATAAATATGTTTGATGAGGGGGGTAAAATTAATCGAAAAGAAGATTTTCTTCATGGAAGAACACCTACGGATAGACAATTGGGGGGAGGGGGGTGCGTCATAGGATTCCATGTCAGAAGGGCCCGGACAAAAGGGCGAGGACAGAAAGGCCCAAGTCAAAACGGCCCCGCGTTAAAAAGGCCCCGGTCAAAAGGGCCCTGCGTCAAAAGGGCCCCGGTCAAAACGGCCCCGCGTCAAAAGGGCCCGGGTCAAAAGGGCCCCGCGTCAAAATGGCCCCGCGTCAAAAGGGCCCTGCGACAAAAGGGCCCGGGTCAAAAGGGCACCACAACAAAAAGGTCTGAGTCTAAAGGGCCCCGCCTCAAAACGGCCCCGCGAGAAAAGGGCCCGAGTCAAAAGTGCCTCATGTCAAAAGGGTCCCGCGAAAAAGGGCTTGAGTGGAAAGAGCCTGGGTAGAAATAGTCCCACGGCCAGAAAGCCTGAAATCAAAACAGAAGTGGAAATCAAAGATGCACGAGTGCCACCTTAGTAAGTAGAAGTGATTGTCTAATAGAAGGAAGAATATCAGTGGTTATTAGAGACAAAAAGGAAACTTGAATTGTGATCTTAATTTTGTTTGGTTGCTGTTTGTCCTGCAACAATCCCTATCGCTTAAGTCATTTCTCGATAAAAGTTTGCTTTCAACCGCGTCTCTCTGAGTTTGTAGACGTGGAAGACCCGGGTTCGATTCCTGGCTGAATCTCATGTGGTTCGAATTCCACCTTAATCACTAGGTCTACATCTCATACAGCCTCGCTGCTGAAAGGGATGCTAAAGTGAAAATCATATCATATCATATCTCTAAGTTTGTATTCTCGAGACTTAGCCCAATCAGACTATCTATTAATGACTGTTCCCTTAGTTCTAAAATTCAATTTCTGCCCCTGAATCAAAGTAGAAAAATACGTATTATATGAATAATATTATCTTGAAAACGTTTCTTTAATTTTGGTGTAAGAACATACATGTGGATCTCCATATATGGTTAGTCAAAAGTATTGGGACAGAACAATAATAACGACACGCGTGGACGGGGGGAAATCAAATGTTGCAATTGGTGTTATTGCAAAAACTGCATTGGCTTGGAGTGTGGTCACCGTGGAAGCCATTTTGAATTACACTATATTGCGGATCGTACATTTTTTAATGGAAAAGGCTATGATCTTACACTTCAGTTTAGGCTTTATATTTCCACAAATGTGAAGGTGAACTCATTTTTGACACATTACCATTTGTTTATGAGACAGGGTGTTGGACATATGTATCTAACAGAAAAAGGTATCATGACAGGGCAGTAACAAAGAGACAAATGGACAAAGGAAAAGTAAATGTTACAGGTTGGTATTGGTGTTAAAACTGCGTTAAATGATCATGGCACCCAACTTGAATTCCGCATATTATATACCATAAAATATTTTCAAATAGACAGGGGTACTTGTGTCACATAAATTTAGGCTAGAATCTTGCTACAAACGATAATCTGAATTAGGGATGCGCACGAGACAAGATTTGAGGCTGTCTCGTTTCAAAAATGTATTGTAAATGTGATGTCTCGACTAGAAAAATGTGCATTTTTCTATTGGAAGAGCTGTCTCGACTCGGATATTCTAAGGAAAATTCTGTCTCGACTTGTCTCGTGCGCATCCCTTACTGAGTCGACTTTTGACCGATCTCTATTCATTTACGCGATAGTGTGTGCTAAGTTTGACATTTGTTTCTAGTAGAAGAAAGTATTTAGACAGGTAACTAATAAATAGTACTTCATTGTGTTCTTAACGTTTCTGTTCTTTTGCTTACGTTTGTAAAATATTGAGAAGTTACCACATATTTTAATAGTAAGTATATTTGTGATTAATTGTTACTTTACGACTATAAAGCAATAGAATGCTTTTAATGTGCAGTTTCGAATATTTGGTAGAGCTCAACAACGTCGTTCAAATAGTAGTGGGCAGGGTGGAAAAAAATCATGATTTTTTTAATAAAAATCATTTTTGTTGATTTTTTTGATTTAAATCGATTTTTTTGATTTAAATCAAATCTTTCTCCTGGTATAATACAAGTCGCGAATTGAAGATAAAGCATTAGGAATTAGTATTAAATGCTAATTATGCCATTTAAGTGAAAGTATTGGGGTTGAATTTTGAATTATCCCCAATCGTAACCTATATCAATCCCAAACAATGTTTCTTAACCCTTTTAAATTATGGCTCTTTTTAAAGGTAAATTATAGACTTTCAGTCAAGCAGCTACATCACCATCCCTATTTATCCTAGGATCATGGTACATGCATCACTCTTTTTAGAATAGAACAGCTTTTGAAACGGTAACATTCACATTTCCTTATCATGTCCCCCGATTTTGAGAGTAATCGGCATTTTTTAAACTTTTTTTTTTAATTTGGTCCCCTCTGGATACCCCTGTGTTACAGCACGGATCTCAAAATCAACTGGGAAATGCTAAGGGGTGTACTAAATGTGTGTACAAAATTTCAAGCTTCTCTTTTGAGTAGTAAAAGTGAGGAAACTATTTAACAATGAGCTAAGAACATTTCCACAATGCCCCAGATGACCCGGATTTAATATAAAAATTTCCTCAGACATCCCTATTTATTCTAAGATCATGATTTGTACATTATTCTCTTCAGAATAAAACAAATTTTTAAACAGTACCCTTCAAATGTCTCCATCATGTTTTTGGGGCGGGTAAGTCACGAAAAAAGAAATTTTCTGTTATTTTTTTTAAATTTTTACCTCTGTGGATCCCTTTCCCTGTTTTAAGGCAGAGATCTGAAACAAATCTGAAAAATACTGAGGGGTGCACTGAGTAAATGTGCAAAATTTCAATCTTGTAGGTGCAAAAGTAAGCCCGTGAAAAATAATATTCCCCAAATACCCCAGATTCCCGTATAAAACAGGATCTCAGGTTACAGTTTCCTGAGACATCCCTATTTATCCTAGGAGCATAGTACGTACATCATTTTCTTCAGAATAGAACAGCCTTTCAAACGGTACCATTCATATGCCTTCATCTGAGACGGGAAAATCACGAAAAAAGCTATTTTTTGTTAAAAATATCCTTTTTAAACATTTTTGCCCCTCTGGATCCCGCTGTTTCCACGCAGAGATCTGAAAACATCTGAAAATTATTAAGGGGTGCACTGAACGAGTGTGCAAAATTTCAGTCTTCTGAATGCAAAATGTAACCCGCCAAATAATAATAATAATAATAATACCCATAACAAAAGATATCTTTTTAAATTTATGGCCCACACTATGCCTCAACGCAGAAAGGCTTGGCAGGGGTGGCAAAAACCATGTTTTTTATTTTTAAAAAAATCAGTTTTTTTTGTTTAAACCTGGTTTTTTGGCTTATACCAGTTTTTTTTTTATTAAATAATTTACTCGTATTTATATCACATATGAACAGAAATAAGTTTGTTTCACTTTGGTGTTATTATGCAACAACCGGGTTGTGCTGGAACGGATCACATAAGCTTAAAGCGGAGTCCAAACCGTTTCTCGTCTCTTACATCCGAAACAAATTGTCCTCCATTTGAATTTGAAAACTGGACTAATTGGCCACAAATGCGATACGTCTGCCGACTCACTCACGAAGAACTCCTGATACGTTGTACTGATCTTTACATACTTTTAATATAATTGTCTAACTGTGAAGAGTCATTTGAGAAGGACAAAAAGATAAACAGTTGCACAAGTGGAACCATTATACAGAATTACATATGGACAGTTTCAAAATACTGCAGAGTACAGAACTAATTAAGTCCAAATTAGTTCACTACGACTTTGATTAGTCCAAGTTAAAGAAATACGACGACTTCACTTGCATATCAGTAAGAACAGTGAATAAAGATATGAATTATTTGAGTCCAGTTTGGCTCTGACCAATTTATACATAAATAGATACCAAAGATATTTCTGATTTCAGTAAATGCCTCTCGGGGGGTTTGTATGAACCCCCTTCCCCAAAGTACGATATTTTGATGTATATTATCAATAGTAAACATTACTAAAACGATACAATATTTAGAATTTTCCTTTGATTGCAATTGCATAACAATAATAACAAACTATTAAAAAAATCACAAAAGAAACATTCATAACCTTACAAAAAAGTTGCTTTTGTAGTATAGAGCTAATTTCTTTGAGTAATGAATGGGGAATTTAAAATTGAATATAATAGGAATAATATGCGGGAGTGACACTCGATAACCCACTAATGTGTGTGTTGAAGATTTTACGAAAACTTACACTTTTACAAACATTTTTCGTTTTTTGCATGGTTTAAACTAGCCAACCCTGCGTGAAAGCATATGTAACGTGTTCTAAAATGCCTCCAGCCTTACAGAAAACGAAGTAAAATGCCTTATTGGTACTTTTAAAATTGAATAATGAAGATTCTACCATATCACCTAAAAATAGGTTATATAATTTAAAAGGTCAAGCATTAAGGAAAAAGTACAGCAACGTTTATCAAAAAGACACTTTTTTTTCCACAAAAGTTACTGATATTTGGCAGGGGCCTATTTTTAAAAACTTAGAACCAGCTTGCGGCATGAAATACATAAATTTCGCCTAAAGTTATAAAATTAACAAAAGAAAGGGGGGATAGGACCCCTCTAAATACGCCCTATTATCTGAGGACAAACAGACACGCACAGAAAAGAATTTTCGTCTTAAATGTCAATGGTGATTTCCCCGTTGGAATAGTTAACGATTTTAAAACCCAAACCCAATGTTACGAAAAGAAGAAAGAAGGATTGCTCCGTTACCTGTTCAAAACGGGATTTTCCCTAATCACCCTCTGCATGACACTTGTTTTCATACTATACTGTACATTTGAGTCTCATTGTATTATGATTATTAACTTCCATAATCAAAATAACAGAACAGAAACGGGATTTTACTTATTTTCATTTTAAATTAATTTATTTAGGAATTCGATTTAAATCAACGATTTTTATTTAAAAAATCAAGTGATTTAAATCTTGATTTAAATCGTGATTTAAATCAGACTGATTTAAATCAATCCACCCTGGTAGTGGGTGATAACAATGTTTCTTCTGGTCAGTGTATTGTACCATGTAGAGTAAATACGGGAAGGATATAATGGTAGAATTGCTAGAAAGAAACCATGTATTACCCAAATTAAGAAATATAAGATACTTAAATTTTCTAGAGCTTTTGAAAATAAACCCAAAAACTGGTGGGAATGTTTTTATCGACGAATTTAAGTTAAACCTGCATGAATATGATGGTAGAATAATAGCGTTTCAAGAACTTCCAGCCTGCTTTAAAATACAGAAGAAATATATCTTAACGTTCTTAGAAGGACTTCTAATTTTATCAAGATATTGATCCCAAACAAAGTATATGTTGTAAAGAAAAGATTGCTTTAAAACTGCCCAAAAGTTCGCTAAACCCCACCACACAGTACCGGCTTTAATCCCATTGAGAATCTTTGGAACGAATTGCAACGTAAGGTCAATATATACGAGTTACGGTGAAAGAATGTTTGAGAAAAGCATTACGTACAGATTGGAACAATATTTCCCCACACTACACCAGGAAAATTGTAACAACGATGCCGAAATGCTTAAAGAAAGTTATAGATCATTGTGTGTTTGCTATTAAATACTAACTGTATTAACTTGGAGGGATAAAATAATTTTAGAGGACATTTTATAGTAGTTTTTTAATAATATCTGAATATTTATGTGATCAACAGTGTCCACATCCCCATTCAATGTAGTTTTTGCAACAACACACACTTGCAACATTTGCTTTTCCTCCGCCACATTATTATTTTATTGTCCTGATACTTTTGTCTACTACACACTAATGTCAAACAGCACACTTTCCTCGTAAAAGAATGAGAATTGGTAAAAAATGAATCATATTCTCGTTTGTAGGAAAATTCAATCCTAAATTGAAGTGCTAAACATACTCCTTTCCATTCAAAAATATTGTGATATCCAATATGGCGAATCTAGGATGGCTGTCATTATGTTCACGCCCTCACTCAGTGTAGTTTTTGCATCAACCTGCAACCTTTTACTTTTCTACGTCTACGTGTCTCTTTGCCTGTCCAGATACTTTGGTCTACTAGATACAAATGTCAAACGTAGCACCCTATCTCGCAAACGAATGAAGATATATTTTAGAAAATGAGTTCTTCTTCTCATCTGTGGGAACATTCTGGCCTAAATTTATGTGTCAAACCCACCTCTTTCCATTCAAAAGATATTGTGTGATATCAAATATCGCAGAATCCACCATCTGCAATATTTACTTTACCTCCGTCCACGCGTATCGTTATTACTGGTCTGTCGTAACATTTTTACTAACTCTATATTTTTCCACATGTATGTTCTTTCAACACAAATAAACAGGTATGTCCACGTAATATTTTTCATCTAATAAGTATTTTTATACTTCTGAAGTTTTGCAGGCTATATCTCACAAGTAAACCTTACGTTTGGGTGAATCGAGTTGCTGACTGAGACACATATGAGAAAGTAGTACTAAATGTGGTCAGTATTTCAGTGAAGTTGTAGGTGCGAAGCTCCAGGGGTTTAGGAGATACAGCTACCAGAACATCACATGGAAGTACAGAATAGTCTTCATACAGTTGGAGGTAAAAGCTCTGTAAGACCTCTTGTAATGACAAAAGGTGAATAACAAATATATGGGTACATATTAGGACTAGGGGGAAGTCATATAGTAAGGGTATACTTGACGGCGGCCATCTTGAAATCCGCCATTTTGAATTAAGGTTAAGTTTTCAAAATAGAAATAGGGTCATGTGATACATGATTTAAGGCTCAAATTTAATCAGAAGAACAATGGTGACGTTAATTTTGATTTACGCGCAATTGGTAAAAAGTTACAGGGAAATTAAATATTGTTGCAGCATATGTATTAGTCCTTTACCCCACCTTGTAAATTTTTTGTTAATGTTAATAATTAAATAAAAAGCAGGTGGATAAATATTAGGTCTATTGTAAGAGTTGCCTTGATGGCGGCCATGTTCAAATCCGCCATTTTGAATCAGACAAAAGTTTTAAACAAAACGCATAACAGTGACACCTTATTAATAGCAAATTTTACCAACGGTACAACCATTTTTGCTTTATCATTAACCAGCACAAAATTAAATGGGAATAGAGTAATGCAATAGATGACTTCGGGCTAGAATGCTGGTTATATTTCTAATGATAAAGCAAAAATGGTTGTACCGTTGGTAAAATTTGCTATTAATAAGGTGTCACTGTTATGCGTTTTGTTTAAAACTTTTGTCTGATTCAAAATGGCGGATTTGAACATGGCCGCCATCAAGGCAACTCTTACAATAGACCTAATATTTATCCATCTGCTTTTTATTTAATTATTATCATTAACACAAAATTTACAAGGTGGGGTAAAGGACTAATACATATGCTGCAACAATATTTAATTTCCCTGTAACTTTTTACCAATTGCGCGTAAATCAAAATTAACGTCACCATTGTTCTTCTGATTAAATTTGAGCCTTAAATCATGTATCACATGACCCTATTTCTATTTTGAAAACTTAACCTTAATTCAAAATGGCGGATTTCAAGATGGCCGCAGTCAAGTGTACCCTTACTATATGACTTCCCCCTAGTCCTAATATGTTCCCATATATTTGTTATTCACCTTTTGTCTTTACAAGAGGTCTTACAGGGCTTTTACCTCCAATTGTATGAAGACTATTCTGTACTTCCATGTGATGTTCTGGTAGCTGTATCTCCTAAACCCCTGGAGCTTCGCACCTACAACTTCACTGAAATACTGACCACATTTAGTACTACTTTCTCATATGTATCTCAGTCAGCAACTCGATTCACCCAAACGTAAGGTTTACTTGTCAGATTTCTTGACGTGGGGCCTTTTTGTTAGGGGGCCCTTTTGACCGGTTCCCTTCTGACCAGGGTCCTTTTGCCCTTTTGACTAAGGCCTTTCTGTCCTCTCCCTTTTGTTCGGGCCCTTCTGACGTGACACCGGTTATAGGATAGGAAGAGATCATATACAGAGGCACAACAGTTATTTAATGCTACATTTTCCGACCATAACCCAATTTCGAAGTTAACTGCCTAAGAGACCATTGAATGTTTTGCAGAAAGGTACCGCATGCGATCAGGAAGGCCGAAACAATGTAGCAATTTGGCAGTTTCTTTTAATTTACAATCTTCTGTGGAAATTCCGCATTCATTGATAACCAGAGTTGCTAACAGTAGTAGGGGTCGACGTATATTGCGCCGAGTCAGCAAAAATTTTTGTGACGTCATAGGTCAAAGGTCAATGACCTTAGCCCGGGGTCAATGACCGAGGGGTACCTAGGACCACCCCCTCTAAATTTTGGTAGGGGTACCATGGCCCACCCCTAAATTTTGGCAGGGGTACATAGGACCACCCCCCTTAAATTTTGGAAATTGCAAAATCTAAAAATTTGGTGTGGTAGCCTAGGACCATAGTATGTACCTCTATCCGTATTGGGGGTCTATGTCGTTCCCTTTCATGGGTAAAAAATTGCCAAAAATTGAATTTTCGGAGGTTTTTGACCTAATTTATTCCCTTTGATGAGGTATTATTACCCTATATAGTTATATGGGCGTATACAGGGGTCCATTACCTTTCATAAGACATGGGTATATTAATGCACCCCTTCAAAAATTTGGGAGGGGTACCATGGCCCACCCCTTAAATTTTGGAAATTGACCAATTTCAACATTGGGTATTATAGTACAGGACCCTAATATGTATTAGGTTAAATTTGGGTGGTCCACCTCGTTCCCTTTTAGGGGTACAAAATTGCCAAAAATATAAACGTAAGCAATACGTAGTACCACGTGCTTGGTTTTTGGTCGATTTTATCCCCTTTGATGACGTGTTATTATCCTATATAGTTATATGGTCATGTATAGGGGTCCATTACCTTTCACAAGATATGGGTATATTTGTGCACTCCTTTAAAAATTTGGGAGGGGTACTTTGGCCCACCCCTTAAATTTTGGAAATTGCCCAATTTAAACATTTGGTATTATAGTACCGGACCCTAACATGTATTATGATAAATTTGGGTGGTCCACCTCGTTCCCTTTTAGGGGTACAAAATTGTCAAAATATAAACGTAAGCAATACGTTGTACCACGTGTTTCGTCTTTTGGCCCAATTTATCCTCTTGGATGAGGTGTTATTACCTTATATGGTTATATGGTTATGTATAGGAGTCTATTCCCTATCATAAGACATAGGTACATTTGTGCACTCCTTTAAAAATTAGGGAGGGGTACTTTGGCCCACCCCTTAAATTTTAGAAATTGCTCATTTTATATATTTGGTATTATAGTACTGGACCCTAACATGTATTATGATAAATTTGGGTGGTCCACCTCGTTCCCTTTTAGGGGTACAAAATTGCCAAAAATATAAATGTAAGCAATACGTTATACCACGTGTTTGGTTTTTGGTCGATTTTATTCCATTTGATGAGGTGTTATTACCTTATATGTTTACATGAGCGTATACAGGAGTCTATTACCTTTCATAGGACATGGGTATATTGATGCACCCCAGGAGGGGTACCTTGGCCCAACCCTTTAATTTTGGAAATTGCTTAATTTCAACATGTGGTGTCATAGTACTGGATCCTAATATGTATCATGATAAATTTGGGTGGTCCACCTCGTTCCCTTTTAGGGGTACAAAATTGCCAAAATATAAACGTAAGCAATACGTTATACCACGTGTTTGATTTTGACCTAATTTATCTCCTTGATCAGGTCCTATTACATCATATAGTTATATGGTCACGTATGGGGATTCATTTCCTATCATAAGACATAGGTACATTTGTGCACCCCTTTAATTTTGGAAATTGCTCAATTAAACATTTGGTATTATAGTATAGGACCCTAATATAAATTACTATAAATTTTGGTGGTTCACCTCGTTCCCTTTTAGGTGTACGAAATTGCCAAATTTTAGTACAACCACGTGTTTGGTTTTGGCTCAATTTATCCCCTTGGATGAGGTCCTATTACCTTATATGGTTATATGGTCATGTATATATTGGTCCATTTCCTATTATAAGACATGGGTACATTGATGCACCCTTTAAATTTTTGGAAGGGGTACCATGGCCAACCCCCTTAAATTTTGGAAATTTTCCAATTTGAGCATTTGGTATCATAGTACATGCCTCAACATGTATCATGATAAATTTGGGTGGTCCATCTTGTTCCCTTTCATGGGTAAAAATTGCCAAAATATAAACATAAGCAATATGTTGTACCATGTGTTTGGTTTTTGGCCCGATTTCTTCCCTTTGATGAGGTTCTATTACCTTATATGGTTATATGGTAATGTATATGGGTTCATTTCCTATCATAAGACATGGGTACATTGACGCACCCTTTAAAAATTTGGGAGGGGTATCTTGGCTCATCCACTCGGTTTTAGAAATTGTTTAATATAAACATTTGGTATTATAGTACAGGACTCCAATATGTACCACTATAAAATTGGATGGTCCACATCGTTACCTTTTCATAGGTAAAGAACTACCAAAAAATCAAATTTTGGAGGTTATTGACCCCTATTTAGCATGTTATATGGGTATGTACAGAGGTTTATTACCTTTATATGTTTATGTTCCCTTTTAAATTTGGGAATTATCAAATAACAAAATTCGGTAAACGTTTTCTAGGACCCATTGGTGTTCCTCTTATGGCCAAATATTCAAAATTTAAAGGTTATTGACCGGCTTTATTATTGAATAAGTACAGGATTTATTACTTTTTCATAAGACACATGCGTATTTGTGTACCAATCTTAAATTTTGGGAGGGGTACATTTCTTATTGTCATATCAATAATTGGTAATTGGATAGTATCTCATTCATTGGGTAAATCATTATGATCACGTGATCAGTTATTAACCTATGATGGGATTAGGAGTCCAGGACATTGGTACATTGAAACTTTGTAGGATAATTTGAGAATGTGTCATTGGTTTTGATTATTCCCGCCAAATATAAACGTAAGCAAGACGTTGTACCACGTGATTGTCCTTGATGAGGTAGTGTACAGGGATTCATTTCCTTTGTTGTGGTACTTCTTAAGTTTGAGTACACACTTAAACAGTTGGTTCTACTCAGGTAAACAATTGACGGACATTATTGACCTTATTGAACATATAATGATATGATTAACTCTAAGACTTAGGTATATCAAGAGAAGTATTCTTTCAATTTGGGAATGGTGATAAACAGAATTTTAACATAAGGTGCGAAATTTGAAACAATACATTGAACTTTAGTCACAGCTCATAGTCTAAGATCATTGGTGGTGATTGATTTGAAATCTGATAGCTAACCTTATTGAATCTTATGAATCATAGACGAAAGGCAATACATGCTACAACAGTTTGAAATTTAATCATAAGGTGATGTAATCTGACACTAGCAAAGTTATTGTTAATGCAATTTGATTTGATGATCACTATCTTTCCTGCAATCTGATTGGTTGATCACTATCTTTCGTGCAATCTGATTGGTTGATGATTTTCAAATCTTTGCTCTATTCAGTTTTAAGTTTTGTTTAACATTTAAAAATCTTGGTTTCGTTCAACATTTTGCACTCACTGAAACCGTTTATTTGTTAATCGAATAGTTAAAAACCGGATAAAGTTTGACGGTTAACCGTGAAACGTAAAATTTTTTTAGTTTGAAATTTTTTTGTTTGAAACTTTTTGTTTCGAAATTTTGTTTGAATTTTTTTTGACAACTTTTGTTTCAAAATTTTTTTGTTTAAAAATTTTTCGTTTCAAAATTTTGTTTAAAATTTTTGTTTGAAATTTTTCGTTTCCAAATTTTTTTTGTTTGAAATTTTGTTTGAAATTTTTTTTCGTTTCAAAATTTTGTATGAATTTTTTCGTTTGAAATTTTTTTCGTTTCAAAATTTTGTTTCAAAGATTTTTGTTTGAAATGTTTGTTTCAAAATTTTGGTTTGACATTTTTAAAAGTTTGTGCACTCATTGGTAAAGAACCGAAACTGTTTAGAACTAAAACCTCTGGCAACATTGTGGTGCAATAGTACACGTCAGAGCATGATAACGCAACGTCATCAGTTTTGCATCATCGTTCGAGTTAGTATTCATGATAACATCATCATGGCTACTTGTCTGCAGTTTCTAAACACACGTGATGTGGTGAAATCATTTACCAAGATTACTGATTTACAACAGAATGTACCTTATAGAATCTTAGCTAGCGAAAAAATCCCTACAAAGTTTGGATTAAGAATCGTAGTGAAGCTTGAAAATGATAAGAATATAATTTTACCAGCAAGATATTTACCCATGGAAGCATCAAAACAAGAAGAACTGCTGCGTTTCTTAAATACTGGATCTGTATCTTTATGTTACAAAGGATTCTTGGGCCGAAGTCATCAACTTGAATTTAGTACATAGCCGGATTCGTCAGCAAAATCATGAATTCAAACGTCAGCACATCAGGCATAGTTGTATGAATGTGGTTGGTCGGCAACTGTGTTGAAACCATGAATTCAAACGTCAGCACATTCCTTTCCAATGACGTCAGTAATAACTATAAACCAGCAAATACAGTGTCATCCCACGAAATCATTTGAGCAAGTGCGTTTCAGGAGGAAAGATGTGTACTTCTAACGATAAAGAGTTCATCTTCGCAAGCTATTATCCAATAAATATATTTCAAACAAAGCATGTGATGATTGGTATCAGTGCTAGAACATTTGAACCTGTGATTCGATTGGGCAAAGCAGAACAATTTGGTGTACAACTGACCTGTGAAGAATGGCACGAATCGACCAAATGAATGATTATTTTCATGATGAGCTAAATGTGACCATAGTCAAATCATTAGGCTCAAATCATGAAGTGGTGCTCGAAGAGAAGATGGTGTTGTTACGTAAAAAGGGTACATTTCATGCCCCTCGCAACATGGTGTATCTAACGGAAACAGAATGGAACAAATTTATCAGCGTACTCCAGTGTGTGAAACATGCAGTGGAAGTGTGCAACAAAACAAGTATATTCCTGAAAAAGTACTATTTTGAAAAATGTGTTATGCATATTGTACAACATGTATCTAGATATTGTGATGGTTGTCAACATCGTTCGTGGGTGCATACCTGTATTGATAAACAGTTTATTTGTGATCAAATGGACATTGAGTTTCCACCAATTGATATTGCATTAGACCTTAAAAGACTTCAACTGGAATTAAAATTATATGCTAAAGACAAACTAGTACAAGAAGTTCAAAATACATTGTATCGACAATATCCAGAACCACTATCTGGTATGGATGTATGTGGAGTGTAATAAAATGATCCATTTCAATGATTTGTGTTTTTTCATTTCAAGTACAACCCCATGCTCTGACGTGTACTATTGCACCACAATGTTGCCAGAGGTTTTAGTTCTAAACAGTTTCGGTTCTTTACCAATGAGTGCACAAACTTTTAAAAATGTCAAACCAAAATTTTGAAACAAACATTTCAAACAAAAATCTTTGAAACAAAATTTTGAAACGAAAAAAATTTCAAACGAAAAAATTCAAACAAAATTTTGAAACGAAAAAAAATTTCAAACAAAATTTCAAACAAAAAAATTTGGAAACGAAAAATTTCAAACAAAAATTTTAAACAAAATATTGAAACGAAAAATTTTTAAACAAAAAAATTTTGAAACAAAAGTTGTCAAAAAAAATTCAAACAAAATTTCGAAACAAAAAGTTTCAAACAAAAAAATTTCAAACTAAAAAAATTTTACGTTTCACGGTTAACCGTCAATACTTCTCTTGATATACCTAAGTCTTAGAGTTAATCATATCATTATATGTTCAATAAGGTCAATAATGTCCGTCAATTGTTTACCTGAGTAGAACCAACTGTTTAAGTGTGTACTCAAACTTAAGAAGTACCACAACAAAGGAAATGAATCCCTGTACACTACCTCATCAAGGACAATCACGTGGTACAACGTCTTGCTTACGTTTATATTTGGCGGGAATAATCAAAACCAATGACACATTCTCAAATTATCCTACAAAGTTTCAATGTACCAATGTCCTGGACTCCTAATCCCATCATAGGTTAATAACTGATCACGTGATCATAATGATTTACCCAATGAATGAGATACTATCCAATTACCAATTATTGATATGACAATAAGAAATGTACCCCTCCCAAAATTTAAGATTGGTACACAAATACGCATGTGTCTTATGAAAAAGTAATAAATCCTGTACTTATTCAATAATAAAGCCGGTCAATAACCTTTAAATTTTGAATATTTGGCCATAAGAGGAACACCAATGGGTCCTAGAAAACGTTTACCGAATTTTGTTATTTGATAATTCCCAAATTTAAAAGGGAACATAAACATATAAAGGTAATAAACCTCTGTACATACCCATATAACATGCTAAATAGGGGTCAATAACCTCCAAAATTTGATTTTTTGGTAGTTCTTTACCTATGAAAAGGTAACGATGTGGACCATCCAATTTTATAGTGGTACATATTGGAGTCCTGTACTATAATACCAAATGTTTATATTAAACAATTTCTAAAACCGAGTGGATGAGCCAAGATACCCCTCCCAAATTTTTAAAGGGTGCGTCAATGTACCCATGTCTTATGATAGGAAATGAACCCATATACATTACCATATAAACATATAAGGTAATAGAACCTCATCAAAGGGAAGAAATCGGGCCAAAAACCAAACACATGGTACAACATATTGCTTATGTTTATATTTTGGCAATTTTTACCCATGAAAGGGAACAAGATGGACCACCCAAATTTATCATGATACATGTTGAGGCATGTACTATGATACCAAATGCTCAAATTGGAAAATTTCCAAAATTTAAGGGGGTTGGCCATGGTACCCCTTCCAAAAATTTAAAGGGTGCATCAATGTACCCATGTCTTATAATAGGAAATGGACCAATATATACATGACCATATAACCATATAAGGTAATAGGACCTCATCCAAGGGGATAAATTGAGCCAAAACCAAACACGTGGTTGTACTAAAATTTGGCAATTTCGTACACCTAAAAGGGAACGAGGTGAACCACCAAAATTTATAGTAATTTATATTAGGGTCCTATACTATAATACCAAATGTTTAATTGAGCAATTTCCAAAATTAAAGGGGTGCACAAATGTACCTATGTCTTATGATAGGAAATGAATCCCCATACGTGACCATATAACTATATGATGTAATAGGACCTGATCAAGGAGATAAATTAGGTCAAAATCAAACACGTGGTATAACGTATTGCTTACGTTTATATTTTGGCAATTTTGTACCCCTAAAAGGGAACGAGGTGGACCACCCAAATTTATCATGATACATATTAGGATCCAGTACTATGACACCACATGTTGAAATTAAGCAATTTCCAAAATTAAAGGGTTGGGCCAAGGTACCCCTCCTGGGGTGCATCAATATACCCATGTCCTATGAAAGGTAATAGACTCCTGTATACGCTCATGTAAACATATAAGGTAATAACACCTCATCAAATGGAATAAAATCGACCAAAAACCAAACACGTGGTATAACGTATTGCTTACATTTATATTTTTGGCAATTTTGTACCCCTAAAAGGGAACGAGGTGGACCACCCAAATTTATCATAATACATGTTAGGGTCCAGTACTATAATACCAAATATATAAAATGAGCAATTTCTAAAATTTAAGGGGTGGGCCAAAGTACCCCTCCCTAATTTTTAAAGGAGTGCACAAATGTACCTATGTCTTATGATAGGGAATAGACTCCTATACATAACCATATAACCATATAAGGTAATAACACCTCATCCAAGAGGATAAATTGGGCCAAAAGACGAAACACGTGGTACAACGTATTGCTTACGTTTATATTTTGACAATTTTGTACCCCTAAAAGGGAACGAGGTGGACCACCCAAATTTATCATAATACATGTTAGGGTCCGGTACTATAATACCAAATGTTTAAATTGGGCAATTTCCAAAATTTAAGGGGTGGGCCAAAGTACCCCTCCCAAATTTTTAAAGGAGTGCACAAATATACCCATATCTTGTGAAAGGTAATGGACCCCTATACATGACCATATAACTATATAGGATAATAACACGTCATCAAAGGGGATAAAATCGACCAAAAACCAAGCACGTGGTACTACGTATTGCTTACGTTTATATTTTTGGCAATTTTGTACCCCTAAAAGGGAACGAGGTGGACCACCCAAATTTAACCTAATACATATTAGGGTCCTGTACTATAATACCCAATGTTGAAATTGGTCAATTTCCAAAATTTAAGGGGTGGGCCATGGTACCCCTCCCAAATTTTTGAAGGGGTGCATTAATATACCCATGTCTTATGAAAGGTAATGGACCCCTGTATACGCCCATATAACTATATAGGGTAATAATACCTCATCAAAGGGAATAAATTAGGTCAAAAACCTCCGAAAATTCAATTTTTGGCAATTTTTTACCCATGAAAGGGAACGACATAGACCCCCAATACGGATAGAGGTACATACTATGGTCCTAGGCTACCACACCAAATTTTTAGATTTTGCAATTTCCAAAATTTAAGGGGGGTGGTCCTATGTACCCCTGCCAAAATTTAGGGGTGGGCCATGGTACCCCTACCAAAATTTAGAGGGGGTGGTCCTAGGTACCCCTCGGTCATTGACCCCGGGCTAAGGTCATTGACCTTTGACCTATGACGTCACAAAAATTTTTGCTGACTCGGCGCAATATACGTCGACCCCTACTACTCTAACAAGCTAGGTGTTTCCCAGAGTTCAGCGCAATGAATTTTTGTACAATATGCTCTTTATGTAAAGTCATTCTGAAGTATGATTAGTACCATACTAAAGAGTTCGATTAATATATGTTAATTGCAGTAGTCAAACCTTTAGTATGACGCTAATCATACGTCAAAACGACTCTGCATAAGGCGGTATAAGTTGAAACCCTAGGAGAATGCGTTTAGTGCATGAAATAACGGAAGACGACTTTGATCACCGCATTGAGTTTTGCGAAGTAATGATATGAAATACCGATGACAGCAATATTGTCGTAAATGACATGGTATTCTCTGGTAACTTTCAGACTGTCAGTTTAACGTCCCACATTATGCCCTTTAGGATGACGATGATTAAAGCAAGTGAATGATGATTAAAGAACGGGTGAAATCAAAAGGAAACGAGGGTACCCCGGGAAAACTCACGTATACAATATTGTCCACCACAACCTTACTTGGCCGGGAATCGAACCAGTAGTCCTACACACCAGAGCTAAGCGTTCTACTACTGAACCACCGTGCCCCTCCCTCCGGTATTCTTTGATGAAGTGATATTTACCTTATATGGTCTGGTGAACCGAAAAAAATATCACTATTGGAGCGATCAAAACCCACATTAATGGGATGTTATTTCCAAAAACAGAAGTGCAGAAGCCACTGACAGAAATAAACTACATTCTTAATTAGAAATATTACGAATGATATAAGAGATATGTTAAATTAAAAGTAGGAATGCAAAATATTTTTTGAATACGAACTGTGGTTTAATTAGGAATACAGCTGGTAAATAATAATATTGGACTACAAAGGTATTCAGTAGTCTTGCTAGAGGAAATATAAATATATTGATATTATTATTATTATTATCGAATTGAAAATTCAGTGGTGTATCTGAAATCAGGTAAAAGATCAGAAAAAGTACGTGTAGCCAACAAGCGGTAAGAAATGTGTGAAGTATTAAGGGCTTGCATTGAGGGTGCCAGGTAAACATGATTGGGAGCCACTGATATACGATATTGCATTGAGGACGACCCCTTCTGTACACGTCGTTCTTTGTGTAGGCCTTACTGACATGGAATCAAATAAAAAATAATGAAACAAGAAGTATATTATAAACAAAAAATCCTTACTAAAAACTATTATATATATTTTCTCCACTAAATCTCATCAAATTATATATATATAGATATATATAATATTAACAACTTGACTTCGGTGAACATTACATTATTCTTATTATATATTAACAGTGCTAACCTAACACGAAGCCTTATAATAAGGATTTAAAAACAGCTGAAAGACAAATGACAAACATTACAAACAAATAGCATTTGTTTGTATTTTCTGTTGCATCTGATCAGATTTTATACGTATATAATTATTTTACATTACAGTATATTTTTTGAACAACTTGACTTTGATTAACATTACACTATGATCATTATATTTTAGAAGTACCAATCTTGCATAAAGCCTTATAATAAGATAAAAAGAGTGAAAAACAAAAGGCAAACATTACTAACAAAAAGTATTTTTGAGATAAACATATTACATTTTTTATTATATTTGAAAAGTACTTACTTAACATGAATCCTTAGAAAGAAAAATCTTCATATCTTGTCGATTAAATTGGGTCTAAAAGGGCCAGTGTCACTTTTTGGCAAACAAAATTAGATGTTCGTCAAATTTTAACGCCTATAAATGGATATTTTCTTTTGCAAGAAAAGCAAATGTTAATATAAATAGTATATATACTCCAAACTACTTCGTGTTGACATTAGCCCTTTTAGTCCCAAGTCGCATATATATAAAGTATGTGTACTTACATTGAAAAATTCTGGCTACTTTAATCTGTTTTGAAATTCTTACAACTTATATTGGACATAAGTTTATTATCATTTCTGCTTAACTTTCCAAATGCCAAATACGATTGACATTTGTCTCAAACTGCTTGCGTGGATTGCAAATTAAAATTGTGAACCAAGCCACGAAGATAGTTCTCTAAAGGTCTTTGAGCATACTCCTGTACAATAGTACGTACTCGACTTGTAGTTACTCTGTATTTTTTTCTGCCGGTGGTCAATACTTGTCTAGCAACTTCTATTAATTTGATCAACAGAGTGCTTCATTAACCGTGTATATTCGACGATAACCGTTTACGATAAGATAAAATTCGTTGCGCCATATAATTTTATGATAAAATTACGCGCATCTCTTTACTTTATTTCATAGTTCTACCATATTCACTTTTTAATATTCGGCGACAGTTGCCATCGAAATTCATACAGTTATACGCAATAATAATAATAATAATAATAATAATAATAATAATAATAATAATAATAATAATAATAATAACAGAATTACAATATCAATTACATAAACAATACCTTCGAATAAAGAAAAATAACTGTCACGCTGGGATTCGAACCCGAGTCACTGAAATGGCAGTTCTCTGCTTTCACACTTGATACAAAGATAAGAAAATAAACTAGTAACTATGTTACATAAACATAGCACACACTATTTTTACACGTGTTGATGCAATTCAAAGAATGCGAAAATAATGTCTGCCGGCTTTTCTTCTTTAGAAATTAGAAGTCACGGTGAGGAAGAATTGCAGTAATATAAATCGGGACCAGTTAAAAACAATGAGGTAGCCTCATCCTGAAGAACGCTTCGCGATATTTTCCTCATTGACGAAGGTCTATATCACTTGTTTTTGAGTTAAAGAAGGAAACCTCGAGTAAGTCATTGTGACACTCATAAGGAATATCTCCTTATACGAGTATTAGTACGAGTATTTTGTGTATAGTCTTACATGCAATGCTTTTAACTAGCTAATAGTTTAGGCGGAAGATGAAGTGACGAGATGGGTAAGTTTTTAGCGCATTGAACTTATATTCGGCGGACCCGCGTTCAAATCCTGGTCAGGTTCTAACTTTTTCAAATGTTTCAATTTCAATTTCAATACATACTAAGTGTGACAACCAAGATTTTCTCTCCTCCAGAAAGAAAAGAATGTTGAAATGAGGAGAATTGGAGAAGGTCTCTCAATGAAGACAATCATTTACTAACTTATTTCCAGCAGTTGTTCTAGATTTGATATTTTCGTCTACTTTCAAGCATTTTCTGATTTCTGTGTGATCAGTGTTTTTATTTCTTTGAATATACAGTATATAGTGAAATAATACATTACAAACACAACAATATTGAGATTAACATATGATGTTCATTGGACAACACGCTCTAAACCAGAGAGGTTCATCTCAGAATGGAGAAATGTTTCGTGCGTCATCTACTCACAATTTTACTTGCATAAAGACTGGATTCAGTGCTACCAACTGTTGTCAGTGCCGAGAAAAGTTACTTGTAAATTGGGTTGCATCTGCCCAGGCGTTCTCACAACTGCAAATTACTTGGACCCCAAGTTATGGAATTAGAGCACTTAGGGTGGAGAGACTTTTGTTGTTGGGTGTACATAGATTTTCCTAACACGAGTAACACTATCTGCTATTGATCTAAATATTCCAAGTAATTTTTCCTCTTTCTCTTTCTTTCCTTCTTTCCTTTTATTTCTTACTCCCGAATTTTGCGCCACCTTACTTCGGCAGCCAGGGTCGTTGCCCCGCTCACCCGTACCATGACACGGCACTAATCAATACCTACCTGCAACACTTTTCTCTTCACATGAATCGTAACTGGGCTGCCGTAATAACTTTGACTAACACTGTATACAGATCCACATGTACGTTCTTTCAACACAAAGCAGGTGGTGTCCACTGAATACTTTTAATCTAATAAGCATTTTCATATTTCTCATGCCTTTCACGCTATATCTCAGGATTTTTTGACGTGAGGCCCTTTGATCGCGGGGTCCTTTTGACTCGGGGCCCCTTTTGGCTCTGGTCCTCTTTGCTTCGCACCCTTTTGCCGGGGACCCTTTTGACCCGGCATCTTTGGACGCAGGGACCTTTTGACTCGGGCCCTTATGACCGGGGCCCTTTTGACGTGGGGCTCTTTTGACTCGGGCCCTTTTGACGCGGGGCCCTTTTGACGTGGAGCCCTTTTGACTCGGGCTCTTATGACCGGGGCCCTTTTGACGCGGGGCCCTTTTGACCCGGGCCCTTTTGACACGGGGCCCTTTTGACGTGGGGCCCTTTTGACTCGGGCCCTTATGACCGGGCCCTTTTGACGCGGGGCCGTTTTGACTCGGGCCTTTTTGTCCTCGCCCTTTTGTCCGGGCCCTTCTGACGTGACACCGCGTCATAGACATAAGGGGGAGCACCACTGCTACACAAGATTGATTTTCTTTGAAATTTCACCTAATTTCTTTACGGTTTCCTGACAAAAATATTTATTTATTATTCGTGACTTAAAGAAATCAATTATTTTATTACACTGAGGAGAAATAAAAGAGAGAGCGAATGAAATCCAAATTGAATAAGGCATTGTTTCTCACCAAATTGTCGATCCTCTATGTCTTTTAAAACACTTGTTTAAGCATATAAAAATATACTGTACTTACAAATCAGTTTAGTATCTTTGTTTTATGGCTGTATTTGTAGTACCTTGTTAAAACTTTTGTTTTCAAACTGCCAAATATAAATCACAGTAAATTGTGTAATCTGCTGTCACAAAAAAGTATTCTATTTTTCGATCGTTATAAGGAAGATATACTATACTATTTTTCGATCGGTATGGAAAAACAATATTTCTCCATACTATTTTATCATAAATTATTAATTGTCAATAAACTTTGTTACTTTTAAATGAACGAAGTGAGATAATTTTTCTATGATGTTATAAAAGCTGATCGTTTGGAGGGCCAGGAAACCATTTGGGGGCCTGACCCCAATGGGCCCTCCCTTGGGTTTTACAACAGTTGCAGTTAATGACTGCATATGAAAGATGACTCTTTTAGATACTACAGTAGAACCCTCTAATCTGTCACCTTTGGGACTGGGGGTATGGTCGGAAAGCAAAAAAGTCCGTATTATCAGAAAATACATTAAAATACGGAATTACAGTAAAATAAACAATCTCTGAACTCAAAAACGATTGTGTTGTTCTCTACAGTAAAAGAAACGAACTATAAGCGCTAAAAATTGCACAACACAGTACCGAAAACACACGCAACGAAAGAAATGATACATGAGATGACAAAACACTAAAGCAGATATGCAGTAATAGCAAGTAAACAAGAATGCAGCGACGACAGTAAATTACAATTAGCATCGTGAGTCACCGACGAGTCGGGACAAGTTCGACTCGAGCACAGACGGATAAAGAGAAGTGACGGACCAGTCGAGGGCGGACGAGAGGGGTCCTACTGTATTTTCCGACGGCGGAGTAATCCCTGCAGAGTACGCAAAGGCTGCATTTAGTGTTTACAAATGTAAAGATACTAGTGCGAAACTATAGGAACACGTATCACTGTCAAAACGCAGGTGTTTCATTATCTTTGCTTACGCCCATACTAGGGTGACCAAATCGTAAACTACAAAAAACGGGACACCTTTTATTTTTGGATAGGTTGCTCCCCTAAATATATTTTTTTAGCCTCTTCGTTCTCTCTCTCTCTCTCTCTTTGTATCTCTCGCAAAAAAGGGCAAATTTGTACTTTTTCATTTTAAACCCTATTGAAAAGTTGGGAGATTAATTAGATAATAAGTAACTATCAGCAGCTAAAAAAAAAAAGAAAAAAAAGAAAGAAAGAAATATTTGAAAACATTACTAAAAATATATATGAGCGCTCAAATCTATTACCGACAGGATTTATAATTACTCTCAGCATCGCATTCCAACTCCTTTTATTTGTTTTGTCTTACTTTTAGACATTATTTCATTTACAACTAGTTTTCTTTTTACTTTCACTTTTATAGTTCTCAATTTCTGTTCACCTTTCTTACATGGAAGAATGTTACATCTTAGTCAAATCACGGAAACACTGTACTGTACTCAGTGGCGGCGGTTGGACGTTAAAAGTGGGGGGGCAAGACATGATCTGAACAATTGTATATCAATATTAGATTTCCTGGTTGTTTCTAACACTGTTTGATGAAAGGTTGTATAACTAATAGGATAGGGTTATGGCACTATATATCGAACACTTAAGGACATTCCTACGAATATTTAATCATTATTTTCTATCAGTGAGGAACAGGGCCCTGTTTCAGCGATAAAACTGTAAAGGTGTTATTTATTGGTTGAAAACAGCCCATTATGACAATTATAATTAGCAGTTTTGAAATTTGAAGAACATTTAAGTAGCAAAGTTGTATTACTTCTTGTATCAAACGGATTGTGCTATATATCGATCAATGAGGTTTTAATTATCGAACAGGGTGTTTTATGTATTGAACAGCGGGGTTTAAATCTCGAACAGAATAGTTTATTTTTAAACAAGTTCACTTTAAGGATAATATAGATATGGTTTCATTGTAAACACATTGCAATAATTCTAAAATATAAACTAAGATAGCAGACGCAAAGAGAAATGCATATTAAAATGTTCTAAGCTACAAAATGTGTTTTCATATCGTCACTCTTCGGGACAGAGAGAGAATCTTACATTAATCTATTTGTTGCCTTTCTTCTTGTTCTTCTTCAGTTTTTCCCTGTGTTCCTCGGAAGATATTGCATACATTTTCTTCAGTCTAAATTGATGGGGTTTCTCCGTGGCTTCAGAAGTTTGAGAAACCCTTTGAAAAATCATCACTACTACTTGAGGAAGGCAAGCATAATAATTCCGAAGCAATCTCATCTTGATGCAATAATTTTGACTGGTGAATTTTTACTTCAGTTTTCGAAATTACGGCACTAGAAGATTCTTCTTGGGTGAAGGCGCGTACACATTTAAACGTTCATTATTCCATGTGAATTCATGATCATCACATTCTTGCTCTTCATTTTCTTCTTCTGAGCTTGATTTATTTGTTGTTTAGTTTTTATCAGCCAATTTAGTTTCATGTGTCACACTGAACCTGGTTTTAACACTTTTCTAATAAGCATCCAAATCTGAATCACCATCACTCTGTTCCTCTTCGTCTCGTCTTAGTTTGACACGGAACATATTAAGAACATAAGAAGGCATTAATTCTTCCAGATCATCAAGCACGAACTTCAGTTTCTGATGAGAAGATGAAGGGTTGATCTAGGGAACAGTTGTTGAGAAGATGAAGGGTATTCTAGTCAATCTCTTGCTGTGGTTTTTCCACTGGGGTCTTCAGAATATCGGCAACACACTTGCTATAGTTCACAGCAGCAGGACTCAATGGATAAAGACCACACTTACGAAATGCGATTTTCACAATTTCTGGTTTGACGGCATCATCCCAAACTTTCTTCAATTGGGGTGCAAAATTTACCTTATTTATCGATACTCCGAGAGTCTTGATTTTCTCGTCCTGAAGAGCGTTCTTCAATGCTCGTTTCAAAGGTAAAAATACGCCTACGTCTGCTGGTTGCAGAAGATGAGTGGCATTCGGGAAAAGACAATACAGTATTCGATGATCGTGACAATATCCATTGACTTGAAGTGATAGATGATTCCTGTACCCATCAAGAAACAGAATAACAGGAAGTGTGATTTTCTCAATCTCTAGCCACGGACTAAACCGTTGGAGGTAAGTCAAAATTGTCGTAACCTTCATTCAGCCAGTTTCTGTTTTCTCGTAGATCCATAGCTCAGAGTAGTAGGCCCCGACGTATATCTAGTCGAGTCAGCAAAAATTTTTGTGACGTCATAGGTCAAAGGTCAATGACCTTGGCCCGGGGTCAATGACCTAGGGGTACCTAGGACAACCCCCTCTAAATTTTGGCAGGGGTACCATGGCCCACCCCCTAAATTTTGGCAGGGGTACATAGGACCACCCCCCTTAAATTTAGGAAATTGCCAAATCTAAAAATTTGGTATGGTAGTCTAGGACCACAGTATGTACCCCTATCAGTATTGGGTGTCTATGTCGTTCCCTTTTATGAGTAAAAAATTGCCAAAAATTCAAATTTCGGGGTTTTTGGCCTAATTTATCCCCTTTGATGAGGTGTTATTACCTTATATAGTTATATGGGCGTATACAGGGGTCCATTACCTTTCATAAGACATGGGTATATTAATGCACCCCTTGAAAAATTTGGGAGGGGTACCTTGGCCCACCCCTTAAATTTTAGAAATTGCCCAATTTAAACATTTGGTATTATAGTATAGGACCCTAATATGTATTATGATAAATTTGGATGGTCCACCTCGTTCCCTTTTAGGGGTATCAAATTGCCAAAATATAAACGTAAGAAATACGTAGTACCACGTGTTTGGTTTTGACCTAAGTTATCCCCTTGGATGAGGTCCTATTACCTTATATGTTTATATGAGCGTATACAGGAGTCTATTACCTTTCATAAGACATGGGTATATTGGTGCACCCTTTTAAAAATTTGGAAGGGGTACCTTGGCCCACCCCTTTATTTTTAGAAATTGCCCAATTTAAACATTTGGTATAATAGTATAGAACCCTAGTATGTATCACTATAAATTTGGGTGGTCCACCTTGTTCCCTTTCATGGGTACAAAATTACCAAATTTTAGTACAACCACGTGTTTGGTCTTTTCACCTAATTTATTGCGTTTGATGAGGTGTTATTATCCTATATGATTATATGGGCGTATACAGGGGTTCATTCCCTTTCATAACATATGGGTATATTGATGCACCCCTTTAAAAATTTGGGAGGGGTACCTTGGCCCACCCCTTAAATTTTAGAAATTGCCCAATTTAAACATTTGGTATTATAGTATAGGCCCCTAATATGTATTATGATAAATTTGGATGGTCCACCTCGTTCCCTTTTAGGGGTATCAAATTGCCAAAATATAAACGTAAGAAATACGTAGTACCACGTGTTTGGTTTTGACCTAAGTTATCCCCTTGGATGAGGTCCTATTACCTTATATGTTTATATGAGCGTATACAGGAGTCTATTACCTTTCATAAGACATGGGTATATTGGTGCACCCCTTTAAAAATTTGGAAGGGGTACCTTGGCCCACCCCTTTATTTTTAGAAATTGCCCAATTTAAACATTTGGTATAATAGTATAGAACCCTAGTATGTATCACTATAAATTTGGGTGGTCCACCTTGTTCCCTTTCATGGGTACTAAAATTACCAAATTTTAGTACAACCACGTGTTTGGTCTTTTCACCTAATTTATCGCGTTTGATGAGGTGTTATTATCCTATATGATTATATGGGCGTATACAGGGGTTCATTCCCTTTCATAACATATGGGTATATTGATGCACCCCTTTAAAAATTTGGGAGGGGTACCTTGGCCCACCCCTTAAATTTTGGAAATTGCCCAATTTAAACATTTGGTATAATAGTATATGACCCTAATATATATTACTATAACCTCGTTCCCTTTTAGGGATACAAAATTGCCAAATTTTAGTACAACCACGTGTTTGGTCATTTGGACCAATTTATGCTCTTGGATGAGGTCCTACTACCTTATATGGTTATATGGTTATGTTTGGGTGTCTATTCCCTATCATAAGAAATAGGTACATTTGTGCACCCCTTTAAATTTTTGGGAAGGGTACCTTGGCCCACCCCTTAAATTTTGGAAATTTTCCAATTTGAGCATTCGGTATCATAGTACATGCCTCAACATGTATCATGATAAATTTGGGTGGTCCACCTCGTTCCCTTTTAGGGGTACAAAATTGCCAAAAATATAAACGTAAGCAATACGTTGTACCACGTGTTTGGTTTTTGGCCCAATTTCTCCCCTTTGATGAGGCTCTATTACCTTATATGGTTATATGGTCATGTATATGGGTTCATTTCCTATCATAAGACATGGGTACATTGACGCACCCTTTAAAAATTTGGGAGTATCATAGTACAGGACTTCAATATGCACCACTATAAATTTGGATGGTCCACATCGTTCCCTTTCATGGGTAAAGAACTACCAAAAAATCAAATTTCGGAGGTTATTGACACCTATTTAGCACGTTATATGGGTATGTACAGAGGTTTATTACCTTTATATGTTTATGTTCCCTTTTAAATTTGGGAATTATCAAATAACAAAATTCGGTAAACGTTTTCTAGGACCCATTGGTGTTCCTCTTATGACCAAATATTCAAAATTTAAAGGTTATTGACCGGCTTTATTATTGAATAAGTACAGGATTTATTACTTTTTCATAAGACACAGGTGTATTTGTGTACCAATCTTAAATTTTGGGAGGAGGTACATTTCTTATTGTCATATCAATAATTGGTAATTGGATAGTATCTCATTCATTGGGTAAATCATTGTCAAATATGAGTATGATCACGTGATCAGTTATTAACCTATGATGGGATTAGGAGTCCAGAACATTGGTACATTGAAACTTTGTAGGATAATTTGAGAATGCGTCATTGGTTTTGATTATTCCCGCCAAATATAAACGTAAGCAAGACGTTGTACCACGTGATTGTCCTTGATGAGGTAGTGTACAGGGATTCATTTCCTTTGTTGTGGTACTTCTTAAGTTTGAGTACACACACACTTCTAGAAAACAGTTGGTTCTACTCAGGTAAACAATTGACGGACATTATTGACCTTATTGAACATATAATGATATGATTAACTCTAAGACTTAGGTATATCAAGAGAAGTATTCTTTAAATTTGGGAATGGTGATAAACAGAATTTTTAACATAGGTGCGAAATTTGAAACAATACATTGAACTTTAGTCACAGCTCATAGTCTAAGATCATTGGTGGTGATTGATTTGAAATCTGATAGCTAACCTTATTGAATCTTATGACTCATAGACGAAAGGCAATACATGCTACAACAGTTTGAAATTTAATCATAAGGTGATGTAATCTGACACTAGCAAAGTTATTGTTAATGCAATTTGATTGGATGATCACTATCTTTCCTGCAATCTGATTGGTTGATCACTATCTTTCGTGCAATCTGATAGGTTGATGAGTTTTAAATCTTTTTCTGCATTCAGTTTTGTTTTAACATTTAAAAAGTTTTTGAATTTTTTTTGTTTGAAACTTTGGTTTGAAATTTTTCGTTTTAAAAATTTTTTGTTTGAAAATTTTCAAAATTTTGTTTGGGATTTTTTCGTTTGAAATTTTTGTTTGAAAATTTTTTTCGTTTGAAATTTTTTGTTTGAAAATTTTTGTTCGAAAATTTTGTTTAAAATTTTTTTGTTTGACATTTTTCGTTTCCAAATTTTTTGTTTGAAATTTTTTGTTTCAAAATTTTGTTTGAAAATTTTTTCGCTTCAAAATTTTTTCGTTTGAAATTTTTAAAAATTTTTTCGTTTCAAAATTTTGTTTCAAAGATTTTTTGTTCTAAATTTTTGTTTCAAAGTTTGGTTTGACATTTTTAAAAGTTTGTGCACTCATTAGTAAAGAACCGGAACTGTTTAGAACTAAAACCTCTGGCAACATTGTGGTGCAATAGTACACGTCAGAACATGATAATGCAACGTCATCAGTTTTTCATCATATATAAGTATCGTTCGAGTTAGTATTCATGATAACGTCATCATGGCTACTTGTCTGCAGTTTCTAAACACACGTGATGTGATGAAATCATTTACCAAGATTACTGATTTACAACAGAATGTACCTTATAGAATCTTAGCTAGCCAAATGATCCCTACAAAGTTTGGATTAAGAATCGTAGTGAAACTTGAAAATGATAAGAATATAATTTTACCAGCAAGATATTTACCCATGGAAGCATCAAAACAAGAAGAACTGCTGCGTTTCTTAAATACTGGATCTGTATCTTTATGTTACAAAGGATTCTTGGGTCGAAGTCATCAACTTGAATTTAGTACACAGCCGGTTTCGTCAGCAATTGTGATGAAATCATGAATTCAAACGTCAGCACATTAGACATAGTTGTATGAATTTGGTTGGTCAGCATGACGTCAGCAACTGTGATGAAACTATAAATTCAAACGTCAGCACATTCCTTTCCAATGACGTCAGCAATAACTATAAATCAACCAATACACTGTCATCCCATGAAATCATTTGAGCAAGTGCTTTTCAGGAGGAAAGATGTGTACTTCTAACGATAAAGAGTTCATCTTCGCAAGCTATTATCCAATAAATATATTTCAAACAAAACATGTGATGATTGGTATCAGTGCTAGAACATTTGAACCAGTAATTCGATTGGGCAAAGCAGAACAATTTGGTGTACAACTGACCTGTGAAGAATGGCAAATATTATGTTCACGAATCGACCAAATGAACGATTATTTTCATGATGAGCTAAATGTGACCATAGTCAAATCATTAGGCTCAAATCATGAAGTGGTGCTGCGTACAGTCCTTGAAGAAAAGATGGTGCTGTTACGTAAAAAGAGTACATTTCATGTCCCTCGCAATATGGTGTATCTAACACAAACGGAATGGAACAAATTTATCAGCGTATTTCAGTGTGTTAAACATGCAGTGGAAGTGTGCAACAAAACAAGTATATTCCTGAAAAAGTACTATTTTGAAAAATGTGTTATGCATATTGTACAACATGTATCTAGATATTGTGATGGTTGTCAACATCGTTCGTGGGTGCATACCTGTATTGATAAACAGTTTATTTGTGATCAAATGGACATTGAGTTTCCACCAATTGATATCTCAATAGACCTTAAAAGACTTCAATTGGAATTAAAATTATATGCTAAAGACAAACTAGTGCAAGAAGTTCAAAATACATTGTATCGACAATATCCAGAACCACTATCTGGTATGGATGTATGTGGAGTGTAATAAAATGATCCATTTCAATGAATTGTGTTTTTTCATTTCAAGTACAACCCCAGGTTCTGACGTGTACTATTGAACCACAATGTTGCCAGAGGTTTTAGCTCTAAACAGTTCCGGTTCTTTACTAATGAGTGCACAAACTTTTAAAAATGTCAAACCAAACTTTGTAACAAAAATTTAGAACAAAAAATCTTTGAAACAAAATTTTGAAACGAAAAAATTTTTAAAAATTTCAAACGAAAAAATTTTGAAGCAAAAAAATTTTCAAACAAAATTTTGAAACAAAAAATTTCAAACAAAAAATTTGGAAACGAAAAATGTCAAACAAAAAATTTTTAAACAAAATTTTCGAACAAAAATTTTCAAACAAAAAATTTCAAACGAAAAAATTTTCAAACAAAAATTTCAAACGAAAAAATCCCAAACAAAATTTTGAAAATTTTCAAACAAAAAATTTTTAAAACGAAAAATTTCAAACCAAAGTTTCAAACAAAAAAAATTCAAAAACTTTTTAAATGTTAAAACAAAACTGAATGCAGAAAAAGATTTAAAACTCATCAACCTATCAGATTGCACGAAAGATAGTGATCAACCAATCAGATTGCAGGAAAGATAGTGATCATCCAATCAAATTGCATTAACAATAACTTTGCTAGTGTCAGATTACATCACCTTATGATTAAATTTCAAACTGTTGTAGCATGTATTGCCTTTCGTCTATGAGTCATAAGATTCAATAAGGTTAGCTATCAGATTTCAAATCAATCACCACCAATGATCTTAGACTATGAGCTGTGACTAAAGTTCAATGTATTGTTTCAAATTTCGCACCTTATGTTAAAAATTCTGTTTATCACCATTCCCAAATTTAAAGAATACTTCTCTTGATATACCTAAGTCTTAGAGTTAATCATATCATTATATGTTCAATAAGGTCAATAATGTCCGTCAATTGTTTACCTGAGTAGAACCAACTGTTTTCTAGAAGTGTGTGTGTACTCAAACTTAAGAAGTACCACAACAAAGGAAATGAATCCCTGTACACTACCTCATCAAGGACAATCACGTGGTACAACGTCTTGCTTACGTTTATATTTGGCGGGAATAATCAAAACCAATGACGCATTCTCAAATTATCCTACAAAGTTTCAATGTACCAATGTTCTGGACTCCTAATCCCATCATAGGTTAATAACTGATCACGTGATCATACTCATATTTGACAATGATTTACCCAATGAATGAGATACTATCCAATTACCAATTATTGATATGACAATAAGAAATGTACCTCCTCCCAAAATTTAAGATTGGTACACAAATACACCTGTGTCTTATGAAAAAGTAATAAATCCTGTACTTATTCAATAATAAAGCCGGTCAATAACCTTTAAATTTTGAATATTTGGTCATAAGAGGAACACCAATGGGTCCTAGAAAACGTTTACCGAATTTTGTTATTTGATAATTCCCAAATTTAAAAGGGAACATAAACATATAAAGGTAATAAACCTCTGTACATACCCATATAACGTGCTAAATAGGTGTCAATAACCTCCGAAATTTGATTTTTTGGTAGTTCTTTACCCATGAAAGGGAACGATGTGGACCATCCAAATTTATAGTGGTACATATTGAAGTCCTGTACTATGATACTCCCAAATTTTTAAAGGGTGCGTCAATGTACCCATGTCTTATGATAGGAAATGAACCCATATACATGACCATATAACCATATAAGGTAATAGAGCCTCATCAAAGGGGAGAAATTGGGCCAAAAACCAAACACGTGGTACAACGTATTGCTTACGTTTATATTTTTGGCAATTTTGTACCCCTAAAAGGGAACGAGGTGGACCACCCAAATTTATCATGATACATGTTGAGGCATGTACTATGATACCGAATGCTCAAATTGGAAAATTTCCAAAATTTAAGGGGTGGGCCAAGGTACCCTTCCCAAAAATTTAAAGGGGTGCACAAATGTACCTATTTCTTATGATAGGGAATAGACACCCAAACATAACCATATAACCATATAAGGTAGTAGGACCTCATCCAAGAGCATAAATTGGTCCAAATGACCAAACACGTGGTTGTACTAAAATTTGGCAATTTTGTATCCCTAAAAGGGAACGAGGTTATAGTAATATATATTAGGGTCATATACTATTATACCAAATGTTTAAATTGGGCAATTTCCAAAATTTAAGGGGTGGGCCAAGGTACCCCTCCCAAATTTTTAAAGGGGTGCATCAATATACCCATATGTTATGAAAGGGAATGAACCCCTGTATACGCCCATATAATCATATAGGATAATAACATCTCATCAAACGCGATAAATTAGGTGAAAAGACCAAACACGTGGTTGTACTAAAATTTGGTAATTTTAGTACCCATGAAAGGGAACAAGGTGGACCACCCAAATTTATAGTGATACATACTAGGGTTCTATACTATTATACCAAATGTTTAAATTGGGCAATTTCTAAAAATAAAGGGGTGGGCCAAGGTACCCCTTCCAAATTTTTAAAGGGTTGCACCAATATACCCATGTCTTATGAAAGGTAATAGACTCCTGTATACGCTCATATAAACATATAAGGTAATAGGACCTCATCCAAGGGGATAACTTAGGTCAAAACCAAACACGTGGTACTACGTATTTCTTACGTTTATATTTTGGCAATTTGATACCCCTAAAAGGGAACGAGGTGGACCATCCAAATTTATCATAATACATATTAGGGGCCTATACTATAATACCAAATGTTTAAATTGGGCAATTTCTAAAATTTAAGGGGTGGGCCAAGGTACCCCTCCCAAATTTTTAAAGGGGTGCATCAATATACCCATATGTTATGAAAGGGAATGAACCCCTGTATACGCCCATATAATCATATAGGATAATAACACCTCATCAAACGCGATAAATTAGGTGAAAAGACCAAACACGTGGTTGTACTAAAATTTGGTAATTTTGTACCCATGAAAGGGAACAAGGTGGACCACCCAAATTTATAGTGATACATACTAGGGTTCTATACTATTATACCAAATGTTTAAATTGGGCAATTTCTAAAAATAAAGGGGTGGGCCAAGGTACCCCTTCCAAATTTTTAAAAGGGTGCACCAATATACCCATGTCTTATGAAAGGTAATAGACTCCTGTATACGCTCATATAAACATATAAGGTAATAGGACCTCATCCAAGGGGATAACTTAGGTCAAAACCAAACACGTGGTACTACGTATTTCTTACGTTTATATTTTGGCAATTTGATACCCCTAAAAGGGAACGAGGTGGACCATCCAAATTTATCATAATACATATTAGGGTCCTATACTATAATACCAAATGTTTAAATTGGGCAATTTCTAAAATTTAAGGGGTGGGCCAAGGTACCCCTCCCAAATTTTTCAAGGGGTGCATTAATATACCCATGTCTTATGAAAGGTAATGGACCCCTGTATACGCCCATATAACTATATAAGGTAATAACACCTCATCAAAGGGGATAAATTAGGCCAAAAACCCCGAAATTTGAATTTTTGGCAATTTTTTACTCATAAAAGGGAACGACATAGACACCCAATACTGATAGGGGTACATACTGTGGTCCTAGGCTACCATACCAAATTTTTAGATTTGGCAATTTCCAAAATTTAAGGGGGTGGTCCTATGTACCCCTGCCAAAATTTAGGGGGTGGGCCATGGTACCCCTGCCAAAATTTAGAGGGGGTTGTCCTAGGTACCCCTAGGTCATTGACCCCGGGCCAAGGTCATTGACCTTTGACCTATGACGTCACAAAAATTTTTGCTGACTCGACTAGATATACGTCGGGGCCTACTACTCTCAGGTACATTATTCTTCATAATTTGCTTTAGTCGTATATTGCTGTAGATGATCATGGTCAGCACAGAAATTTCCAAGTACTGTTATGCCCTCTTTTTCTTTAGATGTTGCTGCAGTTCTCCTCTCACACTGAGATACTTTCCTGAAGCCATGTGGAACAGAAAGTTTGTTTCGTCTGCGTTGAGGATCCTTCTTGGGTCTTCCATAATTGCACTTAATCTCTCAGATTCAAGGTAGCTCGAAAGTTCAGCAAAACAGCCGCGTATTCTCTCTTCCGAAACCGCAGCCATGTCCTTGCTAATAGTTTCAGCCTTCTTCTGAGACAGGCAAGGATGTCCCATTGGACCTGAACCAAAATTTCTCTGGTCTTCCATGCTTCAATGATGTGCTTCTTCCTAAAGACTGTACAATTTCCTGAACAGTATCCAGTAAATTACTTTTCTTAAACGAAAATCCTCTCTTTGCCATGTTCATTACCCATTCAGAAATTCCCTCTTCTTGTGGGCTCAGGATCGGCTACCAGCCAAGAGCAATCTCAGTCTTCTGACGCCCAGATAATGTATGATTTAAAGTTGTTAATAGGAACCTGGAAGGTTCTCGATGCCTGCCTTTGGGACATCATACCGGACCTTACCTGATGAACAGCTTGTCAAGGCAGATAACGAATACTGGAATGGTTTCATTTTATGACAGGTTTGATTCTCATTTTGGGGACACCTTCCTTGTTGGGTTTCTTAATTTTGCCCATTGTCAAATCCTGAGCAGTAGTTAAGGATACTCAACAAAAATGTAAACAATTATTTATGATTAACTTCAACTGTGTTTACTAGTCTATACATTGAGAAGAAGAACCTGGGTCAAAAGTGTGAAATAAATGTGATCAGCACGACGTAAGACCTCGATTAGATAGTCTCTCTATGACGAAACATTACTATAAATGGTAAATCTAAATATTTTTTATAACGGTTTGAACCCAAGATCTATCAGATACAAGATGGGTGGCTTACAATTCAGTGTAAAACTCGGTATTCAGTACAAAAGAAATCAACAACTTGATTAAATTAATATTTAAATCACCAATAGCCTTTCCAATTACAATAATGTTCGATACAAAAGAACACTTTTCCTTAATGGAACCTCTTTTATCGAACGGCATTTCGATATTACGAAATGGGTCTCGAATATCGAATACTATTTTCTTTTCCCTTCATATAAGATGATAGCTGAAAAGTAACATTATAACAAGTAAATATACATATATTGATATTAACACATCGTATTATTAAAAGGATACCTTATAATGACACAATCACACATGGGAAAAAGGATTACTACTGCGGTGCTGCATCTTACAAAAAATATAGTGATTTCTTCAATCTCATACCAAAACCACAGACTAGGAAACTTTCCCGCGTTCGCTAATATAAAAACGTATCGACCTATTGATTTTAATAAGGCGAGGTTTGGAAGGGTGTGTTTACAAATTTCAGATAGTACGCAACGTTTTTGGTATTCTTATTTCGTAACGAAATGACCAAGGTGTTCGATATTTAGGGGGTGTTCGATATTTACTGCCATTACCCTACTATCGTTTTCACTTAAAATACCGTATATCGTATTTCTATTTTATTAAGTAAATTCATAAGTGCGATACAGGTAGGTACTAGTCATTTATACTTTTAAACAACGAAAGTGTAAGAAGAGATTTGAGTTCTTGTTCATGAACATCTTAAAATTCTGTCTGGAAAATTGTGTGATTAGATTATTTAATAAATTTGCAAAACAAATAAATAGAAGGGACAATATTAATCATAGTAATGAATAATGACGCTTGTTTTGCAGAAGTTACATTGAAACTGGTAATTAATGAACAACTTATACTTTTAATTCCACAAATGCCATTAAATGAATGTTTTTTCTCTTAGAAAATGAAATACAGTAAGTACTGCAAGCATATGCTATGACATTTAAAGAAATATGCAATTCCAATGTTAATTGCTTTGAACTGCAATTAAAACGCAATTCCTGTAGCGTTCTTAACTCCAGGAAAGACAAATAACGAATACGTACTCACGCAACGGTAAATATCATACGGCACCATTTTTTTTCTATGAAACAGTAATACATACAAAACCTTTACCAGGGTGTCCACATTCTGGAAAATAAGTGAAAGTCAGGGAAAGGTCAGGGAAGTAAAAATGTATCAGGTGAAGTCAGGGAAATGGCAGATTGGTCAGGGAAAGTCAGGGAAAAATCGATTTAGGTCCATTGTTCAATTACTGAATTTATGAAATAGGGTTGATTTCTTTACTGTTACTGGATGCAAAATGTAGTGTTCTCAATGATGTTATTGAGGGAGACAGAGTTCTCTGATATAGTTGTTGAAACTAATTTTTTGCGAGAAACACATCTAACTGCATCCTGACATATTTGCTCAAAAGGGTAGACGCTGTTCTAGAAGAATTGTATGGTGCCAAGAGGATATCTGGACAAGTGGCTGAGCACGCGAAGAATTTAATGAACACTCGATTGAATTCATAGCCAATGACAGAGATGGTATTGGACTTGATGAGTTTTTTACTTAGTCTTAGGAAATGGGAAGAACTTCGTTGACTTATGGTAAGTTATGAAATTGTGTTTTATCTTCTTTCACGGAAACGCATTTTTTGAAAGTGGTTTCACAATAAAAAAAATTCTCATTGTTGACAACTTACAAGAAGAATCTCTAGTGGCTCAACGGATCATATCTGATTCTGTGATGAGAATGGGTGGACCATCAGGATTAATAATTACAAGAGGTATGATAAATTCTGAAAGAAGTTCAATGAGACAATATCAGGTGTATTTGGAAAAGAAAAGAGAAATAAATGCTGGAGACGAGAAGAGGAGAGAGAAACGGAAGATTCAGCAACAACTAAAGGAGCTGGAGGAAGAAGAAAAGAAAATTAAACTGCGGAGACAACAAGAAAGATATTCAGATCAATGAGAAAAAAAAAACTATGCGAGAAAGGATGAAAACAAATTTCTAAATAGGTTGCATTTAACAACTGCACCAGCAAAAGTAATGTGTGTGTGTTACATAATGTGTGTGTGTGTGTTTTTTTTAAAAAAATAATCAGTAAAATCATGTATGAACTGTTTATTACTATAGGCAATATTATAATGCTGTGTAATTAATATTATAATGTGTAATTTTTTTCATATCTTAAGTACTCTGTATACTGGACACTCTCGTTTGTAACTTTACATTTTGTGTAATATGTAGGTCTAATCAATATTGGCCTAATACACACGTTTGTAAATTTACATTTCTTTGGAAAGAAAATTGAAAAAAGAAAGAAACAGAAGCGGAAGAGAACAAGGCCAACTGTGGGGAGTGTGGAGACTGGAGTTTCTTTCTTTTTTCTATATTTTTTCGTCATGGAAAGTCAGGGAAAAGTCAGAGATCTTTTCTCCAAATTGTGTGGACACCCTGTTTACATTTCCAAATGAAACAATATAAATTAGGTCGTCACTTCAAAAAAGTGGGGGGGCAACTGCCCCCTCTTGCCCCCCCTAATCGCCGCCCATGACTGTACTGATGACAGCAGTGGGCAATCTCCCACCGCCCGAAACAGAGAGTAAAAACATGTTACATTTGTTCTCCATAAGATTTTCAGCCCCTTGCACTGCCGTCTGCGGAGTGGGGAGGCCTAGGAGGGAAAACAGTGCAGCCACCACATCCAATATTGCAAACGTCGTAATGACCTTGCTCAGTAATTAGACATATTCCAATATAATCACATAGCTTAGAAAATAATATAAATTAGGAAAATTTAAAGGTTTTTTGTTCCCAATGTACGTAAATACGGGACATTTTGGCGTCCCGGGAGAAGTTTTCGGGACACTGGGAATGGTAGTGAAAAAACGGGACAATCCCGTTTTTACGGGACGGTTGGTCACCCTAGCCCATACTCATCTTTGCTCGGACTCACAAGTTTCGCCATGCCATAACTCCGTTAGATAGCATTGTTTTAGTGCCAACCTGGCAGAAGTGTGGTTTGTGTTTATTACACTGCAGTTTTATACCATATGTCCAGACACTGTATTCATACTCAAATCATGAAAGAATTTTAATTTTTAAAAAAATATTTATGATTGCCCCATTGAACTTGATCTATGTTAAATGGGGTATTTTAATATTGCCCAGCGTAAGTCTTTTGGAAGACAATAAGAAGAAAATTAATAAAAGAATTATAATTTTCCAAATATTATTTTGATTAGTGTGTCTAAACTTAAACTGCAAATTAGTATGTATTGACGTGTATATGCAAGAACTAAACAACTTTGAAAATCCAGGGCAAATGCTTATTTTCCTCTCACTGCCAGCGGCCATGCTCAGTATAGATTGAGCAACTTCAGATTGACCAATGTCTCTTGCACAAGTAATCAGAGCTATTTCTATATTATTGTCGAGCTCATTCTGCAAGAGTCTTTGCTAAATTAGTAGAGCGCTGTGCAATGTAAAACATGTAAAATGCAATTATTGCAAAATTTGCAATACATTCGAACTAACTGCTACGGAATGACGTTAAATATCTCTATACGTGTTAAAGACAACGCCATCATAGAAAAAAAATCTGAAACCTGGCAGACTTGAGTGGAGGCAAAAAGAACACGTGAGCAGCGATTTGCGGGCAAATGCAATGGCTGAAACTACAGTAGTTTTCACAATACTTTATATTTTGATATCAATATGTTGTATCTTTCCTCCCAGTGAATTTGTATCTTCTGGGTTCACTGTACAATGTATATTTGCGAACTGGCTAGGAAGTGAGGATCTGTTTTTCATTGAACATCACCTTCGGAGGACTGTTATTGCTTTATTATCTCATTCTCTGTTGCCATTTGGTAAGTGACGTTTCTAAATGTAGGAAACGAAATATCCTCAGGCTATAATACGATTGACATTGGTACTACATTATCTTAGTTTTTAGGTTTATAATTTCGTGGCACCATTTAATGAGAATGACATTGTTCCAAAGAAACGATTTTGTTTGATATGTTATCAATATTTACTTTGAAATATACTGTATTTGTAAAATAGGATATAATGAAAATACAGTTGTGATGTATTTAAATAAGGTAATTAATATTGTGTGTGTTTAGGATAAGGTTTGTATATGACTCTCATTAAACGTAAATCGCGTTCCATTGAATTACTGTGTGGTTTCAAGGTACTGTCATTAAATATTAAGATGAACATCCTTGTTGCAGAGAAATATATTGGGAAGGTTCTTGAACACGGGTCCCCCTTCCCATTTAGCTGTAATAGAGAACGAAAACAGCGTGCCCTGCGGGGCTGTAACCCGCCTTCACTCGCTAACGCTCGCTCGGCAATACTATTTGAATTAAATATTAAACTTGGCCACGGGAAGGAACCAACCTAGGTACTAACCTATATGGGGGACCTGTGATCTAGAACCTTTCCAATTATATTTAAGTGCCAGTGATTCCTTTTCCTCCCTTTCTTAGCAGCATACGTGATATCCTATTTTAGGTGACAAAACATGAATTCACTAATTACATAGTTCTTTTATCCAGATC
Organism: Thermobia domestica; assembly: GCF_964235325.1. NCBI lineage: Eukaryota > Metazoa > Arthropoda > Insecta > Zygentoma > Lepismatidae > Thermobia > Thermobia domestica. Next base: position 228,381,390 of record NC_137465.1, on the reverse strand, counting down.
TGCAGTTTTGTGTATGTGTGTGAGAGAGACAAGCTTTATTATTGGGTGAAGATTCACTTTAGGAGGGCTTAACAATTATAGATCTAAATGCAGCATGCAGACACATACGGTACGACTTAGTGGTAAAAACACAGGCCAACTTGTACTAGGTTGACATTAAAGAGGGCATTTATTCCAAAGTTGGTCGTCCGCCTGGTTGTCGAGAAAAAGCATGGTAACAGCTGCGGAAATTTATAGATCATTAATTTTTATGACCATTTTAGAAGGATAATATATAGTATGATAGAGTAGAGTAGTTTAAGGTTGGGATAAGCAGGATAGGGTAGGATCAGGTTAGCATAGGGTTAGGAAAGAAATAATGCTAAATAGAAGTTTCTGTACACTACAGCCATGTTCAGAATATAAATGCCCGTTACTTTCCCGGAATCCAACCATGCGGTAACTTTGCGCGAAGAAGTCCGCTTACCAAATAGTTCTATGTTTATATATATATATATACCACAACTTCCCTCTCCTTGCATATTATTAACGAACGAGCAAAATGTCCATTTCTTCCCGGTGCACTTCCAAAATTTTGCTAGAAACGGATGACTAAAGTTAGAATTTAACCCGTAAAAAGCGCGAATTGTATCTAACCGAATCATCGCAGGTAGAAAGCTGCGTCCTTAAGGAGTAGGCGCGTTAGCAACGGTGAGTATGCGTACAAACGAGATAGTGAAAACGTACTGTGTTCTTCATGTTACTAAACGGCTTACGTTAGGTTAGGAGTTTAGGTTCGATACCCCTGGACGTACTCTGCGGCTCGTAGCCCGATAATTTTATTGTTACGGGTAATGACTTAAGACTTCGTTGATATAGGAGTGGAAAGCGCACACTTTGGATCCCGATTCTTCACATTATTTGGGATGTTTGAGCTAAGATCCACATATATGTATTTCGATTACTTATATATTTTGATTTTTATATAATGATTACTTATACTTCTAAAATTGGATAGCATCTGAGATTATTTCAATAATGCGTATAAGTTTTGTTTTTGAAAAATAGATGTCACCTTACAGTTACAGGCGTTTTTACAGGATAATTTTAGTGTTTGTTTATTTATTCATTGTCTTTATGTGATCGACCGCATGATCCTCTGTGTAGACTGACAAAGATGGATAATTTTGCAGTTTAAATTTGTTACTTCAAATTATACCAACGAATTCCCTTCTCATTAAGCTGTACGCTCACACAAACCACACACACACACACACACATACATACATCAGATATTCACAAAAGTTCTTCCCGTTTTTACGGTTATAACACACCATTTTCTTTGGTTATGTCTTAACATCAAAATAAATAAATATATCCTGGTTGAACGAAGCCAATTATAACAAACCATTTTATTTTACAATTATTTAAACTTAATGTTAGGTTATGTTAGCTCTTGCCAATTATAACAGCCCAAATATTATGGTATTTGGAGAAAGGAAAAAAAAATTCAATTCAAACATGCGCAACAAATTTTATCAAAAGATTTCAGATTCTTGTTGAGTGGCTAATCGGAATGAAAGACGACTCGACGTCATTAAACTTAAATTAAATGAAAAAAAAAATATATATATATATATATCAAACTCACATATTCTTAACTCTATGAGCAGTATTCGAAATTATAGAATTGAAATTTTGTCGTGATTGTTTATTTGTGCCATCAGTTACAGTTACATTGTAACAATTATCAGGAGTAACAGAATAATGTTTGTCAAATATTTGCCTTCATCGCAGTATGTTCAAATCACTTACGAGGTTATGTTATTACATTAACTTAATATAAACATTGTATCAATTCTCAAGTTTTAATATCTTTACGATACATATTCAGTTCGTGATCACTCAAGAACTAATGGTCCATACGCTCTAGTTACTCATTTAACAAAAATGACATTATTATTACTAAGATTATTATTAAGTAGACGTTCATTGTTTATAACCCTGTCATTAATTTAAATGAGGCGACAACATAAGCCCTACATGACTGCTACTACATTCTCATTGTACTTTAGGACAAGTAAGTAGCATATATCAACCGTACATAATGCAACTACAAGATAAAAAAAAAAAAAATCTACTATTAATGAGATGATATATTTACAAATGAAAAAAAAATGCTCTACTTCTACTTCTCTACGCCAGGGTTTACATATCTTATGAGAGATTAGAACGTCATTATCAACATTATTATCACTTTTAACTTCACAATATAATGTCATTAATTTTCAAGAGCAATGGACACATGATAAATTTCAGATTGTGTTTAAGAAGGACAAATTGAATAAATGTAAGTAAGTATATGTGTATTAATAAAGTTGAACATCAGCCAGCTATGTTGACTTCCGATGAGGCAAATATGTAAGAAATTCCATAATGCGTTAATGGCACCCTTAAACTAAATATGTGCCCAAGACAGAGTCTTGCACGGAAGCATATTCGAACAAGATTTTTTTTTTAAATAAAAAAAAAAACTACAACTGGAGGTTAGCTGAAATCTGCGCAGATCAAGTATGCACTTGCATATCATGAGACAACAGCAATGAACACGGTACATTTACTATCCTAATTTACCGAAACCCTTTCACATTTAAGATCCAAGTTATATATATGCGAAATCACGTTCAGAATATAATTTCTCTACCTACATAAAGCCCTATCCTACGCAATTGAAATACATGTTTTAAAAAAAAAAATCGCGAAACAAAATAACATGACACTATTTAACCGTAAACGCACAAGTTCAATTTACCTAACCTAAACAAGCAATCAAAGTATACATTTCCCAAAATATATCACGAGACAAAATAACATGACATTATTTAATAGTAAGCACACAATCTGATTTCCTAACCTAACAATCAAGATAGCTGTATATTGTGGGACACGTTCAATTTAAATCTTACCTAACCTAAGCAACCTAAACACATGATTTAATGAGGCACACGTTCAAAGAGACATTTCAGAGTGAAAATATTACTTAATCTAGCACTAAGAAAGAAATGTATCAATTCTGACATGGCACAATATTAGAGGCACATTAATATCAAGCGGTGCGCTCAAAGTAAAATTCACCAACAATTTTCAATGTTGATCACACATGCTTATAATATCTTTTTATTGAGTGGAAACGAGATGAGCTGTCTAAACGCGTAACGCCTTTTTCTTTAACTACACATATTTATTTCGAAGCACTCCATTTGGTGAATTAGTGAGTCTGTTTATGATCGGAACAAGAAGAAAATAAAATAAAATGGATAGAGATTACCAAATTAGCGGAGGTTCCTACAAATAGTCCTCTCGGTCCTTGTTCCCTGGATCCCTGGCTTCACAGGACAGGATAGGTTAGCAAACCTATTTATTTACACGTTGCAATCAATCTCCTAGGGTATTAGTTCCACGTCCTATTAAATATGGGACGTGGTCCCATTAGCCGACGAAATGAACTCCAACAACTATACTTCCTGCCCCATTACTTCATATCACTCGTAATGGCGGAAGTAATACTCGATGGCTTTTGGCCAAAACTTGTTTCAATGAATTTTTACTTCGGTCAGACTCCTCAGTGTTTCTTTTCTTCCAAAATAACTTAGGTTAAGACCAATTAGCAATTTATACTAGGTTAACTTCCAAAATTCTACACTTTTGGTTACGAAATTTCTAAATTTTGAGGAGCCGACTTAAGCCATCGTTCTTCTTACACTGTAAAACGGCGTTTCACTGCGTCATCATCCTCGCGTCACCAGACCTTAATAATAGCGGTTTTAATATTGCATAGTCGACTACGAACAAAAACAAATTTATATTCCTTCTGTTATTATACAAAACCCTAGATAAATAAGCAATCGTTTTACCTATTAAATAACATCTCCCAAGTATTGGAAGTAATCATGTAATGAAGTTTTAAATCTCACCTAGTTAGTTCTTGCAATCGTTCCCGTTGCTGTAGCAACGATTTCCTACAATTTGGTTGCAACATCGCCATTTTGACGATGTTAGGTTCACGTATAGCGATTCAAACGCCCTCTCGCGATCGTAACCGAAATGATCGCTATGTTCTTAACAAAAGAACGACGAAAAACAACAAAATAGCATGAGAAGTTAAATTTTCTTCAGCCAAAACTCATTTTGGATTGATATTTCTATAGATAAGGTAAATTAAAATAGAGTAAAAGTGTAAATTAAATTTTCACTATATTAAGCTATAACATGAGTGGAATTATTACAGTAACGCGAAACAATTGTAGAAAGAAACATTCGAAATTTTCGTGGTAAATTATTGGTGTGTTTGCGTATCTCATATGTGTTTTGCATATCGCATATAAAACTAATAATATTTTGTACCATTTATTTCATTGGCAACGAAACAAATTAACATCAAAACGAATCTTTTGAAGCACTAGGGTGCAGTATTACAATACACGAACCAACTTTAACGCTGCCTAAACAACCGGTAAACATTACAATCCGGGAGCCAACTCAAATAGAATGTAAACAACCGTTAATCGGGCTGTTACACGGTTAATGAAAAAGAACAAATCAGTAATTTCGTGCAAGTGAATTTTATTCAGAAAAGGCATTCTGCAAGTTTAATTACATGTTCCTAACTTTCAGGCTTGTGAAAACCCAGAACTTTTATTAAAAAAGGCCCATTTAGTTTTATTTCGTAAAATGATTTTATTAAATTTTCTAGAAATATTTAAAGCCATATTCCTACTTAAAATACCATTTATGCATTCATGTATTGTTCGATTTCCTTGTGGCGCAGCAGTCGCTCACCTCTGGCGCGGGTTCCTGGTTCGATACTAGCTGCGCTAAGTGGGCTTTGTAGTAGACAAACACTGTGTGCTTGGGTTTTCTTATGGTTCTTCCATTCACCCGGCAGGAGCTTCGGATTCCACGTTAATCACTAGATCTACGTCTCATATAGCCTCGCTGCTGAAAGGGATGTTAAGCTCATAATCAACTAAACCCCCTTTTTTCACATTCGTCATATCACCGTTATCATCCGTCTCATCGTCACCGTCTCCTTTAGCCTCGGTGCATATTTATCAGACATTTCACTTAATAATAATAATAATAAGTCATGCAAGGAAATCCGTAAAGCTCGAACTTCATACGTTTAGTGGGATACATTTTGCATCATTGACACTTGTTTATGTACCAGTTTCTAGGAAGAACGAAGTAGACAATTTTGTAGAGTAATAAAGCAGTGGGTACTTTTATAAAATATAGAATAGGAATAAAATCACTTATTATACTCTCAGGATTCAAATCCCTGAGCCAGCCGTCCTATCTGAACGTTCTTTTGGTTTCTCTCAAAACGCCAGTCAAATACTGGGATAGTACCTCAAGTTCAGAAGCCAGAAATAAAAAGCTTTATTAAATGGATTTTTTAAAATTATTTTTGGAAGAACAAATGTTTGATATGTATTTTTAAAAATTCTGATTTAGAGTTCTCAGTTTGCTTTCTTCTTCCAATAGATTTTACGATTAAAGATCTTCCTAGGTACGATAACTTTACTATACATCATATGAATACTCTTAAGATACGCGAGAAGGATTGCAGAGTTTCACGATTTGATTACCGTTAGTGTTGAATCAATAAAGGTAGTATAGGGCGACACACACTTAAAAAAGGAAATTACAGTATATTTTGTAATTTCCTTTTTTAAGTGCAGCGTTTTCGATTTGCAATTAACTGACACGTGGAGAAACACATTTTATCCTTTGTACTAACACTAGAGTATGTACTTCGAAAACAAAGGGACTGTAGTCCTACTGTTTTTATTTATTTATTTATTTATTTTTTAAATTAAAGACTAGGTGAAGTGCCCGCACTTTGCACGGGGGGAATTAGGTTCATGTAAAATATTTCCTCTCTTCCTTAGGATACGCATATCGATGAAAGTATAATAATGAAAATTCCATAAGATATTCTGTTTTTGGCATAAATTTTGAACTCTTTCTCCCTTAAAATCACAGTTTGAGGTAGGTACAAACTATATAGAAAATCCCATTTCAAACTGCTTAAGCGTTTCCCCGTAATGCGATCACAAACCAATGGCTGTGTCATTTTAAATGTGAAGGAGGAAACTATAGAGAAAACTGTCCTTCTTTCCTTAAAACAGAAATTTTCAAAAAACGGAGAGAGGTGTTTTCGCTTTAGATTTAATGAGAAATTTATGTAACGAGTTCCATCTTCTTATCTTGATGGGCTCCTGATATATTGTATTTTTGGCTCAAATTTTGAACCCCCTTCTACTTCTATTAGGATGAATCCTTTAACTAAAGTAACAGTAAAAACTCAGTTCAATGTAGATAATTTTGTTTCAAAATTCATTTCAAAGTTTTCAAACACATGATGTGATCACAAACAACAATCAGCATCGCTTTCAATGTGAAGAAAAGAATTATAGGAAAAAAAGCTTCTCCTTAGAACCAAAATTTCTGAAAGCGTTGAAACACTAGTCCTTTTGTTTTTAATTAGGAATTTATATACGTTTTAACCCCCTCCACCCCCCCACCCCCCCAGAGTGCAAATTCATTTCAAATTATTCAACCGTTTACTCGTGATGCGATCACAAACAACAAGTAACATCGCTTTCAATGTGGAGAATGAAATTATAGAAAGTGTTCTCTTGCCCCCCTTAAAACGGTAATTTTCAAGAATCTTGGGACACGGATCCTCTTATTTTTAATGAGAAGTTTATATACCAACTAGACTGGATCTTCGTCTTTCTAACTTGACAGGATCGTGAGATACTAATTTTTTTTTCTTAGATTTATTGCACACCATCTACACGAAAGAAGAAAATGAAACTATCAAAGTTATTCACAATTAAACAGTGTAGAGGCTTACATTTTTATTTTCCACTCTGTATATTACTAGAGGGTACGGTGGCACAGTGATAGAGCGTTCACCTCTGGTGCGTAAGGTCCCGGTTCGATCCCAGCTCGCGGCAAGTGTGCTTTGTGGTAGACAAACACGGGTTCTCCCGTTTCCTCCCACTTGATTCATTCCTCATCACCGTCTCCGTTAATCTAGCCAGCATAACCGTGGAACGTAAAACTCCCAAGATTTGATTTCTGTATATTACTACTGCTTCCACCTAGCGAGCCAGCAAGATGAACTCAAAGTACTATTACAGAAAATATTTTTCTCTTGGTAGAAGTAGTCTTATTTTTTCCCGCCAGATGAGAGCAGCAATTTAATTTTTGTCACTTTAGTTTAGTTGAGCAGCTAACATACTTTTGTAATTTTCATAACTGCCTCGGACGAAGCATTTGTGAATCATTCGCGGAGCTCCAAGGACTCCGCAGAGCACACTTTGGAAAAAGGCTAGTTTAGAGCATAAAGCAGTGAATATTTTCTGAAAATTCCTCTGTTAAATGATATCAGGGTCGATAGATCCCGGGTTCTAGATCGCCACTGGATATACGAATCTTGCGTCTTGTTTAGCCTTGTTTTTAGATATTAGTATTGGCAAATTTTGGTTGCCAGTAGTTTTGAATCTATGTGCTTGGGTGGATTAAAAACAAATCATAGTAAATTTGATATGAAGTTCAAACGAATAACGAATGTTTGAACTTAAAGCTCAAATATATATATATTTAAATTCTAGTAACACATTTAATTACTTTGACTGTAAAGCCAAAACATGTAGGCTTGTGTATCAAATTTGTATTTTTATTATTATTGCTGCTGGTATTCTGAACTGGCTTCTAGATCAGAAGAAACATTTGGGAGCACTAAATGTTGTTATTATACTGTATTAAAGGAACTTCTTTCTTTAAAGAAAAAAAAAAGGTAGAAACCTGTGAAAGTATACAGTATTTAGTCTTTTACTTGTCTTATCTAGATATTTCGATGTGATTAAATATCTTAGAGAAATACGAGAGTCAAATAACGTTGGCAGTACTAAATTGTTTTAAAATACTACACAGTGAATACATACAATAACATTTAAAGTTGGTTTCCTTAAGGAGTCATTTCTTCAACTTGCTGCTAATAATTTTGATAATTTTACTGTCTTTATAATTGGAGCATTTGGAAGGGTAGATTGGGTGATTTATTTTAAATGTGGATTAAAATAAATAAGGGAATAGTCTGAAATGAGAAAATGAGACAATGAATCTTTATATTTTTTCTAAAATGCTCACTTTATAATAATCTTTATTTTACGTTTGATGTTAAATGTTGCTTTTATTTCCGAGTGGAATTGTTGGGACATATTGCTGTGTAATGAGAAGCTTATTCAATTCATTGTTCACGATTGTTGCTTTAAGCCATGATGACGTTTTGATAACGAGTTTCTCACACAGCTGAGCTGAGAGGGGCTACTAGAAACTCATTTGTATACGACGCGAGTGAAAAATTAAAACATTTGAGGGTTTCGAGAATGCGTTTATACTAAAAATTGCCCTGAGTTTGAGACAATTTGGTCTACGCAGAATTAGAGCGGAAAAGAACTGGCACGCATTCAGCAGCCAACTACCAAATGAAAATGGAAATGAAATCTTTGAGTTTTACGTCCCACGATTATGCCGGTTAGGCTAAAGGAGACGGTGATGATGAGTAATGAATGAAATGGTTTAATGAAGAAAGTGGAAGGAAACGGGAGAGCCCCGAGGAAACCCACGCACACGGTGTTTGTCCACCACAAAGTCAGCCAACTACCAAGTGTGCCTTACTTTAAAATCAATTACACTAGTTAACAAAGGTTTTGTTACATAAAAGGAAATACCTGTTCTTAAAGGAACTTTTTGCGCTGAATTCGAATATGCACTCGGTTTTTCTCCATCACGTACGATTTTCCCGTAACAGAGGGATTTTCGGGAAAATCCCTCAAAAATTTCCCTTTTCGTTTATTTTACACCCCAAGATCTTGTCCCCTTGCATATACTGACATAGAAATTATACCTAAGTATACTTTGATTCATATTTAACAAACCGTCCAAGTTTCGTAATAATCGCTTTGTTCTTTCTAGAGAAATAAATATGTTTGTATGTATACTGTGTGTACTGTTTATTGCACCTTATAGTAATGCTTTCAGATCTCTTAAGTTGAGGCAAAACGTTTTGCTTTATTACCACAAACACATATATAAAATATAATTTACAAGTGTGACAATTTACAATAAACAATAATACAAATATACCAAAAGGCCTTGAAAAGACAATCAAAACTATCACAATATATGAAACTTCCATTGGGTTACAAAAACATACACTACTTCCTTCTTTTGTAAGAAATGTTGCATTCTCTAACAAGACCCCAACAATAGTCCCCCATCATTGAAGGATCCCATCGTCCCTGGTACCTTTTCTCCATTGCCATTATATCTTGGTGGTATTTTTGTATCATGTCCTGTACGATTTCTGTGTAACTCTCAGCTTTGTTATTGCCCAGAAAGTTGCGCACAACACACTTAAATGCTGTCCAGGCAGCTAGCTCAGCACTGTTTAACTTGCTGTCAAAGCTATCATCAAGCATTAATTTCCTAATTTGGGGACCAATAAACACTCCCGCTGAAATCTTAGCGTCACTCAGGTTAGGGAACTTATCTCGCAAATACTTGAAACCTTCACCAGATGTGTCCATGGCTTTGACAAAGTTTTTCATAAGTCCTAACTTGATATGAAGTGGCGGTAGTAATATCTTATTAGGATCTACCAAAGGAGCGTATTTGACGTTGCATTCTCCAGGTACGTAATTCACTCTAGGTTCCCATTCCTTCACTTCATAATGTTTGTCATCAGCTCGGCTATCCCATAAACATAAAAAACATTGGTACTTCGTGTAACCGCACTGCAGTCCTAATAAAATACCAACTACCTTGAGATCACAACATATTTGCCAACAATGGTCCTTGTAATTTATAAGATTTAGCAAAGTTGACATGGTGTCATAGGATTCCTTAATCTTCACTGAGTGCGCAAGTGGTATAGAAGGTTTTTTATTTCCATTATGTAAAAGGACAGCTTTAAGGCTGACCTTTGACGCGTCGATAAATAACCTCCATTCTTCTGGAACGTAAGGAATTCCTAGCTCCGCTATCAACCCATTTATATCCGTACATACGCACACATTATCTTGCATTAAGAAATAGCTTGAAAATTGAACATGCCTTTTCCTGTACACTGATATGTTCGTTTCTGTATCCAATAAGTTCCACTGCTGGAGCCTTGATCCCAGAAGTTCCGCCTCTTGTTTTGTCAGGTGCAAATCACGGACTGGGTCATTAAGTTCACATTGCCGGATGAAATGTGCCTCGCGAACACAGTCAGGGATGAACGTTGGATCCTTGGATGTACATGTTGATGTCGTTGGTTCATCAAGGTCATGATCATCATCAGAGTCTTTTGGCCATATCTCTTCTCAGTTGGTAGGGGGCTCGGGAAGTGGAAGTTCATCCCCGTGCGAAATAGGTCTAATTGCGGATTTAACGTTGGGATAACTTATTGTGTATTTGCTTTTTTTAGAATGTCCCTTAACTACTGTGAGACAAAAATAACAATCATCCAGATGGTTGGTGGGTTCTCTCCACACCATTGGTACAGCAAATTTCATGAACCTCCGTTTCCCTTTGGCCCATGCAAGTAAAGTGACGTAGCACGACGCACAAATTATGTTGGGTGCCCAAGTTATGTCCTGATCTCCCACACGACATCCGAAATATATATAATATGCTAGTTTCACCGATGGCGTAATGGATCTACACTGTCCTTTAACTACAAACTGGCCACACACATAACAAAAACTATTTGGTGAGTTAACACACGAACGCCGTCCTCTTGACGCCATTGTACTGGTCACAAACTAAACTTCTGGTCTTAGTTGGGTATAATGCCGCTAAGATCAAACATGAAAGCACTCTTAGCAGCAAAGACAACTTTGAAAGTGAAGTAGTGTTAAACCACACGTCAATATAAAAATGTACAAAACTCCCTCACCAGGTGTCAAGAACACAAGAAAGAAAGAAATGCGCGGGGGGAGGGGGGAAACAATACTGTAGTGGAAAATTCAGACTGCATTAGTTCATTGTTGTCAACAATGAGTCTGTATTCCATTCTTTCTTTCTTTTGCATTCTGTTACATTTGATAACAAATATTAATAACCATTTCATGAACAAAACGAAAAAACTTGGAGAATTGTATATTTATGTATTAAGATATACATATATTGTACGATTAAAAAAAAATATACGTTGGAAGTACATTCTATTTTTATACACGTTTCTAATTTACAGAGAGCAATACAAGTGTGTTGTTGACTATTGTAAATATTAATTTTTATGTCTGTGTTTGTAGTAATAAAGCAAATCGTTTTTACCCCAACTCAGGAGATCTGAAAGCATTACTATCAGGTGCAATAAACAGTGCACACAGTATACATACAAATATATTTATTTCTCTAGAAAGAACAAAGCGATTTTTACGAAACTTTTAGGGTTTATTAAATATAAATCAAGGTATACTTAGGTATAATTTCTATGTTATTATATGTAAGGGGACAGGAGCTAGGGGAATAAAATATCTGAAAAAGGGAAATTTTTGAGGGAATTTCCCGAAAATCCCTCTGTTACGGGAAAACTGTACGTAATGGAGAGAAACCGAGTGCATATTCGAATTCAGCGCAAAAAGTTCCTTTTAGATCAGGTGATCTTTCTCATGTAACAAACAAAAAGTTTAAATTTGTTAGCTAGTGTTATTTTTGTTTTCTTATTTTTTAAAATACTGTTCTGATCTTTTAGTAATGTAAGTATTAACTTAGTGTATAGTAAATATATTTATGTTAATGACAAGTCGTTTAAATCGTGATTTATACACACAACTTTCCCATGTATACGATACATGCATGTATAGAGTTTCCATGTTTTCGTAATTCATAGCATTTCTATGTTCTGTGTACTCTTTCGCTGAAATATTGGTGGTATATTCTCGATTAGCGTTGTAGCTGTATTCTTTGTGACGAGATAGAAGGAAAATTACGATATTTCTTTAATCATTTCGCATAGAAAGTTAAAACACTCTCTTTGTGGTGGTAGCTTGTATAAATGCATATGAGCTTACGAAACAGGTCTATCATGACAAATGTGTTGAAAGATTCCAAGGTCGATTCCCGGACTTGGAAATAATAATCGGCCATCAAGAAATCTATATAATTTTACCTGACAGCAAAAGATAAGAATATCCCATTGAAATTATTCTTTAAGCGTACGCATCTATTGCATTCTAGCATTTCTAAAATAGTTTAGCTTAGTTTCAATATTTCCTTTTTATTGTTTATTTGCTGCACTTTTATTGTAGGATATCTCGTTGGATTGTCCTATTTCGGGAACATAGACTTCCAGAATGTAGTTCTCAGTGGTTCCTTAGTATGGAAGATGTACTGCCTTGTAGCTGTGGTAGTTCCTGTAGCAGTAGCCTTTACTGTTTGGTCGTGGTCAAGAGACAGATGGAAGAACCATCCACTTGCCAAAACCCTCTCTATCTATGCTTCTGGCAATACAACATGGAGAAATGTGGCATCGGATATTGATACAGAATTTAGAAGGTAATTCACTTTTTGTTTTATTTTTTTTTATTTATATAATGTGTTGGTAGGTTATTAAATATATTACATAAATACAATATATTAAATTAACGCATAATTTGTTTACATGGTAATACTTACTTTAGGACAAAGGAAATTTAATAAATAAGAAACAAGAAGCTTCTAAAATAGTAGACAATTCATCACGAGATATGTGCAGTGTTGAAAACATTAAACAAGTTTTGTGTAGATTTCTTTAAGTACAACAATATCTAGTTTTATATTATATTAATGCCAAAAATATATTAGTATCGTTTCTCGTAAACCAAGTACGTTGAAATTCGACTCTCCTTTTATGAACTCCATCTCGTTGACTACAATAGAAATTATTCTGAATAATTATGAAACACCTTATAGAAGAAAAATCTTCTTTAATTCTTTACCGGTGGGTAACGTAGGCAAAATGGCTGAAACGTTCCCATGTTAAACGGTGATACTGATACGTTGAATAAGGAATGATTTAGAGTTTATCTCCCGATATAAGTGGTATACGATGACCTATTTCATTGATAATAGCTCCTTCTTGACCCCAAGTACCACTTGACTCTATGACAATTGAAACAAACCAATATTTATCAAGGAGATCAATATATTTATTATTTTTGTCGGTCTCCTTACGAGCAGTTACGAGACCTGCGCGTGATGATGAGTGTGGAAGATTGAAGGGAGCATATGTAGTGAAACGTACTTTTAAAATCCCAGTTTTCTTTGTCGTGTGATTATCCTTAAGATTAGCGTGCCTGAATTTATTCACAGACTAAAAGACAAAATTATTGTTTAGTCTTCTTTTGATAAAGAAAATCTCACATTTACAAATAAGAACTAACAAAATCTTTTACAGATATGTTTTATAGTAATGGTAACTTGTATCAGTTAAGAGAGAGAGAGAGTAGGAAGACGTGAGGCAATTCTAATACCAGTCAGGGATTATACATTTTATGTATTTCAGTTTTATAGTTCAACTCGGTATGATATTTAGCATAACACATATACAAGGCAAGCATAGTTGCTTTTGAAAAAAAAAAAAAAAAAAAACTAGTTTCAGTAGCTGTTATAAGTAGAGCCCGAAATTAATGACAAAAAGCCGAAAATGGCTAGCAAAACTGCGAAATAAAAACACAAAGATAGCAGGTAAAATGACAAAATAAAACAAATAAACAAGGGCTTTTGGGAAAAGATAGGTACTAAAATATTTAAAAACTATAAGAGCCTATAATTAGTGTATTAGTCGAATAAAACATGTGAGTCCTATGAAATAAGATGTTTTATTTTGCAGTTAATATTTAAAATTTTAAAGTTTCTCTTAAGGAAGATAACGTTCCTTCTCTCTAGATTTTTAAATTGAGCGTAAATGGACTCTACAATATTTTGTGCAGTCGGTGAATTGATTTTGTTCTGCAGAAGGTGGGCAGCTAAAATCTGTTATTTTCAAAATGATCTCTGGCGATGGTTTCATTATCATAAGTAGCAGTAATACGGTTACTAGCGCGCTTAAATTTCACAAGTTTGTTAATCATCTTGATGCAGACACAAGAATCTGTTAGTAGCCTCATAGATCGTGAGCAAAGTTATGAACTGATCATAAATGGGTCTTAAAATTTTAAATATGAAAGTTTACACTTATTGATTGTATTCTTAATGATACAAGTTGGTGTGCGAAATGTTAAGTAGTACCTTGCGAATAAAAATTGAAAGTTGGATTTAGTGAATCAGCTCTATACCTCCATTACCCGTGGGAACAGTTAAAAATATAGTCCCTTTTCTAAAAGTAATATTCATCCATATTTGTAGACTAGTCAGAAGTTCCCTACGTGGCAACAAATCCCTCACATTTTCCAGACTGGCAAAATTCCTAAGTCAAGTGAGTGGATTGCGTAGACAAGAATCGATTCAGAGCTGTTTCAGGTAATAGCTACATTTCCACTGTTTATGATTAGATATCACCTCACAGAAGCATCCGAAAAGGAGACCAGGCAAGAGGCCAAGGAAAAATCAGTTCCCTTTCTTACAAGTAAAGGGTCCAAATGGATGAATCGAGTTGCGGCATGAGACATAGTGCACCTGATAGAGGATGTGAAAATATGTGTATGTGCAAAGTTATAGCGGCTGAGCGCCATAAGAAACGGAGGGGTCAAATTTGGTGGGAGAAGGGTTATGCTATGTTACGGAACTGTATATCAAATAAACTGTTGAATCGTAAAAATAGTGAAAGATAGACAAAGCAAACAGTGATAGTTTCACATATTGACAAAAGAAGAATAGGCAGAGTAGATCATGAATCTCCGCCGCCATCTTGAAATCTGCCATTTTGAAATTTGTGATCTTTTTGAAATGGAAAGATTGTCATGTGATATATAAATTAAGGTCAGCATGTTCTCAAAAATTCAATTATGAACTTTAGTGATCGTTATATGCACTTATTTGGAAGATTTAGGATCATGTGTATAGTTATTTACGAAAATCTAGGAGACTAATGTAACTAGACTGTTAGTCTAAGAGACTAAGACTGTTAGTCTTCTTGCCCTGTAGATATGTTCAACTGACATGTGTTTTCGTGATAATCCAAACTTTCAACATACGAGTATTAGTCTCCTAGATTTTCGTAAATTATTATACACATGATCGTAAAGCTTCCAAATAAGTGCATATAACGATCACTAAAGTTCATAATTGACTTTTTGAAAACATGCTGGCTCTAATTGATGTATAACATGACTCTTTCTATTTCAAAAAATATCACAATTTCAAAATGGCGGCGGAGGTTTGTGATTTGTTCTGCCCATTCTTCTTTTGCCAATATGTGAAACTATCACCGTTTGCTTTGTCTATCTTTCACTATTTTCACGATTGAACTGTATATTTGATGTATTTCAATAACATAGCATAGCCCTTCACCCACCAACTTTGGCCCCCCTCCCCTCCGTTTCTTATGGCGCTCAGCCGCTATAACTTTACACATACACATATTTTCACATCCTCTATCAGGTGCACTATGTCTCATGCCGCAACTCGATTCATCCATTTAGACCCTTTACTTGTCAGTGCTCACTAGGTTTTATGGAATTTGTTTCCTGCCACGCCTGGATGGCATGTCTTGCGTTGATCAAGATAGGGTTCGTGTTAATTAGAATGCTGTCTAATTTCCTGCCTTAATGATTATGCTTACCCTGCCTTAGTTGTTCTGTTTTCAGCCAGTTACCTGTTATTATTCTTTGAGCAATTGATGCTTACATTGAGTCCACAAAGATAGTCTGAAGTCATCTCTATAACGTTTTTAAGGTCACTTTTAATTCACATCGTTATGTAAAAGACTATAGATTAACTTATTAAAACTTATAGATGGTGTGTGTACTCAGAAGTTGCGTATGAGTCCATTCATCCATTTTCTTTTAATACGACTTTATAATTCAAATGCACAAGTAAATCCAAAATTATTTTCACTACTTACATATTACAAATGAATATTCTATTGTTAACGTCTACCGTTTTTTCGTTTCAGAATTGATAAAATTAGCATCCAGACCAGTTCTGTGGTTAAAGTGATTGCAACCGATAATTGGATTATTAAAGTGATGCCATACAAAATGCATGTAATACATCAAAGTGATGTATCATTAATTCTGATCAGTAGTGATCATCACAATATTTCTTCGCAAAGTCCAGGTGGAGCACAATTCCTTAATATAGAAGTAAAAAGTGTTAGACCGAATATTAGCTCTTTTTATATAAGGTTAGTATGTTTTTCTTTTGTTTATATATATATATAATCAAATCTGGATAAGTGGAATCACAAGGGAATGCCTATTTAATCCTACTTACAAAGGTATCGAATTTCTTACTTAGCAGGTCGAAAAAACCGATGTCTCGCTTGTAGAGGTAATGTTGAAGGACAAATAAGTGCATATATAACATACAGTACTTTATAATTTTTATTTCGTAAAATTTGACATTGGAAAAAAAAAAAAACAGTACAACAATGTAACAAACATTTTTATTCTAAAAGTTTCTCATCGTCTGCATTTTTATCAACATTTATCATATTTTCAGTGTCATATACTTGATTGAATATACTTCCATTACCACTGGTGATCTCTCAAAACATTTATATTGCTTCTGTAATCTTCTCTGCTTGACAGTTGGTCACTATTTCTTCAGTACTTTCAGTTCCTTGGTTTTGCTCAAATTTTTCCAATAAATTTGTTTGGTAGCTATCAGTAATGTCATGTTCGTTTTGTTCTTGTGAAACCAGTAAGACGTTACCAATACCTACGTTATCTTTGAATTTAGGCAATGGGACGTTATTGTTGCCCATGACTCGCCTAAGTCTAGCTTGTGTTTTCACATCCATGGGTTTCTTCTTCTTGTAGGGCATTAATTTCTTCATTTGAAACACATTTAAAGCCAGATTTTTTAAACAGTAAGAAGCACTCTCTCTCTCTCTCTCTCTCTCTCTCTCTCTCTCTCTCTCTCTCTCTCTTCATCTGCGTTAGAAATATTTTCTGAAGAATAATCATTTAATATGGTCGGAAGATCTTCCATCCACTAATTACATATGATATTGTCAACTGTATTGCTTTTGCCACAAATCTTTTTGAGAGCTAAATCATTTCGCTTCGTAAAACCGTCGAACTAGCAATTATTCCCAGCAAATCCTTGAATGTTTAGTATTTCTGCAAATCCACCGCTTTGTATTTAATCCAACACTTGGCGCGTTATTAGTCAAACCACGAGACATTATTCAAGTTCAAAAAATTAAATCTTAGTTATTAAGCTACAACTATTCCATTTACAAAAGTTGTTGGATGCAAAAATGACGGGAGCGCGAAATTTTTTACAGTAACAGAGCTTTCTCACTTATGCAGGTCTCACTTACCCAGGTTTGACTGTTGTCGAAATAAACACTAACGTCACTTCGATTACATCTCAAGACTATTACCATTTATTTGGGCAAATAATTTCTGGAAACATTAGTTCTGTTCAGTGGCGTAGCACACTTTTGCGGCCCCCCCCCGCAAAGTATAGAGAAGGGGCCCCACTTGTAAAGCCGACACAAGTAAGGTGGAAGTTCTACTTCTTTAAAACTTTATTCCTCGCAAGACTTCGGGGCCCCTATGCATCGGGGCCCCCCCGCACTGCGGGGGTTGCGGGGGCAGCTGCTACGCCACTGGTTCTGTTAGTGCAAAGACAAATAATTGATTCTGTTAGCAGCAAGAAAAATAATAACAGTGCATCTTTACAAATTGAAGGAATATTTTAAAATAGGAGGCTTTAATTAATAATAAGAAGCAATTCTTGTCTCCCAAGATCCGACGGAAGAAGGTGAGTTCTCACAGTTTATATGGAGAAACAGAATTGTATTTTGAAGTAGAGAAATGAGTAAAATTCACGTAATCTTATAATGTTCTGTATATCAAATTCATTATGTCATACATAACTTCATATCTAATTGGTAAGGAATTATAAACATGGAAATTTTTCTCTCTCTCAGCAAATTTTAGTGTTTAAAACATTATTATTTTAATCTTGGTAACTATACGCTTCAAATATTGTTTCAGTGCTTATCAAAGTTAGTATTATAAGTTAGTGTGTGGTGACAGTACAATGCGAGAAGCAACGAAAACTGTGACAGTATTTTGCCTACTTTGCTGCAAACAGAAAATATATCAGGGCAAAATAGTCCAGAGATAAAAATTTTCCCATATTCGAATCTCCGGAAAGAGTATTATGAAGAACTATTGGACGAGAGCATAACATGGCTGGGTCTGGTGGCATAGTCCCGTAATTCATCTTCGGAAGCGAAATAGTATTGTAGGGAACTGCATATACTGTGAGGTTTCCTGTTGCATAATCGTCCGTTCTTCCATTAGCTGCACTTTGTGGTGGACAAACACCGTGTGCGTGGGTTTTCTCGGGGTTCTCCCGTTTCCTCCCACTTTATTCATTCCACCATTTCATTCATTACTCATCATCACCGTCTCCTTTAGCCTAACCGGCATAACCGTGGGACGTAAAACTCAAAGATTTCATTTCATTTCATTTCCATTAGCTGCACTAGATACAATCGCGGCCATGAATCTGTGTCCACGTTGCTAGTACGTCCTATCTTTCATAACTTAATATTGCACAAAAGAGAAAAGAAAAACATAACATAGAACGCTAATAAATACATGAAAACCACAACAGTTCGGTCAAAATTGAGACAAGTTTGTAAAAGGCGACTGCACCCAGAAATACGTGATTTACCTTCGTACATGATATTTTTGTTTTTTCACAACTAAATATATCCAATATTTTAATCCTTACGAGATCTTTTTTTTGGGATCAATTCACTCCGCTTTATTGGAAACTGAGCAACGCATATTTTTGGTTGAGTTCGTATTGTCCTGGCAAGAAGAAGCCGAGTTGAACAGAACTCAGAAGCTCACGGCGTGCAAAGTTGTGGGACACAGCCGTCTGTTGTCGAACCGGACTTACTTCTGACCAAGTCTGGCTAGAAATATAGCAATCTGCTGTTCCTAGGCGATGGGGTACTTGCTTACCGAGTTTCATTCAGATCCTGCTAGTAGTTAGTGGAAAAATGAAATACCACATACAAGCCAAGCCGAACAATGCGTGTCCCTGGCCGAACTCGGACACAAAATATAGCAACTTTTATTTCCATGACCGTGGGATATTTGTCCCATCAAATTTGGTTAGATCTGGCCAGCAGTTACAGAAAAATAAAGTACTATATTCAGGCCGAGCCTTCTCTGTCCGAGCTTGGCTGTCAAATACAGCAAACTTTAATTTTTAGAGGATGGACTTTTGTCCTCGAATATTGATCAGATTCCTCTAGTAGTTACTGAGAAATAAAGTATGACACACAAAGCGAACCGAGCCGAGGCCAACCACTAAATACAGCAAATTTTATTCCCTTGGTTATGGGCAATTTGCCCACCAAATTTGTTTCAGATCCGACCGTTGTTACCGAGAAGTACTGCTACATATCAGGCGAGCCGAGCCGAGCCGAACCAAGCCTGTCCCTGTCGGAGTCCTCCACCAAATATAGTCATCTTTATTCCTTAGACGATGGGCTACTCGCTCACCGAATTTTGTTCAGATTCAGCCAGTAGTTATCGAGAAATAAAGTACCACATATAAAGCAAGTTGATCTGAGTTGATCCTTCCCCTAACGGAGCCTGGCCACCAAATACAGCATTTTTTTTTATTCATTTAGCCACAGTCTATTTGTCCATCAAATTTGGTTCAGATCTGGCCAGTAGTTACCGAGAAACGAGGTACCAATATAAGGGAAGCCGAACCTGTTCCTGGCCGAGTCCGTTCACCAAAAATATAGATCTCTATTCCTTGGACGATGGGCTATTTCCGCATCGAATTTCGTTTAGATCCAGGTACTAGTTACCGAGAAATAAAGTACACATACAAAGCGTGTCGAACCCAAACTGTCCTTGGCCAAAACCAGCGACCAAATAAAGCATGTTTTATTCATTTGGTCATGGGTTACTTGTCCACCAAATTTGTTTGAGATCCGGCCAGCAGTTGCCAAGAAATAAAGCACCACATACATACACTTGGAGTGAAACTATAAGCTTCCGTATGCTTACGCAGGAAATTAAACATTAGAGTCCCACAGTATTCTGAAATAACATTAAGTCCTTATATCACGCTTTTACTAATCAATCCTTAGCTTGAATTATTTTATCACTTATAAGTGTTCTTCTAAAGGACATTTTGAGTTACATTTTCCAGTTTCAAAATATAGAAATCAATACAGTTTTGCATATTAGTATCATGAATTAAGAAAACAAATGTATCATTTTTGTTGTTGACAGATCTAGAAACTACCTAGAGAATAAACGAATATAAAATGGTGTTACAGTAAATTCTTGCTAAGCACCAGATAAAACCGGACAAATAAACAAAAATCACCAATAATCGAAAATATTTATTGATTTACCCCAAAAATGGTTTAGTATAAGAAAGTTATTAACATCTACATTATTTATACTATAACAATGTTTCGATTGTTGCTGTTTATGGTTCAACAATTATTATTGTATCATTTGAACATACTATGATTTCTTCTTGAATAATCCGTAACCTAGTTACATACCAAACTCATTAAAAGGATGTTCTACATGGTGGACTATCCAGGAAGAATTAATGAGACGTAAATCATCGGAAACAAATTTACACAAAAATCCCAAGTATCGATTCGTTTCCGATGATTTACATTTCATTAATTCCTGTAGAATTCTAACATACAGAAGATCCTTGTAATGAATCTAGTCCGTAATTAAATTATGGGTTATTGATGAAGACATCAGAGTATGTTAAAATGATTTAATAATAATTCGTTAAACCGTATCTAAAGGTAAGAAATTATGTTTATTTATTTATTTAATACTAGCTGAAATAGCGCACGAGAAGAATTGAAAATAAAGAAATGGGTAGAATACATAACGACGATCAATTCCTTCGACATTTCTCCTATCGATTCTTGGGCCAGCTGGAATCCTCGTACATCGCATGGGAAGAATAAGGGTAATGAAAATAATTCAAAGATTTAAAAAGTATGCAACCTGAAACAAAAGAAAAAAAGCTGATTTATCATCAAGTAGAATAGTTTACTGTACATATACGTACTTTATTTATAAATTTTGATCCCCAATCCCGTCTGAAGACGAAAATTAAAAAAAAAAAAAAAAAAAAAGAAAGGCTTCGTATGCGATTAGCTCTGGTGAAAATCTCTTTGTGTGGAACTTTTGATGACTCTAGGTGGCTGATTTCTGTGTGAAAATCTAATAACAGACATACCTATATTCTTTCCTATATTAGTATAGCTGTATCGTGTGGCACCCGTAAGTAAACACATTGCATTGTTTATGTGCACAAAGTAAAGCCACATTGCCACGTTAAATGAATCTTGTAGCTGTCATATATATATATATATATATATATATATATATATATATATAAACCTTTCAACCCGATCTTTCTATTTACTCTTTACATGTTACAACTTCTTGAAGGCAAGAAAGGTTTCTCCACACATGCAGCACTGGACTCTAGTGGACAAACAGTGAACCTCCTCATTAAAAACGTGTATTTTGACGCACTTCCCCTCCCTGTCCAAAAGATTCCGTTGTTTCGGAAGCGGCGAAACTGGTTTTTCTTTTATGTCAGCGGGAGGGCGATAGCAGGGAGCAAGCAAGATGTCCCAGAAAGTGGCGCATCGGTTCACTCCTTGCAAGATGGAAAAAATGTTTTATGACCCTTTCAAGACTATGCGTACACGGTGAAATATGGTAGGGTTTCAAGATTTTTTTTATGACAGCTACAAGTTCTAACGTGACAATGCGGCTTAAGTGATACTAATATGATACAGGGGCCGCGGTGGCTTAGTGGTAGAGCGTTCGCGTCTTGTGCATGAGTGTCCCGAGTTCAAACCCTGTTCCCGTCAAGTGAACTTTGCTCCCGTTAAGTGAACTTTGTGGTGGACAAATACCGTGTGTGTGGGTTTTCTCGGGTTCTCCCGTTTCCTCCCACTTTCTTTATTCCACCATTTCATTCATTTCTCATCATCACTGTTGTCTTTAGCCTAGCCGGCATAACTGTGGGGTGTAAAACTCAAAGATTTCATTTCATTTCACTAATATGACAGAGTTACTATAATGTTAGTGTCTTCGTAATTAGTGTTATCTAGTAATTAATATGTATTCCTTATCCACAGGTTAAATTCTCTGGACTTCAAAGACCTACAAGAGAAAGTCCATAGGCCTATTGTTAATTTACAAAACATCCCTATTCACAGAAGCCTTAGTGATAGATTCTTAGAAGCATTCAGAGCACAAGTCCAAGAAAATCCTCGATACGAAATAAATGAGGTAAGAAATTGTATTCTTTATGTCTTTTGTGGCATAGAACACTCCTAACATTCATGTTAATTATTTAGATTGATGATACGATAGAATTTTAACTACCTACACCTACAGAGGATTGGAATTAAAACAGTCGGTTGTTTCCTTTATTGTTTCTGAAAACAGCCCTCTTAGAACAAGTGTTATTGCAGTGAAATGAATAGAAAGTACTAACCTTCGATCGTGTTGAAAATTTGAGTGTTAGATTATTCTCATCCTGTCTGGAATCTTTTTCAATAACACATCGGTTAGTTACGTTGATTTCTTTGAAAAATGATCTTAGACTGAAATAATCGTAGATATGAAGGAACTGAACCACCAGAAAAAAAAAAAAAAATGAGTATATATCAAGTTCTTTCCCCAAAGGATTTAATAATCACTTATTGCTTCCTGCATTTACCATTATTTTTCACTTAAGAATTTTGTTCATGAAAACTGAAATTTAATTATGAGTGTCACTCTATTATGTTTAAAAATACTTCATTATGTTTGAAGAAACGTGATCATTTTTCTCAATGCAGAAAGTAATAAATGATTATTAAATCATTTGAAGAAAAATATTAATATATATTGGCAGTGTAGTAGCGGTAGAAGGTACATTAATAAAGGGACCGGAGAAGTCCTGAAACCGTTCGTTGTAATTCTCATGCAAAGTAGGATTATACGAAGGCCGTTCAGAAAGTAAAACGATTGCGCATCGCCGACCACCTACCATTGCGATCGCATGCGCAGCAGTTAGCTCCTTCCTTCACCTCAGCGGTCACGCTACTTGTTTTTGCAGCGATTCAAAATGGCGGCGCCAATCGAAAATCCCGCCAAATGTGACGTACGGAGTATCATTCATTTTCTGAACGCGCAAAAAGTTGAGCCTATTGAAATTTATAAGTAAATAAAGAATGTTTATGGCGATAGTTCAATGAATAAGTCATTAGTGAGGAAGTGCTGCATTGTGTTTAATCAAGGAAGGACCATCATGCATGATGAAGATCAGAGTGAGAGAGAGAGGCCATCACTTTTTACGCAAGAACTGAAGGAAAAACTCGAAGAAAAATATCAGGAAAACCGACGTTTCACTTTGAGCACGTTAGACTGAATCTTTTTCACAAATGTCCATGATGAGGAACTCAAGCAAGCAGTGACAGCCTGGACGGCAAATGAGTATAACATCGGTTCTGAAAAACTGGTCCCACGTTATAACAAGTGCCTTGACAACTATGGTGATTACATAGAAAAGTAGAGTAAGATCATGTGGCTTTGTAAATCAAGTTTTGTGCTGATATCTTTTGTTTTTGTTTTATCATGCCAAAACGTTCTTTATTTTCTAGACAACCCTCATACATTAATATAATATATGCATCCAATAGCTTCCATAAGGCACCGATTCTCAAACTTTCTTCCATCGGGAAACTGTTTTCATAAGAGAAATAAATGAAACGATTTACTTGTTTTTATTCCAGTTCTCTGTAAAGATACAATAAAAGTCAGAGTAAAAACTGCAACTGGGCTTGGGATCTAACTTATAAAGAATGCATCCCAATTGTAAAATGGGTTTTCCATATTCTGAAAACCGATTGAGATAGCCTCTCCGAAGGTGTCATTTATTCCAAAGTTGTAGGTGCTGATTGGTATAAATAATGAAGTTACGGCCCGGTAAAGATTTGGGAAAAGTGAACGCAGACAGCGATAAAATTTTAAGATAAATTCAAATATCTTTAAATGTATTTAAACAATCTTTAAGAAATTTTAGTAACATTATACACACTATAGAGGCTATCGAAAGACAGTACCACTAGTTGTCAAATTGGTATCCACCTTTTTATTTTCAAACGACACTACCTCATGTTTATTATGCATATATGATGATTAAATAATGGTGAATAAAAATATATGTCCAATACGTAGCAGTGTTGCAACAAGAGTTATTTGATGATGATACGGATTTTTTTTTAATATTGTATTCTTTTATTGGTTGACCGTATTGCTCGGGTGTCTGGTAATTGCCTCAAAAGTCATTATTTTGTTAACACTCTTAACAGGCACATTAACAATTCGGTTCCGCCATGATTATTACATTAGTATTGACTAGAGTGTACTTAGTAGATTTTTATTTGTTATTGCATTTGTTTATGTTATATTTATTCATAACATGTTACGCCCTGCCGGGGCCTTTGTGGTTCAGAATTGGGGTCCCTTCTCCGATCCCAACTTCCACCAAGTGGCCTTCGTAGTAAATATACAGATGGTGATCAGAAAAATGGAAACACCTGAACGAAATTGTAACTTACCAGATTAATATGGTGTCGGGCCACCTTTCGCCTTCAGAGCAGCCTTGATGCGACGTGGGATGGAGGCATAGAGGTCGTGAATGGTAGCAAGTGGAATTTTACACCATTCCTCGTGCAGGGCATCGGCCAGTTCTGTGAGAGAGGATGGAGGTGGAAATCGTCGCCGGAGTTGTGTTTCCAAGACGGACCACAGATGTTCAATTATGTTGAGATCTGGGGATTGGGCGGGCCAGGGGAGGTGTTGAACTTCATCCCGATGTTCCTCAAACCACGCTGCAACAACGCCAGCTGTGTGAATGGGTGCATTATCATCCTGGAAGATGGCGTGATTGTCCGGGAACAACATCCGGACCATAGGATGCAAGTGGTCTCCTAAAATTGCGACATAATCGTTGGCAGTGATTCGTCCGCTAAATGTGACCACAGGACCCAATGAAAACCATGATATGGCGTCCCACAGCATCACCGAGCCGCCGCCATGTTTCACAGTTGGGCGGAGACACTGCAGATCATAAGCTTCTTTGGGCGTTCTCCACACATAAACACGATCCGTGGTTGGGAATAGGGTGAAGGATGACTCATCCGACCATATCACACGTTTCCAGTCCTCAACGGTCCAATTTGCATGGTCGCGGCACCATTTGCGGCGTGCGAAAGCGTTATGGTCCCTGATGAGCGGTTTGGCCCGTGCAACATGACCCCGTAAGTTCATGTCATGTAATTCGCGGCGGACTGTGATTGTCGAAACAGGGTGGGGGAGGTGCTGATTGAGTTCCTCCGTCACTTGCTCCGCAGTGGCACGACAGTACTCCGCGTCCAGTGTCTGCGTGACAATGCGCTTTAATACCCGGCGTGACCTGTCACTCATGATTTTCTTCCGCCCACTGTTCCGCTTCCCCGATGTCGTTTTCCCGTGTGTTGTGTAGGCCGTCATCACCTTCGACACTGTCCCACGCGTCACACCTAATACAGTAGCCACTGCCGTCACACTCACTCCACATAACCGCGCACTAACAATTTGCCCTCTTTGAAAATCTGAGAGGTCTTCCATTTTACACTACCTCCGTCTGCTTCAGTCACTGGACACTGCTATTCCACTGCGCCTGACGTAGTATGGAGACCGATCTTATACACCACCACCAGCGGTCCGGTGCTACGGGCGCCACGACACCACTGCCAACCCATACATCTGACGTGTTGCCAACTACAGGTGTTTCCATTTTTCTGATCACCATCTGTACTTTGCGCGTTGGTTTTTCTCGCGAGTCGTCCTCTTTCACCTTTTCACCATTTCATTCATTATCATTATCACAGTCTCCTTTAGCCTCGTAGCAAAAATGTGGAACGTTAAACTAAAAGAAAAAAGTTATTCCGTGTCCCCTCGCAACTCCGAAAGATGTAAATGCCCATGTTATGAGATAAAATATATAAAACTTCGCAGGTAATTTGAAAGACATTGGGATTTTTCCCCGGTAAATTTTGTTCTTTCCTAATTGTATGCATTCATAATTGTCAGTGAAACGTTTTAAACATACTGTTCTTTTTCTAGGACACGGAGCCGTGCATAGGATGCATGCAAGCTACATCAAATGTAAAATTACAAAAATTATGTGAAGATAATACACTTGAAGAGACATGTGTAATGTGTTATTGTAGACCAATGTGGTGCATCGATTGCATGGGAAAATGGTAATAACATTTCAAATATTTAACATTTTTTTTTTTTTTTTTTTTTTTTTTTGTAATAATAATTTTCTACAAAGCTTACTTTTGATACATTTGACAAAAAGGCAGTTGGACGGAAGAAAGGGAACTGATTTGATTTTTTTAAATGATGAAAGCCTTTGCGTCAATTAGTTTATGAGGAATTTTCAACAAAATACGCAACTTTTAAAATAAAAGTTAAAGATATTATTTTCTTTGGTTAAGATGAACAACTATACCTATAAATTACCATAATCATAATTATTCTGTCATCACTTGGTGTAAGGCAGAGTGTCTTTGCTTTAACACAAGACTACCGCAGATAATATTTATTTATTTATTTATTTATTGAACAAATTCACAGATACAGCGTAACTTTGCCATTTTACACAGGGAAATGTTAACAAAGGAAGAAGAAAAAACAAGACAATGACAACAACAACATAAAACAGTGCCAAAAAAGAGTGTGAAAGTAATATTGTTCCGTCAAAACTCGTTTAACTGCTCTTTCAAACACCGGGTAGCTTGAATAAATGTCCACATCAGTTGTTACTTGATTATAACAGTTTGGTATTCTGTAAAAAAGAGACCTCTGTATAATTGCCAACCTAGGACGGGCAAGATGGAATAGGTGGGTATTCCGGGTGATGCGGGAAGGGACACGTAAGGATAGTTCCTAAAGTAATATTTCCGATCTTAAGTTTCCATTAAGTATTTTATGAAGATATTTCAGGTCAGAGATAATTCTGCGTACTTCAGGAGTCTGAATATTAAGATGTCGCAGGAGTTCCTTCTTAGATAATATTCAAAGTGCAGGAACACGAAAACGGACTATACCAATAAAGAAATTGAGAATAGAGTCAAGTCTGGAGAGATGTATAGGTGCTGCCATGGCCCATGTGGGAGAGCAATATTCGACGCTATTCAAGTTTTATAAAAAGTTGGTAATGACGAAACAGTGCGTAGTTAAGTGAATCGATAAAGAAGTCCCAACTTGCGCATTGAATTCTTAAGTATTAAGGAGATGTGGTCAGAGAATGTGAGTTTTGAATTAAAGATGACACCAAGGTCATTATGACTAGAAGAATGTCTGATAGGGGAATCATTGACATGATATGTGGAGGGAACAGGAGACTTTTTCAAAGTAATAGTAATACTGTCACATTTCGCACTGTTGAGTTTCAAGTGCCACATTTCATACCAGCATATAAGGTAATTTATGTTTTCCTGTAGAGCAATTGCGTTATGGAGACACGATATTTCTCTGTATAACTTACAATCGTCAGGAAAAAGCAGAAGGCCACTAGGTTGAGCTAGTAAGTGCGTGTAGAGATCATCCATATACAGGACAGACAGCAGGGGCCCAAGTACACTCCCCTGTGATCACGGGTTGGGGGTTAGAAGTCGCCGCTGAAAGAACAACTCTCTGTTTACATTCCTTCAAGTAGCTGATGATTAAAGAGAGAAATTTGCCCTGTACATTAAATCTATTGGAGAGCTTATGAAGAAGATGAATGTGACTGGCAGAATCAAAGGCCTTCGAGAGACCAAAGTAGATAACATCTAACTGAGTATTGTTATTCATACATTTGACTGCACAGGAAAGAAGAGTACTTAAGTTTGTGAGACTTGAGCTTTTCGGTAGAAAGCCGTGCTGAGAACTGTGGATGTAAGATGGGGTGAATTTAAGTAGCCTGCCTTTGGTTATTTTTTCGCAGATAATTGATATTACAGAAAGAAGAGATATTGGTCTATAGGAGGATACATGATATGTAAGTCCTGATTTATATATTGGGGTTACGTGAGATAGTTTCCAACTGTTTTGATAATACCCTTCCTTGAAGCATCTATTGAGTAAGATAGATAGAGGAACCGTAATAACTAAAGCAGTTTCGTTGGGAAAGAGAGGACCAATGTTATCGGGTCCAAGTGATCTATGTGGAGATAACGATTGCAAGAGAGCCAAAACTTCGCCCGAGGTGGTAGAGAGGTTGGATAAGGTATACGAACAGATGGGGCGGAGAGGGGGAAGATGGGTTGTAGAGGGAAGGGAAGTAAATGTTTTGCAGAAGTAATTATTAAAGAGGTCGGGTCTTTGATCATCACTCGCTTCATTATTTTCATCTTGAACTATTGCCGGTATGCCCGAAGATTTTGATCTAGATTTAATTACAGACCAGAAGAGTTTAAGGTTGCTAAGAGTAAAATCACCAATTGAGTCCATGTACGTATTCAAAATACTTACGCCGCTGTACCTTCTCAGCAAGGCTTCTAATTTTAGCAAAGTTTTTGTATGTTGAGTCACTCGAATATGATTTCCATAGTGTCCAGGCAAGCTTTTTGTTTTTAAGAAGACCACGTATTCATTGTCGTACCAGACCGGAAACCTGCTCGATTTTGTTGCTTTCACCGGCACAAAATCCTTTATGGCTGAGTAAGAAGACTATGTAGTTCATTGTCGTACTAAACCGGAAACTGTTCGATTTTGATGCTTTCATCGGCACAAAGTCCTTTATGGCTGAGTGGACAACAGATGTATATGAGTCTACAGCGTCGTCAACTGTTCCTACCTCTAACAAACACCAAGGAAACAATTCAGTAGCCCGGCAGGTGTCACCCCAGGGACTTTCTTCCAAAGAAGTTGTGATCTACTTTTGAGGGGCTGGTTTGTAGTAGTGGAGGGGAGGAAATCGAAAGAAACATCCAAGGAATCGTGTTCTGAGGGGAAAATAATTCTGCATGGGACAACACAATGAGGTTCTAAGTTAGAGAGAATATAGTCAAGATTGCTTTTTTGCGGGTATTATGCATATTATGTTGACCTAGACCAAGCCCATGAATAAAATTTTCCAGGAAATAATTGTCGTTTCCATATTATAAGCGATGCCATGCTTGCTGTCCTGCCACGTGATGGAAAGGTTGAAATCACCCAATAGGATGACGTCACCGTGTGACAGCGCATGTAACAGTGAATCATGGCAAGCTTCTAAGATGTTTAGGGGGTTGTTCTTGTGCGTCCTATAGAAGCACCCAATAAACATAGAGCGACGCTGTGGAATAAAAACTTCCACCCAAATAAGTTCACATTCCCGTTCAAGATCCAGTCTTCTCTTGCTCTTCCACTTATTATTTATACAAATCATCACTCCACCTCCACGAGTTATGCGGTCTTTACGATAAATGGTGAAATTATTAGAAAGGTTAATTCACTGTCATTCAGTGATTCATTCAGCCACGATTCGGTCACTGCGAAACAATCCAGATCCCTTATCTCACCTAGGTTCAATGAGCACTCAGGTAATTTGTTTTTAATACTACGAACATTTTGGTAATATATGTCAAAAGCACTGGTATAATCTGGACGGGGTAAGCCAGGGTTTACGTCCATATCGCCACAAAGGAGGAGAAAACAAAAGAGAATAGGTACTGTTTTTTCTTGCTTTTGACTCATACCTTGGCACAAAATCACTGGTAGTTCCTCTGCCACTATTAGCAGTACATAAAAGAGCACATGGTGGTCCTCTTGGTATGAAGGCAGCAGTAATAAAATGGAAGGATCTTCCACTACACTTCAGGCATTCCATGTTTCATTGGCATTGACAATATTGTCTATCAACCATGTTCTTACCATATCACAATATTGCGAGCGGTGATGATATTTAGTGAGAAACAAGCATAAAGGCTAATTCTCACCGCAAAAAATAGCAGAGGTTTCTTCTACATGTAAGAACGTTTTCGGAAGAACCTTCTTTCAT
The DNA here is from genome assembly GCF_964235325.1 of Thermobia domestica. Classification (NCBI taxonomy): domain Eukaryota; kingdom Metazoa; phylum Arthropoda; class Insecta; order Zygentoma; family Lepismatidae; genus Thermobia; species Thermobia domestica. Next base: position 228,351,087 of record NC_137465.1, on the reverse strand, counting down.
CATCAGCTTCCTTAAAATTCAAAAAATATTTAAAAAAACATGAAGGAGAATGTAGAAAGCCCCCCCGCCCCCCAATGATTAAAAGGATTAAGAAATGTAAAAAAAAAAAATCTAAAAAATTAAACACATGGAAATAGGCACTCACTGCTGTTCACTGTTTTCTTTTCTTGCTTTCCAGATGGCGAAAGTATGTAGTAAAAGTATCACTCTAAATCATATTTATTTTTTCCCTATCTAAATTACTTATGGGTTTCTCTTTATGGGTGTAATGTGATTCTTGGATTTTTCATTCCTTATTGTGTTCTTACCATTCCCTTCAAATTTTCTATCACGTACTTGATACAATTTGTTCTCAAACGGCGTCCTTAAACAATTTGAAATCGTACGCAGAAGAAATCAAAGAAAACTTTGGAGTTTGCTTATTATAACCTTAAATATAAGTGATGTTATTGCATCAATGTGTTTATGCAAGCGACATAGTGATTTCAAGGGTCCTTCTGCTTCATTCATCGGTCTCTTTATGAATACAAAGTCCACGAAACGTATGAACTCATCTAATTGTCCATATGAAAAACTACATTATAACACAAGTCAGGACAATGCCTTCGGAGTGGGAGACTAGAGGTTCATTGATTCGGATCCCACGTTAAGTTTTAGGCCAACGTCTCATATAGCCTCGGTGCTAATGGGACGCTAAATAAACATTACGATAAATGAAGTACACCAACTGTTAAGAAAGCACCTAACAGAATACAACCAATTCCAATCTTATCACTACTTACACTCCTATGACCACTTGCCCAATATCACACCTTCGAGCGTGCGCATGAAGAGAATTAAAAGGTACGTTTAACGTTAAAACAAATTAAATTTTTGAAAAACTATTAATAACTCATTTCCATTACTTATCAAGGTTGTATCGTTCAAATGTAACGTAGGCTTCTATTTCTCATACAATAACATTCAAACATGTTCCTTTCAATTTGTGATGTGGGTTTTCCTTAATACAATGTTTGAAGATCCCTATTTCAGTCCTGTGTCTTGTCATCCGTCCGCAAACTTTACTGTACAGGAGTTTACGAATTTGAAACAAAACTGTCAAGAAGACAGTCCTTGGCCCTCCAGAGTAGGTTGAGATCTGTTAGCCATTCGTGAAAAATGGCAAAGTCTGTCTCATTTTTAGAGCTAACATTAACAAACGTACCACCAAACTTTATGATCATAATAATAATTTAAATTACTTGTAAACTACAAAAGGCAAGAGCAGGAGCCACGCCTTACCTATAAAATAACCAAATCCAAAGGGAACTTCAGAAGTAAAAAGCACGCACTGATACGAGGCAGTATTTAACTCTTATTCATTTATATATATATATATATATATATATATATATATATATATATATATATATATATACACAGATGATGGTCAGAAAAATGGATACACCTGAACGAAATTGCAACTTACCAGATTAGTATGGTGTCGGGCCACCTTTCGCCTTCAGAACAGCCTTGATGCGACGTGGGATGGAGGCATAGAGGTCGTGAATGGTAGCAAGTGGAATTTTACACCATTTCTCGTGCAGGGCATCGGCCAGTTCTGTGAGAGAGGATGGAGGTGGAAATCGTCGCCGGAGTCGTGTTTCCAAGACGGACCACAGATGTTCAATTTTTTGAGATCTGGGGATTGGGCGGGCCAAGGGAGGTGTTGAACTTCATCCCGATGTTCCTTAAACCATGCCAGCTGTGTGAATGGGTGCATTATCATCCTGGAAGATGGCGTCATTGTCCGGGAACAACATCCGGACCATAGGATGCAAGTGGTCTCCTAAAATTGCGACATAATCGTTGGCAGTGATTCGTCCGCTAAGTGTGACCACAGGACCCAATGAAAACCATGATATGGCGTCCCACAGCATCACCGAGCCGCCGCCATGTTTCACAGTTGGGCGGAGACACTGCAGATCATAAGCTTCTTTGGGCGTTCTCCACACACAAACACGGCCCGTGGTTGGGAATAGGGTGAAGGATGACTCATCCGACCATATCACACGTTTCCAGTCCTCAACGATCCAAGTTGCATGGTCGCGGCACCATTTGCGGCGTGCGAAAGCGTTATGGTCCCTGATGAGCGGTTTGGCTCGTGCAACACGACCCCGTAAGTTCATGCCATGTAATTCGCGGCGGACTGTAATTGTCGAAACAGGGTGGGGGAGGTGCTGATTGAGTTCCTCCGTCACTTGCTCCGCAGTGGCACGACGGTTCTGCGTGACAATGCGCTTTAATACCCGGCGTGACCTGTCACTCATGATTTTCTTCTGCCCACTGTTCCGCTTCCCCGATGTGGTTTTCCCGTGTGTTGTGTAGGCCGTCATCACCTTCGACACTGTTCCACGCGACACACCTAACACAGTAGCCACTGCCGTCACACTCACTCCACATAACCGCGCACCAACAATTTGCCCTCTTTAAAAATCTGAGAGGTCTCCCATTTTACACTACCTCCGTCTGCTGCAGCCACTGGACACTGCTGTTCCACTGCGCCTGACGTAGTATGGGGACCGACCTAACACACCACCAGCAGCGGTCCGGCGCTGCGGGCGCCACGACACCAGTGCCAACCCATACATCTGACGTGTTGCCAGCTACAGGTGTTTCCATTTTTCTGATCACCATCTGTATATATATTAAAGATAACAAAAAAAAAGTGGGGAAGAGAGAGATACTAAGTTTCACCTCGCGAATTGTCAGTAAAACTGAGAATCATATATGTACAAATAAGGATCCTCTATGATACAAACCAATATGTACATTTATGATTTTTTTATTAGTTTTGGAGTGTAGCAAATGTTTTAGGTTGGTACAAATGAAATGTCCGTCCCATCTACGTCATTTTCAAAGGCCAAAAAATTAAAAAAAAAAAACGATTAAACAAAACAGTGTTGTCTACAGCCACATACTTTTCCACACGTTGCACTACGTGGTCGTCAGTAAAGGTTTTACCTCCCAAGAAGTTATCGAGATGCCGTAAGATGTAGTAGTCAGTGGGCGAATACAGTGGTTGAGGAAGGGTTTTATACTGCAATTCATGGAGAGCCTACACCGTTCTTTGTACGACATGTAGCCAAGCATTGTTGTCCAACATGAGGACATCATATGTGTTTTGACCATTCTGGATACTTATGAATTTCGTGGAGTTCAGGCTGTAACGATCTGCATTGATGCTTTCTCCTTGGCTGAGAAAAATGTGGTGGATCATTCCCATCATAAACCACTATACCAGCAACAATACCTTCTGTGGATGGAGAGATGGTTTAGGGAATTGCCCTGGACGTTAATCACGATCCAGCCATTATCCTGACTGTGTACGATTGTCATAGCAAATCCATTTTTCATCAGAAATGACAATTCAGCAAAATGACATTGCAGTAAAATTTTCCGGTTACTCCATACATCCAGAAAACGGCACACCTCCAGACAGCGATTTTTGTCTGGCGGTACCAACTCATGTAGCACTCATGAGTGTAACTTCCGTACTTTACCAGTTGCACGGAGCCACCGAACAACAGTTATGGTGTATGATTTTCGAGAATCTGTTTCCATAGTGTTCCGGAGGAGCTCATTGGAACATGATATTGGTCGGTGCCCACGTGGCTCATTTTGCAATGCTGTTGTTACCGAAACAAGATTTGACAAACCAACGGCGAGTGATGAGTTCGTGCGCCATTCCTAACCCAAACGGACTGTCTTTTTGCTTGCTGTGTATGGTCCAAAATTATTGTCGCATGTCTATAAATCTGTTGTTGTAGGAATATAATTTGATGACCAATTCCTCCGGTATTTCTTATAATGTTAGTATGTGTATAATCGGCAAAGACATGTATGTGGCAAATTTTATGTCAAAAGAGCAGTAAATAAGAACAATAAAATGAAAATAAAACTTTCTTGTCCATTTAGCAACATTTTGTTTTACTCATTCTAATTTTCGTATTTATAATTCTTTCCCTTATGAAATTTACCACAAATATACATTTCCCGACTATAGACATAGTATCAGTATTAAAAGTATCCTGCAAAATCATTATCAAATTATATTCTTACAAGAAGACAGTTATAGATATGCGACAATCATTTTGGACATGAGTGTACATAGAATGTCCCAGTTTGATTTCGTAAAGAAAATTCCCTCGCAGTTACGTGTTATCTACGATCCTTTTCCACTACCTACTACTTTCTGTGTGTCTATTCTAACCTGTCTGGTGGATGTATACAGTTTGAGACGTTAAACGAATGATCGTAGTCCACCCATGTGCGTGTGGCTGGGATGAGTTTTCCAGCTAATGTCACAAAGGACATGTTATTTACACCAACCTAATAAATAACTAAACATACGTTCGAACAGTTACTTTTTTTAATCACTATTTATTTTAGTACTCTTAGTTCATAACACACTGATACGAACTTATTTTCTTTCTTTATGTAGGTTTGCATCAAGACAAAACCAGAATCATCCAGAAACATGGCTTGGCTCGAAATGTCCGTGTCCAACATGTCGTAGTCGCTTCTGTATGTTAGATGTATGTTTGATTGAACGAAGATGAAAAATAGTGGCAATCAATAGGGAAAACGAGACTAAACAACGCATGATCATTTTGACTTTCGGTTTAAGTAGAGTGGTGCATAATAGTTACTCAAATGCAAAAGCAAACAACTTAACAAGCAAAAGAACATGTTTGTTTAACGAAGGCAGTGACCATATTTAGAAATTATAGTATCATTTTTTTTTTTTTTTTTTTTAATTTTTATATGTGTAAGTTCAAGAATAGATATAGATGTGAGTTCTTTTATATAGTTAGTTAAAGCTACCGATTTAATATATGTGTACGGTTATTTTTTTTTTATTTTATTTTTTTGTATCATTCACCTTCGCTGTTTATATTGAATCTAAGTAGTAATATTTGGTTTGAGTTGTCTTTATAAAAAGGAAATGAATTTTGCTTCTCTTTCTGAAGTGTTTTTGGTAATATGACTGTACATTCGTGGTCCGAAGCTGTTCTCTGCTTATGTTTGTGTATACGTGGCGAACACGTATCTTTGTAGTTCTGAAGCTATGAGACATGAAGCTACAGCTAACGTGGTCTATGTTCAATCATTAGTAAATATTATATGCACGTCCTGTATGTTGTTTGGTCAGTAGCTTACGAATGGATTGGAATACAGTTTTCAGTACGTAGAGAGAGTACGTTCTTTCTACATCAAAGAAAATCGAATTAACATTTTTTTTAATGAACGTTCTTTTGAGTTTAATTTACTATGATTATGCACCGATGCTAAGGGGACAGTGCCGATGATGATAAATGAAATGGTAGGAATGAACAGAGAAAACTTTCCTATACACAGAGGGAGGGGGGGGGGGGCGGTGACTCAGTGGTAGAGCGCTCATTTCTGGCATGTCGGGTTCCTGGTTCGATCTCGGGCCAAGTAAACAACATCGTGTGCGTGGGTTTCCTCGGGATATTCCCATTTCCTCCCACTCCACATTCCATTATCATTCACTTACTTGAATCATCCGTCTTCTTTAGCATAAGGAACGTAATTCGTGGGGCGTTAAACTGAAAGATTATCCTTTTTCTCCTCTCACACAATGTTTGTCCACACAATATCAATTTGGCGCAAACTAGGATCGAATCAGGGACCCTACGTGCCAGATGAGCAATCTACGATTGAGACAACACGCACTCCACAAATGGTATATATATATATATATAATATATCCATTTTTGATGAGGGTGTATATTCACCCGGTATAAAAGTTATGTCTCTCGCAGTAGTTTATACATAAATGTACAGAAAAAGATTAGATTAACTACAGGATAGATTCTATAAGCAAAAATTGGTGCAAAACTTTTCTTTGAGTGTGAACATTTGTCAGATAAAATCCCATAATCCTTGTTGGTAGTTGCTCATTTTTATTTGTTTAAATTTTAACCTCTCTGTCCAGTGCCAAAGTTGCATGAGACGTGGACCTATAGGTGAATTAGAACTGCATTTTTCCATGGAACAAATCCGAGTTTAGCTACGAAGGAGTTCTAGCCAGTTTCGTATGTCACCAGAAACTACATAAACCGATCAACACTTGCGGTCATAGAGATTTGACCATTAACATGTTTGTAATTTTGTAAAGAAGAAGGAGAATGGTAGTTGACTACGAAATAATGACAATATAATAACGTTACAGTTTTTACTTTACAATGAACCTGGGTTATGTCGGAGTACGAAACTTTTAAGATCAATCTTTTGTATTCTCTGTTTATAGAAATTATTTCGGCTGAATTTGAGTCTGTATCTCGAAACCATGGTCTGACAAAGCTACCGCTCAGTAAAATTTTAAGTCTTTTAACAGTGGTAAATTGGAAACGTACTTTGCATTTCAGTTCCTGCACTCTTTAAAAATAAAAACTATTTAATACTTGGTGAACAAACCTGTAGAGTTGAGCCTAAATATTGAGAAATATTTTCTATAAATAGTAATTACTTGTAGAATTGACTTTATTATTTGGTACCTTCAGTGTGCTCAGTCAAGATATGTATAAAGGTATTCTGTGTTTAGACTTTTGTTAAAATGGAAATAAAATATTTCCCTTTATTCCTCGTGGGAATATTATTCTTCAGTCATCATGAGTAATTTATGTTCCGTCAATTACGATGATAAAACAGTAATTTCTCCGTGGTACTTATTATCTCCAAATTACTAAATTCGTTTGTTAGAAGTCATTTGTTTTCAACGTTAATAGAGCTACGACTCTTGCTTATTTGTAGACAAAATTTTACTTATAAAGGTAACAAGTGCTGCAATGTGTTGAAAATAAATTAATGTATGATAATTTGATGAACAAAATAATTTTCAATAACGGAAATAACGTAAAACAGTGACTATACTGGTACAGTTAAAATTGTGACCTGATAATCTAATATTTGGTATTCCATCCGAATTCAGGAAGTCTACTAAAATTCCAAAATGAAATTTCGTGGCCTTTTCTTTACCAAACCATAACATTTCGTATTATTCTCAAGAGCGAATTAGGCCGAATTTTCATGCATGCGATAGAAGTATGCTTTGCTAGCGTCTAAAGCCGACCATAGACATTTTTAGTACTGAATTTTGACGTTTTATAGAACAAAATTTTCCAGTCTGTACTTCTATATGTACAGATTAAAAAAAAAAAAAAAAAAAAAAATGGTGACCCAGAAGTTAAATTTCGTGACCTTTTCTTGACTTTCATGACTATTTTCTGATCTCGTGACTTTTTCTGGATAGTGACCGATAGACACCCTGAAATTATAATTTTGACTGTGAATGTACACAAAGTACAATTATAATTATTTTACAATTAAATCTCGTTCCTGACTACATGGTCAGCGTCTTTGGTGAAGAAAGGTTGTGTTTTGTTCCTAGTGCAAGCGTCATTGTAATTTAGATTTCACATAAGGTGTGGGTCCATGTTCAGGTAGCTTTGGTGCAGAAAAGGAACGCGGAACTTCAAAACATTTTTATTATTATGCTATTTTCTGTCCATAAGGAAGTACAGAATTAAAAATAATGATGGAGACGGGAAAATATACTAGTAATTATGTTAGGTCTGTTTTGCAAAGCGTAAGAATAACTCATAACTTCCAAAAAAAGAACTAAATCATATCCATGAATGCAAAATATTTATCTGCATAATAATGTGTTCTCATTTGAATCTTGACGAAAGTATTTATGTCTTATGTAAAACGAAATATGAATTTGAAGGTATTTTATTGAGTAACAATTACCGTGTTTGTCCATTATGCATCCCATTTTGTGTATTCAATGTACAGTGTGTCCCAATAAAATGTATACACTCTTTTAATGATTGTAATACTGGTAATTATTATGATACGGGAAAGTTTCAAAATTCAGATGTAATGTGAACAAATGTAGACACCAGCTATTTATCAAAAGTGTTCAAATTGTTAGCCATTGTGGTCCAGACACAGCTAATAACGCTGACGGATGGAATCCAAAACGTTCCTAATCATTGCAGTTAGTATTTGGGCACATTCGTTTTCAATGGTTGCTTTCATCTCATTGATTGTAGCTGGTTCTATACTATAAACGTTGTACTTGACATTTCCCCACAAGAAAGAAAAAAAAAAAGTCCATAGGGGTCAAATCCGGTGAGCGTGGAAGGTACTTAATACTGCCTTATCGTCCAATCCATCTCTGTTCAGTATATGTTCGTCAAGGTAGGCTCTTATGTCGCGATGATAGTGGGAAGGTGCTAGAAATGCTATTTTTAACAGTTCTGAGCTGTTAAAAAGTGTAACATTTAAATGTAAAATAAAAAATATTAAACAGTGTACACATTTTATACGGACACACTGTATTTTCAGTATATTATAAAGTTATTATTATTATTATTATTATTATATTATTATTATTATTATTATTATTATTATTATTATTATTATTATTATTATTATTATTATTATTATTCGAGCTAGAAAAATAAGCGAAGCTTACAATGTTTAACTACATGTAGAATCGAACGCGTGTGAGAATGGTTAAAGCACATGTGCATTCAGAGAAAAGCATTCATACTATGAAACGGTAAATAAAGCAATGTATCCAAAGCACATTTAAACTGTGTACGAAGCCGTAGTGCTGTTATCTATCTATCTAAGTCTGGATTACTTATTGATATTGGAATATTTACAATCTCTATTTTGGCGTATAAGGTGGATTCTCTCCTATTTCTGGAATTATTCTCAAAGAAAGAAAGAAAAAAATCTTACACGCCGGCAAACACGGTACATACTTCTAGAAGGTAAATCTCATTAGTATTAAATAGCTTTTATAAACTTGACAGTTATAATAAATGCTTCAAATCATGCATAAACAATTGTAACAAATAAATATAAATGGTTATTGTTCAGATAATTTACTTTAATACTATTGTTCCTGAAGAATAATAGTGTGTCAACATTATATTTTTAAAAGCTTGAATGTTAATCTACGATACTTGTTATTAATTATGTAATTAAGACATAAGTTTATGAGATATGTACTTGTATTTTTTATTGGATTATAAATGTTAGTTTAAGAGTAAATAATATGGAATCTTATCAGATCAGTATAAAAGGTAGCCAGTTTCGCGTACTAATTTGTCTAACTGGATACATCAAACACGTACGCTGTTCTTAATTAATATAAAATAAAATACTCAACGTTGCCGCTAATAATTGTATTATGTTAAAGTTCACTACAGTATCCTGAATGCATAAAATTTTCAAAGAGCACCTGGGACATTAACATTTTTATATGTTGTACTTGCATGAATATTAATTTATAATTCTATTTTATGAAAAATTCAGTCTTATCGAATTAATACTAGGATTTATTTTATCGTTGATAAAGATGATTAAAGTTATACATCGAATAATTTTGCATACAGTGGCGACGATTTGCAGACCTTGCGGTGTGAAGTGGCGCCGCGGAACCATTTTTTTTGATTTTAGAAAAGTAGTTTTGAAGCCTCTAGTGTGCTTTGCTCGGGAACATTTTGTATATCATGGATGCTGTTATTTCCCTGTTTTTTAGTCACATTATATAGAAATGTAAACAAAACCATAACGTTAATTGTAAATAGTAATAGAGTCATTCCATATGAAATCACCAAATTTGAAACTGAAATGTGGCTCATATGTTTTAAATTTTCTTCAGATTTTGTACATGTATTGTGCTATCCTTTCATAGCACACTTGTAAAATTTTACAACTCTATCTCAAAGGGGACTGCTGTAAGGGCCATTCGAAATTTGGGGGCTTTGCGCAAAAATCACCTAAGTCCGCCTTCGACTTAAAGTACTGAAACCGCAAGATCTCTGGAGATTTTGAAGCTATTTAAAAATGGTTTTCACTAAAACAATCTTAGAATTTGTAGTATTTAAAACATTTTGTAATGAACTTCTGAAGTCGGGTTAAGCATATGAATTTCATCATCAAAGAGAAACAAAGAAGAAAAAAATAATCTCAAAATTTGGCAGTTATTTCTGAAAAAAGGCCCACCTAACATCAACCACAAATTTTCAAAATAAGTAGTTCTGGTGTTTCTTTGTTCAAGAAAAAGAAATATGACACAACGTGAGTTGGCGGATTTATGCACTTTTTGCACAAACCCCCCAAATTTTCAATGACTGTTTCCATTTTCCATGTTAAAAATGTTTATAATTGTCAAGACTGAGGTGACTAAATAAATGAATTGTGCCAAAAATCTGAAACTCCAAGTACCATTGCTGAAAGGACTCGGATTCTGTCATTAGTTCCAAAATCATGGACGACTATGAAAACTGTTGAAACATTTCAAACAACCGAGTATCTCGTTCGTAAAGCCCAGAAGATCAGAAAGGAGCATGGTATTTTAGTCAAACCTGGTTCTAAAAACGGACATATTCCTGCAATTTAGTCACAGAATGTTCTAAATGCTACAAATTCTAAGATTCTTTTAGTGAAAACGATTTTCAAATAGCTTTAATATCTCCAGAGTTCCAGCGGTTTTAGTATTTTAAGTTGAAGGCAGACTTACGTTTTTTTTTTTTTTTTTTCCACAAAACCCCTAAATTACGAATGGCTGCTACAGCAGCCCCCTTTGAGGTAGAGCTGTAAACTTTGAAAGTTGTGGTATGTTTGGATACAATAACATTTGTACAAAATTTGAAAAAAAATCAAATACACATGAGCCACCTTGATTTGTTGATTTCAGATGGAATGGTCCAATAGTATATTTGAGAAACGTGGCAATATGCCAGATACCGCATTATGTCAAATTAATAACTAAATACAACTACAAGAACATCAAGGATACAGATTTAAAAAAAAAAAAATACTTTTCTACAATTTCATACCAGACATTGAGATTTCTTATTACATTACTTACACTATCATGTCGTATTTTCCCCGTAATTTCTTAATAACCTATTTCAAGACTTATTACTATTGTTGACGTATATCATTCTTTGTCTTGTTCTGAATCTGAGAACCATTCTAGATATATGCTGGACAATTTATAGATTTTTATGTTTGGCCATTTAACAGACGGCTATTTTACTGGTGTGTCTATGGAGGTAGTAAGTCAAGGTTTAAAATTATTGCCCATTATTCATACGTGAAAGCAGTAACATCATATCTAGTTTAATGAATTTTCTTTGAGTCTGCTTTATCTTACGTAAGTATACTTCGGCTATAGAATTCCAAACTACAGATGTGTACTCTAATTTAGTGTCCTAACTAAAACCTTGTACAACAAATTACATGCGTCAGTATTCTTAAAATTCCTGTATTGTGTTAAAAGGAAACCTAAAAGCTTCGTAGCATCTTTAAATGTTAATTTTACATTTTCGTCAAATACTAATTCTAAATCTCATATATTAACTTTTTCTAGGTTTACACCATTGATATTATATCTAGTCACCATATAATTAGTTTTCCTCGTGTATGACATTGTTTCTGTTTTATATATGTTATCAGCTCTTGACTACTGCATCTAAGGAGCTTTGAAGATCATCTACGTCATAATTCTAACATCTTTGTACAATTTTAAATCGTCAACATACATGAAAATACCGAAATTATCTGTTAATTCAGGCAAATCGTTCATAAATATTGAGAATAATAAAGGTTTCATGGAAGATTGTTGTGGTATTCCTCTTTGAGTTATACCAATATTAGAAAACGTCATATCTGTTTTTACTTCAAATGTTCTCCTGTTAAAAAATTCTCAAACTATTTATGCAGCCTTCTAGTAGGTAGCTTCTATCTCGTAGAATAGAATGTTGGCACAGTCAGAAAGTTTTTTGTTAAATCTATAACATAACTGTGATCCTGATGACAGCCTTTGATATTTCTTGAGCTGGTTGGTGACTAGATTTATTTTTAAGAAAAGCATGTTTGGACTCATGTAAGTGACACTTTATGTTAAATTGGAAATAATCTTGAATAATACTTTCGAATATTTTACTAAATACATTAATAAATTAAGGTAATAGGTCTGCCTGTTGCAATGAAATCTTACGTAATATGACAAGTATTGGTACTAAACCATCTTTATAGCTTTTTATTATATAACTTGCGATATTTTCAGGTTCCATAGCACTATGTGGAACTAATGCTTTCATTACATCTCGCTCTGTTATTTGCAATGTATCTATTAACTTGTGTCCTCGCGTAGCGTAGTCAGTAACATACAAGAGAATTTTCTTCGGACCTTCCAAAAGTACCTTCATACAAGAAAATTTATTTGTCGTAAACTGGAATAGCCAGAATCATAAGTAAAACAACTCTAAAATCTACTTTATTATTAATTTATGATAAATAATGAAAATATTTCTGCTTCTCTTATGTCCGATGCTGTGCGAATTCTCGTGTTTGATTCCCGAGGGAGGTACACAAAATATTTGCAGCGATCTGTTATGAGCGGCGTGGAAATGGCGACATGTTGTCCAGGAAGTTAGGAATAATAGTGTTGAGAGGTGATGCACGGTCTGAGTAATTCATAGTACTATGTTCTCTTTCACTTGAATTTTTAACTTGGTTTACTTAATATAATTTATTTGGACCATGAAAAGTTGCTTCTTTTGATGAATATGCATTCTGGGAACTGAAACTATACTGTACACACAATCAAAACCATTTTTTTTTTCCATTGCATGTAAAGACCAACAATGAAAGAATAGGTTAATTCTCTTATTCCTTCATCATAACGGTCGACATTTCATTGTCGTCATCTGATCTAATACCCGTTCAGTTTTAGTGCTAGTAAAAAAGTTCGTGCACGCGCCTTTGGCGTGGGGGACCCGGGTTTGATTCCCGGCAGAAGCTCATGGGGTTCGGATTCCACGTTAATCAGTAGATTCACGTCTCATATAGCCTTGCTGCTGAACGGAACGTTAAACTCAAAATCAACTTTTAAAAAAAAAGTTTAGTTTGTAATTATGATGTACCTAGGTTTCTGTGAAACATAAATTTTAATCTGACTTGCTGAAACCTCAGTTATTATTGAAACTAGATACTTGATCCTGTCAGACTCGCAAATACATGGTTTTCTTCATGTTTTAAACGGTTATACTGTACTATATATATCTTTAACTTCTTTCTAAGGTAAAGGTAGAAAAAAAAATCCCAACGTTCTATTATTTCTTGCATATCTGTAATAATACAGTTTTGTAATTAATCAATATTAACTGAAGGAATACTTACATAAAATACCATGAAATATTTACGTTAACGCTTCCATTTCTTATGTAGTACAACAAATTAATATAATGGCCCATAATTAAGAGCTTACTTTTTTTAAGTATTCGTATCTATGTCAAATATTAAATGTATAACATAGTCTATTCCAAGACTGTGTGTTCTGTTTTGTGATAACAATAATAATTCTTTCTGAAGTGTAACAAAAACCCATACACTTAAATGCAGTTTTGTGTGTATCAGCTATTTCCCTACATTAGAAATTTACTTGTTACTTGACGTTACCCTGACTGTCTTTCGCATGTGTATAAACTATAGTTTTTTTTTTTTTTTTTTTTTTTTCGTGACTTGCATGTATGCTTTCTGTGCGCGTGATCATGTATTTTATACCCGGTGGGGGTTTTTGCTTCGAATACAACGTGAGTGAAGTGATTCGATTCCCACTTTAAGCAGTTGGTACTAAATACTATCCCACTTTAAGCAGTTGGTACTAAATACTATCTTATCGCTCCGTTGCTGAAAAGGGACGTTGAATTATTAGTTAATCTATGAACTAGAAACAGTTGTAAGAATTAAATAACTACGTATAGAAATAAGTCTTTCCGTTTAAATATAGAGAAAGTTGTATTCTAATTGCGCAATCTACTTAGCAATGAACCCGTATTAGAAAAGCGACTATGTGTACACAAACTCAATGCACTAGATTTATTGCTTCACCTTAGTATTCTTCAAAGGTAGGCCAGGGTTTATCTGTTTATACATAAAGTTTATGGAATTATCTAATTATTAACGTGTTTTTCTTCTTAAATCTTTTCTATTTAAGCAAGTGCAGCGTTATAAGTTTCTTGATTCTGCATTTAACTTTCGTATGAAAAGCCATCAATTACTAATGATGTAGATTAGGAAGTAGTTCTTGTTTCTTGATTTAAATTTCGTTTCCGTGGTTGCGAGATGTAATAATTCTAGATCTTAAACTGGAAGTTTCATTTGACATGATGGAAAGTCTGACAGTGGCGTAACTAAAGGCTTGGTGGCCTCCCTGCAGACAGCGTGGAGCGGGGCCCCTTCTCTACGTCCTACTTTACGAATCGGGGTCCCCCTGATGGCTTGATGTCCTCACGCAATGTGGGGTCTGCGAGGCCCTTATTTACTCCCTCTGAAGTCTGAAGTTTAACTGAGTTTCAAGTTGGAAATGCTACTTTGCGAGTCATATTCACTAGATACACAATCCATTATTTCGTGCAAATTAAAAATGTTTTTCGAGAAAATGAAGCAGAACAACATATTTTGTCTTCGACCGATATAGTGAGAATAATGTGATTTAAAAAATTTCGTCTTTTCTCCACATGTTGCTCTGTAACTGTATGTAAACACGAAAATCGCAAATAGGAATATTGAGAAAAAAATCATGAAAACTGTTATCTTACAATGTGGATGCTATAAGTATATACCAAATCTGTAGTTGTTACACATAAGTAAAAATTTCGTCGAATAAAATAATTTATGTCCATTGTTGATTGGAAAAAGAAAATTATTTTGAATATATATTGGGCTATATTGCTGATTATTAGCTTAGCTAATGATAAAACTAAACTTATTACGATATTTGTTTCTTACATATCCTTTCACAACAATCAGTATCAAATAGCTAAACATGTTGGTAATCTGCTATGTAGTAAACTAAAGTTACAGTATTAATGCTAATAAATTATCAGTGACAAGGAATGCTTTCGCATGTACTTGTATTATATGTACTATGCATTTTCTTTTGCATTTTATAACATTTTGTTATAATATTCTGACAATTCAGGAAATGTATTCGTACTTTGGTGCACCAATGAGTATGAAGAGTGTATATGTAATTCGACAAAGAAATTGTTTTTAGAATTGTTATTGAAAATATTAAAAAATTTTAATCAGGATAATTCGTTTTCTGAAATTTATTTAATTTGATTCCCTTAAAGTTCAAATTTAACATAACAAATGTGTTGTAAAACAAAACAAATTCTGGAACGACAGTTTGAGTACGATTATTTGTATCATACACAGATTTTCATTCTCTCCACTGGAAACAGCTATCCAAATTGATCTTGGAAGTTATTAATGCTATTTGAAATATTGACAGGTGGTCACAGAATGACCATAAAGTTTACACGGCTGAAGACACGTTTAAGAATGCCCATTAAGAATTCACGTACCAGATCCAAAGTTTACACAAGAAGAATACAGTAGTAATTATCCCAACATGGTGCAGTTTTAGTCACTCATGTAACATCCCACAAAAATCTTAAACAACCATTTTATTCTTCGAAATAATTACCATTGGCTTCAATGATATGTTCCCAATGAAGATACAGGCTTATAAATGCTGAAGTCCAAAAATTGTGATACAGGCTTTGTGGCATCGTTGCGTTTTCGGAACTGCTGTTCCCGCAGGTGGTTATCTATGGCCAAATACAGGTAATAGTCCAATGGGGCGACGGCCGGGTAATAGGAAGAGTGAGGCAGAACTTCCCAGCCCAGTGTTTTGATCGCCTCTTCGGTCACCTTTGCTGTATGAGGTTTGGCAAGATCGTGGAGGAGAATTCTTCTGTTGACCAGTGCTGACTACTTCAGGAGCAGTGCAGCTGAAACTCTTTGCAATTGTGACGAGTAGATCTCGGCTGTTAAGATTCTTGCGCTTTCTAGATATTCATAGTGGACTATGCCACCGCTGGTCCACTAATCACACAGCATTACCTTCGTTTTGGTGAATGTCCGGTTTAGCGGCCAATGAGACAGAACTAGAAATAGATTAATGATGCTTTCTCTTCCAGTTATCATACGAGGGGCATACCGAAAGTCGTGTCCATTTTTTTCCACAACTGTAATCTTTATTTGTAAGGGAAACCAAATATATAATCTCAATCTACAGACCTTTCTTTCACTTTTCCACATTGCCTCCGGTTTTTTGCACACATTTTTCCTATCGTTCTGAAAGTTTGAAAATACCCTCGCGATAGAATTCCGTTCCAGCTGCTCGTAGACACTGACACACTGCCGAATATCCTCCAGTGTCTCGCAGCGATGGCCTCGCATCTGCTCCTTCACAAAACCGAAAAGATGTCAGGGCTGCAGGGAGAATGTGGAAGTGTTTCCCACCCGAATCTCCTGATCTGCTCCTTAGTGGCACGTGCAGTATGCGAACGCGCATTATCCTGTTGAAGGATGATCTTTCCAGGACGTTTATCACGAGAGCTTCAAAAGTGTATGAATGTAGCGGGCAGAATTTATGGTTTGACCAGGCTCAAGAAAGAAAATCAACCAGAATGCAACCCTGTGCATTCCAGAAGACGCTCTCCATAACGTTCCTTACGGATTGCACTGTTTTCGCTTTCTTCTTCGGTGGCGAATTTAAGTGGTGCCACTCTATACTCTGTCGTTTTGTTCCAGGTTCATAACGAGAGGCTTTCCAATGCTCCTTTATTTCCTATTTTTCCTATATATTTACATCTCTTCCTATAAACTCCTGCGAAACCTATTGTTACTTCCACTTATGAAAATAACAAGGAAATAAGGTGTGGACGGTTGAAGGGCCTTTTGTCTCCACTGTAGGGTGGTTGAATGGAGACTTTTCTCTGTTTCTTTCTTTCCTATGTATTGTCTAAAGATAATCACACAAGATAATACACAGTTAGCGCAAAAAGTATTTATACACCTACAAAATGGAACAGGAAATAAATTTAAAAAAAAAAAATACAGAAAATGCAAGACAAGCAGTATAAAGAGAAACGGAAGATGGCAAATAAGCATATTCAGGCACTGAAGAAAATTAAGGTGTAACTGTTGGATATATGTCCTTAGATGCACTAAGTTCTGTGTGCAATTGTGTATTTAGATACTTAACAAACCAACTCATTGTATCACGTGTTTTGTAATTTTTTAAAAATGAATTTTGTATTGAGTTTTACTTTTGACTTTTACAACTCCTTTATACACTTTCACTATGGTCGTTGCTTAGTACTAGTGAGCTACGTACAAAAATTCTAATAAACTCGTATAAAATTTTGCAACGAGATAATTACCCATTTAGTTATATTTAAAGTAGAACGTATGTTCATATAACAATTGGTGTAATTTCCATGTGATTTTTTTTTCTTTTTCGTTTCTAGTTATTGGATAATTGAAATGTTCCTTTTTCACAACTTCACAAAACCTCCTATATTTTTTCGTCGTGATTTCTTATACTTTTTTTCCATTAGCATTGGAAAGGCTGTAATGATGGAACCAGTTTTCATCTCCAATCACAATACTCGTCAAAAAGTCATCTGTGAAGAAGGGTTTGGGCAATGGTTCGTCTTTGACGTTTGTGGTCCTCAGTTAATAAATGTGGGACCCAACGGGCACACAAACCTTACGATGACCTAAGCTGTACATTTGTTGCACCGCACTATGTTCAACACCAAGTTTTGCAGCGATTTCATTCACAGTGATATGTCTATGTCCCCTAATCAGCTCATCAACCCTTACCTTGTTGCGTTCCGTGGGGTCAGTTCAAGGGCGCCCCCTGCGAGGCTCATCTTCGATTCTCGTGTTTCATTCTTAAAATGTTTCACCCGTCCCCTAGCACTGCAGGTACACATCTCCATAGGCACCTTGCAGTCTGCGGTGAATTTCAGAAGCAGATTGATCCTCTTTAACAAGTAATTCAATCACAGCACACTGTCGAAACGAAACATCGCTGGCCGCCATTTTGGAAATCCTGCCTGTGGTCACGTGCTAGCAACAAACAGCGTCAACGTCTGGGAAGAAAGGTCTGTAGATTTGAGATGATATACTTGGTTTCACTTGCAACTAAAGATTACGGTTTCAAAACATGTTGCTCACAACTTTCGTATACTCCTTGTATATAATCCATTTTTCGTCACATGTCAAGATTTGGTCCAGAAAAGAGGCTTTATTATGGCGCGACAGCAACGACAAGCAATTGTCAACCGTTGGAGTTTGTTCCCTTAGAGAAGACATGAGAAACCACTTGCTTAGCTTCCATTTCGTCTCAAGGTCATAAAAATGTGACCGAAATGGTTTCGTCTCATACTCCAAGCCTGTGTGCAAGCTCCTAGAAGGTTTGATGAGGATTCTGCTTGATTTCCTACTCCAGCTGGACTTTGTCGAGGGTAGATGGACTACCAACACGAGGCTCTCGTCTTCGGAAGAAAAACGCCTGTACCAGTCCGCTCCCTCATTGACACTTCTCCAAATGCAAAGCATATTTTTCTAGCAGCCCAGAGAGGTTTGTTTCCTAATCTGTACTCATAAAAGAAAATAGGCCTCAAAACCTCCCTTTCCAACATATTCTTTCGAATACTGCGCTTCCTACAAAACCGATAGCGAAACAACTCTCTACTGAATAAGGTTTGAAAAGAATATTAATTCAGCCGGTTAGGCTAAAGGAAATGGTGGTGATGAAAAATGAATGTACGGGTACATTGGATAAAGTGGAAGGAAACGGGAAAAACCCACGAACACGGTGTTTGTCCACCACAAATCCTACTTGGAGCGAGCTGGGATCGAACCAGGGATCCCAATCAAATGAACGCTTTACAACAGAGGCACTGACTCCCCATATGATGTAATCGGAATCAATTTGAATACACTAACGCAACGAAAGTAACTGTATTCAAAAGCCCCACGAACTTTCTTGGTTACCTGATAGATCCTGTTTTCCACCGGCGGCGTATATCTGCACAGTACAGAAGCTGTATTTCTATAAGTGAAGTGTTAGTAATATGAAACCATGACAAGTGCTATTGAAACTCGTACCACTAGTTTTTACTACCCTCCCTTACCACCATTACTGCAGCAACACCTTTGTCCTGCCTGATTCGGTTAGATGGCATTCGTGGTGGTTGGTAACCACCTAGCACAAGTTGATTTGTGTTTTTGCACCAGTTTTTATGCCATACATCTGGACACCGTATGTATATGCAAATCCTAAAGAATCGGGGTTAACTCCTGCAGATGGTAGCCCTAAAATACAAAATTTTGGGAGAAATAACGAGGATCACACGAAATGTCATCATGAAAGTGAGAGGAAAGGTAATGGTAATCAATGTAGGTTGAGTAATCAGCGAGAAAACCGAAGTTAAAATCTGCACTGTATGAGTTCGCGGAATAAAGCGATATGAGAACAAGCAGTAGAAAATAATATGACAGTGTTTCAAACCCATTGCCATTAACTAAGGTAAAATATGCATGCTGTTGTACTGGAGGAAAAACACAAATGTAGAACGGAAACTAGTAAGAGGTGATTTGCATCTGAGATAAATGTAGTGAAATGGGGCAAAATGTTGGTTGATATCCCATGGTATGGGATCATAAATGTTGAAAGTACACATAAGAGGTTTTCAATTTGATTTTGCAATAGGATTGTAGAAGTAATAAAACACACCCTGCAAAATCATTATCAAATTATATCCTTACAAGAAGACAGTTATAGATATGCGACAATCATTTTGGACATGAGTGTACAATAAGGCAGAAGTAGGAAATGAAAAGTACGCTCTGTATCATAAAATATTTAATAAGAAAGTCACGATGAAAGGAAGTGCTATGTAAAGGTAGTGTGCAAACTGATATGGAAATGTCGCAAAGCTTTGCAATACAAAATCCATTTGTTTTATGCCGTATGAAGTGTTTTCCCACAATCCTCATTTATGCATAAACCCACCTAAAAAGCACGAATCCTATCTAACTGTGTCAAGGCAGGAGCGCAGCAGGGGACCCGAACGGCAGCGAGGAAGTGCGTCCGTAAGGAGCAGGCGCGTCAGCGATGATGGGTATAGCGTAAGCGAAAATTGTGGAAAACCATTGCTTTCACGATACAAAGATGTGTGATTGGTCCTTTCATTTACACTTTCACTTACAAACATGCAAAGAAAATTTACCTGTTACTAATCTCCACATTAGTATATCATTACTAATTTATTCTGTAAATTTTCGAAATTGTCTATCCGTCACTATTTTCCTCATGGGCAAATACATCACAGCAGGTACGACTTTCATTTTCACGTACATACGCATCTCACAAGTAAGAACATACCATATTTTGTTATTTACATGCTATTCTATTAAAATACTACTACAAATGTCGTCTGTAAATTTTAAAATCTGTGGATCCGTATAATCAAACAGCACCGCGGACTGCACTCCCAAATGCCCCATAAGTTTACTTACATAATACTTGGTAATTTGGGTAGTGTATAGTTTACAACAGTTAACATTCCGATGGTACTAATTTTGCGCAGAGTACTACGTGGATGCATATGGATGTAGGAAAGAGCAATGGATGAAAATAATATTTGTAATAAACAGTGAATAGGGAAGGCCTGAAGTGAAACAGGGGTAATTCTGGTAACGTATAATAAAGTAAATACAGAGAAATAGTATTAAAACGTTGAAAACAGGTTTATATGGGTATTACCCGGGGCCACCATCTGCGGCAGTTTAGACAAAAATTACTTCTGGTGGTACTTTTTTTTTTTTTTTTTTTTTTTGCTAAACGGGGTAATGTCATGTTACCAAGCCCAAACCTTAGAAGAACAATAAGAAGAAAATCAGTGAAAAATTTATAATTTTTAAATCATTATTTCGAGTGCTGTGTTAAAAGCACACCTGCACGGAAATAATTTTAGTGGGGAAAGGATATTACCATATCACATTTACTTACATTTGAATAACACAAATGTTATTTGTTTAAAAAACAACCGCTATATTTCTAGTATTTTACAATTAATCCATAAATTCTTCAACAGAGAGATCTAGTTTAGACTTTTTAGCCTTATGTTCACTGTCAGGTACCATCCATTCATCATGTTCCTCGATGTCATTCTTATGCGTAGCAAACAGAACACACTTCCCACACTTACGCCCTTCAGCCCTAATTAGTAAAGATCTACAGACACTTGTAATTGCGTGTTTCGACTGTTCTGAATTTAATCCTAATAATAAACCTAAGTTCATAATATCGTAAGGGCTTCTAATATGATCTGGATTATCAGCGCCGCTACTAATGAAAACATTCTTCGATTTCCCAATAGCATGGTATACATGAGAAAGTGTAATTACATTTTTTCGCATTGACGAATCCTTAATTGCTGGGGCATACATTACTTCAAAATATATACCTCTTTCGACTGCCAAATTGTACATTTTCCTATTGAATCTAATAGGATCCCTATTTTCTGGTTGAAAAGATATAATATCGATATTCTGGGATGTACAAATGTGATTAAACATTGCTTGAGTTGTTGGTACCATTGCCAAAATGTCATATTTCTTCAAATTCTCTGACTGACTGAGCTTATGTGCTTGAGCTGGGTCTGAGATAATCACTGTTAGCCTGTTGAACACACGAAAGTTTTTGTCAAATATTAAATCACTCGGTTTTTCTATAGGAGGAGGAATTATGTCTGTTATTTCACGTACTTCACCCTTCTTTTTCTTCTTTCTTGGTTCAAAAACTACCTCATCCAAAATCGTATTTACTGCAGCTGCCTTGTAGCCAAATTCACACAACTTGTTCAACGTCTGTTTAAGTTCTTGTAGCTTTTGACGTCCATTCACTACAATGTTTAAATCACAATATCCATGAACTGATAATGTCTTCATACTTTCAAGAAAACAATGCTAACTAGTTCAAAAACAAAAACTAACACTCCAGCGTTAGTCAACGAAATTAACATAACGCACGATACCACACTTCAGGTACACATCGCATCGCTGACTCATTTGTTTTTCGTTTGTAAATATTTATTAAGCTATCACAGAGAAAACAACAATAGCTTATTTTCTCTGTGCTTCTATTTAAAATGTTCGTTTTGGGAAAAATACTGTTAATATAAATTTTAGATGCATAGAAAATGAAAATAGTAGTTAAATATGAAATTACAAATAATGTTGTACTTTTTAAATGCATAGAAAAAACTGATGTCGACAATAACAAATAACAAATGAAAATCTCATCGTTTCGTGCGTGCTGTGCATGTGTTTAAGTGATGAGAAGTAAATACAGTTTTTTGAATAATAAGGTAGTATATATTAGTTCATTGACAATTTCACGTAATATTAAGTTAATCGTAATTTTGCTGCTATCCTATTTTTGATGGCACAATTTTGTTAAAAAAAAAAAGGAAGAAATGTGAATTTTGATTTCGAAAGAGGAACAGGGTGTACGGTGGCTTAATGGTAGTGCTTCTGGTATGTGGGGTCCTGGTTCAATCACCGGATCTGTAAACGTACATGTCCAGTATAGACACTACCCGAAATAATTGCTGAAAAATCTTTCACTGTTATTTCTATTTTGGGTGCAGTTTTACTATACGGATCCTTAGATTGTACACAGGTCCAAAAAAATTTAAGGAAGTATTTAATTTGCCCATTTTCTGTCTAGGACAGAACCCCTGCGGGGCTTCTAAGCCGTTTCTGCTCCTACTGCTACCCCTACTTCTATCCCTATTTCTACTACTACTTTTACTATGGAACAACTGCACGCTATTTTGTCCTCCAAAACACTTGCACGTTGCCACAATAGAGCATACCTCACTAGATGAAATAGAAGTGGGCCATCAGAAATAATTGATGAAAAATCACAGTTTTTCACAATTTGCGTATAAATACAGCGTCCGAACATATGCCATAAAATTAGAACGCAGAAAATACAAACCAACCTGTGCTATGTGGTCACTAAAAAGGACCTAACCGGTAAAGTTCTAAGACTCTGCCTCACACATGTAGGTATAGGTGGGTTAGCAGCCAGATTGGTTCGTTTGATTATTGAATCTTAATACTTAATTCACATAGTAATGCCGAGCGAGCCATAGTGAGAGAGGCCAGGTTGATTACTTTCTTTATTACGAGAGTGGCACCGTGGCTTAGTGGTAGAATGCTTACCTCTGGTGCGTAGGTTTCCTGGTTCTATCTCCAGCCAAGTAAGTTTGTGGTGGACAACATCGTACCACACCAGAAGTGAGTACTGTACTCATGCCTCCTCCGCAGTAGGTCAGTGGTAGAGCGTTCACCTCTGGTGCATGGGCTCCTTGGTTCGATCCCAGCTCGTACCAAATGAGCTTTGTGATATTCAAACACCGTGTGTTTGGGTTCTCTCGGGGTTCTCCCGTTTCCTCCAACTTTATTCATTCCACGATTTCATTCATTTCTCAACATTACCGTCTCCTTTAACCTAGCCGGCATAATTGTGGGACGTAAAACTTAAATATTTCATTTTATTTTTTTTTTTTTTGACTGAAAAAGAAGGGATGTTCCTCCGTGTTTTCCCACTTTCTTCGACCATTTTCTTGTATTATCATCACTACCGTCTCCCTTAGCCTCGGAGCACAATCGTTGAACGTTAAACTTAAAAAAAAATAGTGAGTACAATATCTCAAGATAGGTATATACACACACACACACATATATATATGTATATTTGGCGCGAGCTGAAATTGAACCAGGCACCTTATGCAGACGCATCAAAAGTAACAGCTGTAGCAGCAATCCACCGCGGCTCTATGTAGAAATATATTTCTTCTTTAACTTCAACTACACATCTAATAGAAGGATGTCCTGTCCGTTCAGCGTTCGAAATAGTAGGTGGTTAGTATGGAATAATTGTAGTAACACTTGGAGCAGTAAGCAGTTTAAGTTTATGAAAATAACTAATTCTTGACTGATAGAACATATGCAAATAGATGAATACTATAGTTATATTGATAATTAATTACCATAATTGCTCACGTAATTTGCGGAGTTTTAAAATCTGTTTTGGTCCCTGAAAGAATTGGGTGCGTAAATATGCAGGTTCTCATATATATATATATATATATATATATATATATATATATATATATATATATATATTGTAACCGACCAGTTATAAACCTTTTATTTGTGTTATACTTTGGTTTCAGATTTAATTCTTAAAGATGAACAAAACAAGGAAAAGATTCCTTTACATAAATTCAGATCAAAAATATATGTAATTTGTGTGCGAATTCGTTTTATGTGCTGAAGACAGTAGTTTGACTTACATAATGAACTTCCTCATTATATAAATCTTGCGTTGACAGATTTCTTCGTCTGAACCAAATTCCGATTTGTACATGAACCCGAATTTCTGGGTCATGGCGTGGTTCTTCGTCACTTTGGGTAACAACCTCAGCAAAAGAAATAGTATAATCTCACGATATTTCCGGGATAGGGAAGTGTGACCCGACATTATATCGTTGACAGTCTCGATGTAACTTGGATATTGGAAACACATTTTGTCTTCAGACTCCAAACATCATAGTCTTCATCAGATAAGGTTTGGAAGAGTTACTGTTTTGTCAATCAAAAAAAAAAAAAAAAAATTAAGAACTTGTGCTGAGATTGGACCTCGAGTGACAGTCGTGGGACGATATCTTTAACAAGAAACTCAGGTATGTGCTTAAGAACTCTGTCAACTGCCAAGAATGTCTCAACGCATAAACCGATTCACAACACCACATAACTAATCTGAAATATTAAATCAATCTTTTATTCACGCCTAGAATTTCCTAGTTTAATTAATATGTATATCTTTTCTATCAGGAGTATAGGAGTGAGTTGGTTATGTTTAAGATACTAAACCTCTCGCAATGTACCCCAATTAGGATAAACCTTAAGCATAACCAAAATATATATATAATATCTCTTAATCAATAATTCTATGATGCTTTCTGTTATCACAATAAAATGTATCCCATTTGTATACTTGTTTCCGCGCGTGAATTACTAAAGTACATTTTGCAATTCAATCAGTGCATACTCCCAGTACCCTTTCTGTCATCCTAATTTACTGCTGATATGCTACACCGGTCAAATTTGAAAATTGCCCATAGATAAACCAATAGACAGGTGCCATATTTAAGGAAGGAAATTTCATACTATACTGAAAAAACTGCGTGGAATACAGGGAGAGAAAATAAAGTTCCAAATTATCCTTTAGAAAATAGAATCCCCAAAATACATGAGTAAATATGGTAAGTGAAATAGCTTTATACTATACCCAAAATGTACTAGAAGAAGAAAGTTCTGCGGTATTCTGTCTCTTCTAGGAACAAGAATGTTAATATTGTTAAATATATATCTCTATTTATCTTTATTTGCAGGTCACAAAATGGCTAAAATAAAGAATAGAAATAAGAAAGGATTATCAGATGCTGTAAATAAGAAGACTCCTGGCGGGAAAAAATTAAACCCTTTCGAAGTCCATTTTAATCGCCAAAAACATGATATTTTAGGAAGAAAATCGAAGCATGATAAAGGTTTGCCAGGCACAGCAAGAGCGAAAGCAATTAAGAAGGTTAGATTAATGAATTTCTTATTTGATCAATTATATAAATTATATCATTTAATAATCAGAATAATTAGCTGCGTTCAGCCATAAATTTCAATTTCGAGCAGGGTTCGAGTCAACGGGAAGAGCCTCGTCAAGAAATTTCTCCGGCTTATCGAAAAAGAATTTCTTCCTTGGCAGGGAATATTTCCCTCATTTTATATAACTCTCTTACATATGTTACCTCACTGTGAAAAAGAAAGGTAGAAAGCTCTGTAAAAGTCCCCCTAAGAGAGCCCTCCTCTCGTTTAAAAAAAAAAAAAAAAAAAAAAAAAAAAGATTCGAGCCCTGGTTTTGAGTAATTATAAAATCACAATATTTGTAGACGGGATTCTTCACACTATGAGACGGATAACATAAAAGTAGACTTAGTGCTCATCTATCCCTGTTGTTTCCAGTCATTCACTTGTTTTTGCTGGCATTAAGCTCTAGTATTCTTATAACTTTAAAGTGTATTTCTTTTTCTTTATTTGATTATAGTAATATTTCCAACTACTGCACTTTTCTATTTGACCTCGCATGACGTTAAATTGCAATTGCTTCTACTGGATCAGATCGCACTAATTTGCGTCAGTTTATTTTTACAGAGAAAGGCAACACTTCTACAAGAGTACCGGATTCTCAACAAGTCAAATAAGTTTCTAGACAGGAGAATTGGTGAGAAGGACACCGCAATGACAGCAGAAGACAAAGTTATGGCTAGGTTTACTGCTGAACGGATGAAAGCTCATGCTAAGGTAAAGTTGTGTGGTGTTGTATTTTATTAATGCATGTGGTTTCTTTGTTATTCTAATATATATGTAATTTCCTTAAAATAATGAAAAAAATAAATAATTGTTGGTAACCACAGTATTTCTGACTCTCACAGTATAATCGATATTAATTAAAGACTCAGTAATTTATCTTGGGAGAAAAGGGGAAATCCAGACTATAACGAGTGTACAGTCCAAAAAAAAAAAAAAAAAAAAAGAGCATGTAAGATTATTGTAAAACTACGCCTAACAGCGCAGGGAATCAACATAACGTCTAAGTGGCACGAATCACGCCAGCAGAAACCTCGGCGTCCTGCTCTACACATTTATTTTGGAGCAAAAGACTTGGTCGTTTCACGATAAACTTACCTGCTCATGTTCCAGGTTTTTTTGCTGCAGACTGTACAACGACTCGTTTACTCCGAGAGGCACGGTGACTCAGTGGTAGAGCGCTTACTTCTGGTGCATGGGGTTCCCGTACAAGTGAGTTTGTGTTGGACAACGTATCCGTGGGTTTTCTTGGGGTACTCCCGTTTCCTCCCACTTCCTTATTCCACCAATTTTTTCATCACCATTCATTTGCTTTAATCATCGTCTCCCATAGCATAAAGGGGATAATCGTAGGACGTTAAACTTAAAGATTTAATTTCGTTTCGTTTACTCCGATTTTGCTAATCACGGAATATCGAGAAAGTCAGCTCATTGTCACTCTATTTTTGTGAGTGCTACTTTTTTTTTTTTTTAATCTTATGGCAGATATGCATGAAATAAACTCCTTCGTGGCTGTGCAGTTAGTATACGCGCCTTCGACGCGGGAGGCCTGAGTTCGATTCCAGACGGAAGCTAATGTTCGGATCCAATGTTAAGCTATAGGTCCATGTCTTATATAACCTTACTGCTGAAAGGGACGTTCAACCCAATTTAAATTATGCACGAGATATATGTGTTAATACGAAATCTCTTACAAACTGTTAACCTTTTATTTTCCCAATAAGAATGAATTCTTTTCAGATTATCTGATAATCATTAACTTTTTTCACATTCATATCCCAAAAGAGGTTTGAAAAACGCTAATATATATGAAAAGGAAACATTCGCAGTAACGTAGTTGGTAAGGCATCTGGCTGCCAACTAGATTTGATCCCCGGTGAGAGAGGGATTTTTGTCTGTTCTACCGTCGTTCTAATGCTGCTCTAAAGATCATTCAGCCTTTAAATTGGATACCTGGGTCAATCGGCAGAAATAAATGAGCAAAACGTTATTATAGTGACTACGTCACCTCCGTAAGTGCCGAAGTAAAAAAAATGTAGAGCCTCTGCCTTCAGACAGCCCGTGGGCCTTCATATAGCCTGTCCTGAAAGAGAGATGACATTTGTATTATGTTTTGTCAAAAGGGAAATTTACCAAATTAACTTACGGTATAACTTTTTGGAAGGCGTCAGATGCATTTTAGGTTATTATTATTATTATTATTATTATTATTATTATTATTATTATTATTATTATTATTATTATTATTATAAAAATGAGATTTATATTTGAAACGTTAACAACACTGTGAATTTTTGGAAAAGTTCCGCGAAGACCTACATTTAAGTATACATCCCAGCATTTACTTGCTTGCACTGATGGCCTACGTGAATTCAAACCTGAGGTCGAGCTTCGTCGCAGCTAAGCGTTTAGCGTGGATTTTATCAAAAGGCTTTATATAAAAATAAATCTTGAGGTGTTTAGCTCCTTGAGTTAACATCTCTTGACACAATTTGCATGTGTGACGTTGAGTTTTTAGAATTTGGTGTTACACAATTTCGTTTATGGAGACTAGAAATCATTACACTTCTGTATAAAGAAGGAATATTTGTTACACAAATGTGTGATTTTAACGTTTAACGAACTATTTACTCACATGATACATAAAAATAATATATTAAAAATTTTAGGACAAATTTTCAAACTAACACATGATTTTTTTAAAAAAATAATAATAAAATTATGAATTGCTTTATGACAGTACTAAATTCTATAGAAATATAGTTATAATAAAGATAATAATAATTTTTCTTTCCAGAAATCAATCTTTAATTTAGCTGATGATGAAATTTTAACCCACCGTGGTCAGACCCTAAGCGAAATTGAGAAATTTGATGATCCTCGAAGCGATGATGATGATGATGATAGGGATAAGCTCGATGGTAAGTTTCTTTTGATCGTATTGTGTTATGTTTAAGACATAAGCATCCAAATTCAAAACAAGTGAGAATATATCATTATTGTTTAAAAGATTTTCCAGGTATACGCTTAGTATACACGTTAACCGACAGGATCTATTTCCTTATCCATTTGTATTTAGTTGTGTTTGTTCTTTTATAAGTAATTTCTTTAAGCGCATGCTTTTAAAAATTAATGTAAACACTTCATTTCTCTAATAGGCATTTTACATGTAAAAAAAATGAACTGATAGACAGGAACTCGTGTCTTGTTTGCCGAGGGTTACTTAACCATTACCAACTACCAGCGATACTTTAAGAAATTTTACTTTGGCGTTTTCTTTTTTTTTCCTTAAATCTCTACTGACCAGCTGTTTGTTGGCAGTTTATAGAAGTAACTCGGTATAGTGTGTACATTAAGTGATTGAAGCGAAGCTCCTATTTTTTCAATTTATGTTCCGTTCAGCGTTTACAACTGGAGAAACAAACGTTGATGATGTTCAAATTTTATACAGTATTAGTGGACTAATATTCCAGTTCTCGTTTATATGTGTTTTTCAAATGAACGTAAGTACCAATAGAAAACGTTTCATTTCGCCTTCCGTCTTCCTCTCCATATCCGATGAAGCTTTTTAGCAAAGGAGTTTTTAGTGTACATTTCTTTAAATGTGTGTGTGACCATGTTCATACTATTTTGTGAAAGTAATTCATTTTCTGTTGGGGTTTCTTTGTTCCAATCAGGGATACGGGATACGAGCGATACGATACGCTCCAAATCTCGAACATCCCCAGAATTTTTGAGGGGTAAGCACACACACAACAAGAAAGAGGAAAAACAAGATTTCATTTTGCTCGGTTTTTATATGTAAATTTTCTAATTGTTCCGATATGATGCAGCACTGAGTAAAAGGATTACGTAAAAACTTACTTCAGGGTTCCCACCATCCTGGAAAACCTGAGGAACATCGAAAAGTCAGGGAGTTCAGCTTATTCCTAAAAAGTCCGAGGAAAGTCACATAATTTTATTAAAAACTGAAAATTTTAAGTAAGGACTCTATATGTTTTCAGTATATTTCCTATTATTCAGTAGATCCAGTTGCTTCAAGTGGATAACCTATATGTAAGGAACTCAAGGTTTCCGCCATTTTATCAGTATATAGCTTTCACTATTAATGAATTTGAAGCAACTCCATAATATAATGTGTTCTTCAGCTTAAGTTTTTACTCTTTTACGGATGAAGACGGAGGTTGTCCGTTCCAGCAGTTTAGTCTACTGAAAAATAAGACACTAGATAACATTTTAACATTTCAGTTGAGCATCTAATAATCTCTTTAGTATGTTCTCTTCAGTTGTAATAATCTTTTGAATTATTCTTCAGTATGTTCTTTGTGTCCTTACTGTATTTGCTGTTGACCGTTTTTCTTTCCTTTGTTTCAGCGGGATTTGTGGAAGATGCTCATTTCGGTGGTTTTATGAGGAAGAAAGAGGACGGCGACGGTCCATCAAAAAGTAGAAAAGATATGATAGCAGAGCTGATCGCAGAATCTAAGAAAAGAAAAGCAGAGAAGCAACGGGATCAAGAAAAGACTTTGGAATTGACTGAAAAACTCGATACAGAGTGGAAAGACTTATTGCCTATCGTGGCTGCGTCGAAGAAAACGCCTCAGGAAGAAACTGTCAAAGAAAAAGCTGACTCGTATGATATTGTAATGAGACAGCTAAAATTTGAAGCCAGAGGGAAGGTAAATAAATTTTGCTACAATTTTTAATGGGCGTACTCCTAGTAGCCTTTATGCTTAAAACTATTGTCCGTACTGTATACAAGAATTTACATACGCAAATAATAAGTAAATGAATAAGATTAGAGCATGTAATTTGAAAGTATCTAGCTGGCGATCTAATGAAAACAACAGAATTTCAGTTAGTACAGACATTTCAGCACGATTCACGTATAGATAAATCTTATGTTCAATGACAAACTATTTCATAATGGTGTCTACATGATATTTTTGTTTATATTTAAATTATTTGTTTATATTATAACGTATACATTTCTGATTATTTACTTAGTTTTGTAATATCTTAATTGACATTAATAGGTGTAATAATTTTATTCTGTCAATGACAATCGAGTAAAATACAAATTTTTAACATGTTCAATTTGCGTTTGTAAATACAATACTGCTTTTATTATTTTCCATTCTAATTTTCTGTTGTTTTCAGCCGACCGACAGGCTGAAGACGGAAGAAGAACTAGCCAAAGAAGAAAAAGAACGATTAGAACAGTTGGAAGAAGAAAGACGAAAGAGAATGAAAGGTTTCATTGACGATGCTCCAAGCGAAATGAAACACAGAAGTGCTGATGATCTTGATGATGGGTAAGCAGCAATAAACACCTCACTGCGATTTTGTTTTAATTCGCGGAAAATTGTTAACACTCACTAGTGCTTTCTT
This sequence comes from Thermobia domestica, assembly GCF_964235325.1. Classification (NCBI taxonomy): domain Eukaryota; kingdom Metazoa; phylum Arthropoda; class Insecta; order Zygentoma; family Lepismatidae; genus Thermobia; species Thermobia domestica. The sequence goes on along the minus strand of NC_137465.1, from coordinate 228,320,007 downwards.
CAGAGAGTTATAAAAAATAAGGAAAAATGCTTCTTATATAAAGAATTTTTAGGGCTCATATTGGGATACACTTATTTGTGGAATGGGTGGAAAGGAAGGGTAAAGAGACGCAAGAAGTGCTTTACCTGAACTTATGTCTTTAATCTATTTTTATAAAAATGAAAGTAACTATTTTGTAACTTAATAACTCTTGAACCACCCGACCAATATCGGATCAAATTTTCAACATGGATGAGGTTCGGACCTAAGATGGTTTTTATAATTTCAATTTTACGATGCAATTTAAGGAAGAGGGAGGGGGCAATATATAAAAATGATCGAAAGTCGCCAATACTAGTGTCTCATCCATAGTTTTCGAGGTCGCTGAGATGAACAGTGACACTTCAGATGCCGTTAAAACCCAATCCCCATTAATACTCCTAAAGAAGGAGGAGACTTGTAAAAAAAAAAATTGAAAATGACTAGAGATGCAAGGGCTCGGAAAAAAACCGGCTTTTTTGGAAAAAAACTCGGTTTTTTCTGCTTTGCTTTTTTGCTTCGGAAATTTTGGGCTTTTTTCAAAATACTGCTTTAAATTGATAAAACAGACTTTGTATCGCTTCTCTATAACACAAAAAATCATTTAATTAGTGGTTGATGCTGATAATAATATAAAACATCGAAAATAAACTATGAATTTTGAAAAAATATTTCAAACAATTTTTCTTCAACATATTTACATTATGAATTCCACAGGATTAACCAATGTATATAATAAGAATTTTTTAACCTCCTATATACAAAAGTAAGCAGAGTTGGCAAGAACCGTGGTTGTTTTTGAAAATGCCAAAAACCCGTTTTTTTGGGGGATGTTTAAACCAGGCTTTTTTGGTTTAAACCAGGCTTTTTTGACTTAGATTTTTTGCTTTATGTATTTATATTACATATTCACAGAAATAGCCTAAGTTTTTTCGCCTTTATATTATGCAACAGCGGGGTTATGCCGGAGGAACTCCCATAAGCTTAAAGAAGTGCGGTCAGTAAATTTCTTAAGTTGAGAATCTCCCGCCCTAGCCATTGGGAAAATCCCGTCATTACTTGAAATGTAAGACAATAACGGGAAAATCCTGTTATTGCTTTGCATGTAAAATTTAAAGGTCAACGTACCATGATCAGTACGCTAAAACTGAGGTATTAAATTACAAATTTAGTACCGGTACGTAGATATCATTGAAAGTCCAATCCAAGCTAATGTTGGAAGCTACGTAGGCAATCGGTAAATTTTGCCAATTTCTATCAATATATTTAAGCAATATTGGCTTCTTTATAAAACAACACGCATTTAGGCATGTAGAAATATACAATTTGGTTTGTTTCGTATATTTAGGCTTAACATTCTTACGAAATACCGAGGTTATCAAGGAGAAGACTTTCGCTTAAACTGACATCCGAACCGCTACTTGGGTTACGCATGAAAGAAGGATTGTGGTTCGACCGAGAATTGAACATGGGACACCTTGATTAAAAGGTGAAAGGGAAATAAAACTATTGCAGGTAGTTTGATATCTGCAAACGTCACCATGAAGTTCACACGATTCGCATTTTTCATTCTTTTTATTTTTGTGGTTTAAACCAGTTATTAAAAAAAAAAGTTGGTGTAAACCAGCCAACCCTAAAAGTAAACACTTCTTTTTAAAGAATACACAAATAACTAGCAAAATAGTATGTAGTATTTTTACTTCAAAATATTCCATATAATTCTTTTTGAAACAAAATAAAATTAAAATGAAACATAAGAGAAATACTTAGATTTATATGATACACTTAAAGGCTGCACATCTAGAGCTTTTGGTTCTGTATATTCTTGAAATTCTACAGTTAAGTTTTATAGAACCACCATCACAGTTTACCCAATCCTCAAGTTTTCTGAATTTTTAACAAGAGGGATTCAACATATCATTACGGAATCCCCCCCCCCCCAAAAAAAAAGACTACGGAATATATTTAAGTTAAGCTAAATACAACTGCACAACAAACATGACTGAGTGATTAGCTTTTGCGCTTCTATCGGGAAGTCCGGGATTCAACCAGCATTCGACCATTCTGACAAAGCTTTTCTTCATTCCATCTGTGAATGTAGAAATAGTGCGTGTACTGTGAGTTGGGCGACTTCCTTTTTTATTGTTTTTAAATCGTTATTATTACTAATTACCAGCAGTGACGGTTTTGCGAAGGTTAGGGGGGCGGTCTTTCGGACTGAAGCCCGTTCCCCAAAGTTACGGAATGTCTGCAACAAACGAAATATCTATTATTTATGCCTTTACTCATAAACTTTAAGCTCCCGTCAAATAAAAATTACGAATGTTTAAAAAAACTAAACATTAGTAAGAAATCCTTCCCAAAATACTTTTCTAAATCCGCCACTGATTCTCAATATAAAATGATTTTTAAAGTTGTATCCGGAAGATTATTGCTAAACATAAACGAAACGAAATATTAGTTATGCCTGTACTCATAAACTTCAAGCACTTCCCAAATAAAATTAGGACTTTTTAGGAAACGAAACAATCAGAAAAAACCCTCCTAAAGTACTTTTCTAAATCCGCTACTGATTATTTGTATAAATTGGTATTCAAGGTTGTGTCCGGAAAATTATTGCTAAATCACTTCACAGCTACAGTATAAGAGAAATGTGGAAGTACGGTTTGACGGATATATTGAAAAACGTACGCTTTGACGGATAAATAGAAAAACGGGCAAGTTTAACTTTTGCGCTAGAAGCTAGAGTACTAAAAGCTCTTAGAAATGAAACACGGATGACAAACTAGAGAAGAAAAAAGATGTCGATAACTCAAAAGTTAAAATAAAGTTAAATAGCCTCTAAAATTACCCTCAAATACTACATTCTTCATGTTAGCTTTAATTCGTAAAACATGTGCTCCATCCATCTTGATGGTGAATTTCAGAGCGAAATATCACATTCAGGTCATGGAATTTTTATCTAACTATAGAATATACTATAAGAAAGCTATTTAGATAGAAAAATCATGAAGTTGAAAAAAGCCAAAATTTCCAAAATTCTCGTTTTTTTCCCAAAAAAGCCGGCTTTTTATGTGAAAAAAACCATCGATTCAAAAAAGCCGGCTTTTTTGCATCTCTAAAAATGACTGATATTAGTGTCGAATTCATAGTTTTTGGGATTCTTAAGTTGATTGATGTCAGTTTTGGTGTCTTTTATGTCCAAATGAAACTATTCTCCCCGTGCGAAGAACGGGCATTCTACTAGTAATAATAAATTAATAATTGTGTCTGTCTTCTGTTATCGGCTTTCCAGATAGAAAATAGCCACCTAAAGCCACCAAATTTGGCACATAAATAGATCTACATCAACTCTAATCGCCTACGAAGTCGTTTTCGAAAAATGAAATGAAATCTTTGAGTTTTATGTCCCACGGTTAGGCTAAACGAGACGGTGAAGATGAGAAATGAATGAAATGGTGGAATGAAGAAAGTGGGAGGAAATAAGAGAACCCCGAGAAAACTCACGAGCACGGTGTTTATCGACCACAAAGTCCATACGGCGCGAGCTAGAATCGAACCAGGGACCCCAAGCACCGGAGGTGAACGCTCTACCATTGAGCCACCGAAGCCGTTTTCGAATTTTTAGATCTGAAGGAATCTGAAAAGCCGAACGTTGTTATTTCTATGAACGCCTCCTCTATCTGCAACCCACATTGCATCTGCATTATGCGTGATTGCATAACACCGAGAATAAATACCTGCCCAATGAAATAGTTGTGGAGAAATTCTTTAAGTAGAAATTGAATATTTATTAAATATGAATTATTTGTGGAGAAATTAAGAAATTATTTATTTTTCCTCTCTCATTATCCAGATTTTGTATTAAGACTGGGAGAAATGGATGCTTACAGCTGGTTTAAAAATAAAATCAATTAATTAGATATCTTAAAAAGTCCCCTAAGTAAGCACGACTTCTTCGTCTATTTCACACCCGACTGTAGAAATATCTCTTTGGTGTGTGGGTGTTCGACGAATTCAAATTAAACAATAGGAAAGTAATAATATTAATAATTTGAAGAACTTATAAAAATCCTTTCCACGCTAGGGACATTACATTAGTAGTAATGCATTTTTCCTTTTCCTTAAATTGTATGTGTGCATGTGGGAGTTCTCTTCGTGTACACGAACATCATAAGTCTTTCATTATTTCCACAACCCAACAGCAGGCGTATGTATACGTATAATCGGATGTAAGTGCAAGTTTAGACTAGCCCAAGAGGCAGGGTGATAAGTGGGTTATTTAATATGGAAGTCGTCATTCCGTCAGTGCTCAGCAACGTCAGAAACTAGAATGGTTACTCTATGAGTTCGAACTCGGGCAAAGCGCTGGGGCAGCAACCCAAAACATTTGTCATGCGAAAGGGGAAGGTGCAGTGAATCACAGTACAGCAACTCGTTGATTCCAGAAATTTTCTGCAGATTGTAAAAGTATTGGAGAGCAACCAAGGTCCGGCCGCCCCAGTGTAACAGATTCTGAGATCATACGACACGCTATTGAGAAAAAACCATCCACCAGCACATGACGATTATCATACCAGCTCAGCGTGTTCCAGTACACTATAGTGCGTCACCTTCACGAACTGGGGAAAACAACCAGGAGCTGCTGCATTATCCAACATGAGTTGACCCCAGCTCAGGCCCAGAGGAGCCGACAACCGCTGCAAAATGCGCGTGAACTGCGTTTCCTAAAATGAATTCTTACGTGCGACGAAAAGTAATGTTTCTCCAAAATTCGAATGTGCAAAAACAGTGGTTGAGCAAGGACCACTTTCTGAACCGGTCGTCAAACAGGACCGTTTTGAGCATGCTCTGTGTGTGATGGAAGTACGAGTGGGTAAGTCTCTTCGAGTTCGCGAGACTACACTTGGCACAAAAACAGAAAAAAAAGCAGAACGTGATGAATTCTAACTGATGCCACACTTGGTGTATAGTTCTGATCTTGTTCCTTCGGATTACTACCTGTTTCTGTCCGTAGCATACTTCCTGAAATCACGATGCTTCACCAACCAGCAGCAGTAGAAACAGCAGCGTCTGTTTTTTGTCTCTCAAGAGCAATGCGTTGGTGGTATCGAGTTGGAATCGAGGAAAGTGACTATAGACAGTCGAATATGAGCAGGCTATACTTGAATGTTAACCTGCTTTCGTTATACTATAATAAATACAGATATGTTGTAAATGAAATATTTGAGTTTTACGTCCCACGGTTATGCCGGTTAGGCTAAAGAAGAAGGTGATGATGAATAATGAATGAAATGGTGGAATGAAGAAAGTGGGAAAAAACGGGAGAACCCCGAGAAAACCCACGCACAGCGGTGTTTGTCCACCACATAGTTCACTTTGCGGGGGCTGGGATTGAACCCGGAACCTAAGCACCAGAGGTGAACGCTCTACCACTGAGCCACCGCGGCCCCCTACAGATATGTTGTGTACCAGAATATTTCCAGATTTATGATTCACGTAACTATGGAGTAATATATACTCGTGTATTCCAGTTGAATGTTGGGAATTACATCTATTTTTTAACCGACTTCCATTTGAAACTATAATTTTGTATTAGGCATTAATTTGTTTGACTAGGTAGAGACTTTAAAAGGTTTATAAGTAATAGGGATAACACTTAGTCAATCTTATGTATGTAGATATAATATGAAGTAAGTGTTTGAGTTGAGTTGAGTTGATTTTATTGTTTAACGTCCCGTTCAGCAGCGAGGCTATATGAGACGTGGACCTACTGATTAACGTGGCATCCGAACCACATGAGCTCCCGCCGGGAATCGAAGATGTAAGTGTTTGAGTAAGAAGAGTTATTCAGTCTTTGTCTTATAACAAAGTAAATTATCTTATTGTACTCGGAGCAAAATGCGAATTGACATTTAAAGGGCTACCCTGCTCCAACATTGCTACTATTACCCTAAGGCATCCGCTATAGCTATCCTCTCTAAGATAGAGTAGTAATAGAGGACCCCTAATCGATATACTAACGATGTGACAAGATGTTAATTTCGTTGGTTGGATTGGAATTTAGGGTCCCTTTTAGCAGCAAGGTTGTATGAAACGTTGGACTACAGTTTAACGTGGAATCCGAACCACGACCCCGAATCTTCCTCGCTGAAAGCGCATATGCTAACCACGAAGTCACGAAAGAACTCCGATGTTGCAAGAGGGTAACACGTACACCTCTGGATGTTAAATCGTTTCTTATTTGCTCCGAGTATAGAATAGGTGAATTATTGTTCGCTTTTAGCGCTTCTTTTATTATTTTTGTTCCTTTTGCTCTTTTTTCTTATTATTTTTTGTTTTTAGCGCTTTTTTGATGCTGGTTATTATATTTCTTTTTTTTTTTTTTTTTAAAAAACTTTTATATTTAAAATAATTGTGCTACCGAGGTTGTTTCCGATCTATGATGAAATTACATACCTTGTGCCACACCACCAAACGGAAAGAGAAGGAAGCTGCTAGTAGTGTGGGCATCTTGGACAACTGTGCGTGACAGGTGTGGTAAGTGCATATCGGGACAAATGCTACCGAAAATAAGTGCTTATTGGGAGGACTACACAACTGCCCTTTCCGACGTGAACTACAGTTATAATGCCATTATCGAAAAAATGAAATCTTTGAGTTTTACGTCCCACGGTTATGCCGGTTAGGCTAAAGGAGACGGTGATGATGAGTAATGAATAAAATGGTGGAATGAAGAAAGTGGGAGGAAACGGGAGAACCCCGAGAAAACCCACGCACACGATGTTTGTCCACCACAAAGTTCACTTGGCGGGGGCTGGGATCGAACCCGGGACCCCAAGCACCAAAGGTAAACGCTCTACCACTGAGCCACCGCGGCCCCTAATGCCATTATCGAACCGTGCAAGGAGCGTGAATTCATTGTGTTCAAAAATGGCATATCACGGATGTTGAAAGGGGCAGGTAAGTCGAGGCGTGGATGATTCCTGTGGGGCAGAAACAAGCCAACCCCCGACCTGTCACTAGCCGCGCACGAGCTAGAATTCGGGAGGTCGAGGCTCTGGTCATCACTTGGAAGAATCCACCCACACAGAGGAGTATCGTGAACCGGCTACAGACATTACTGAAGACAGAGCATACCATCATTTACCGCGATTTGAGGTTGATAAAGCGACGGAAGGAACGTGTTCATAAGCTCTTGCCAAAACACATCCAGGAACGTTGCACCAACTGTCGAAGGCTGTGAGCGGTACCTGGCCGGTGAAAAGTAGAAGTTTGTTGTAATACTGGACGAGGCATATTATGTTTATCTGGATGACTGTCACTAGCCAGGTTTTTTGTAATTGATCGATCGACAGGTACGAGGGACTTTCAAAGATAGTTCACTGGAAACAAGGAAAGTTTTGTCACAGGTTTCATGATCATTGCTGGATACTCGTACCAGTCCAAGATGACCATACATCGTGTAGCCAAAAATACGAAGGTGAATTGGGAATATTATCAAGCTAACGTCCTAACATCCGTTTACCGCCATTCATTTCCCGTCTCTACGGGAGAGACAAGAATCGTGTTTGGGTGCATCAAGTCAAGGTGTCAAGTCAAGGTGTCAAGTCACACATTTCATTCAACCCGCCTCTCCCCCAACAAATGACAGCAGAAACTGTAATTCGTGCCATTCCATTCATAGACACTCTAGTGAAGTCCCCTGATGCGTCACCGATGGACTTTTGTGCCTTCGGCCTCCTGAAACAAACCTTGTCTCACGGGAGACCCCGCACCGTTGAAGGGCTGTCAGGAGGAGCGATTGCAACTTGGCATGACTGCACCATGTGCTAGTTTCCTACAGTGGAAACTTTGCTGCCGGGCAAGTACCCAGATCGAAGGGTACCAAATAGAATACTCTCGATGGTGGTGACATGGTTTCTCTTAAGGTAAATACAGTTTGACATCGCAACCATATATCGGAAACAATCTCTGTATTTCTTAGAGAAATACAGGCAAGACCCAATTCAGTTCTATTTCTTTGTTACGAACTGTGCTACGAAAATATTTTTCGATTATTGGTGCCAAAAATTCCGAAGAAAGCGTAAGAAACAAATTACTTGCAAGAAAACGGGGAAAAAAAGAGATAACAGAATAAAGGACACGTCTTAAGTAGACTTTACGCTTTCTCCTAACTCTTCATCAGATAGGAAAGGAGAAAAAAGTAAGAAGCTATAACAATCTTAATAATAAATTGCAAACATTTTAATCTGTCACGTTGATCCTAATAAAATTGCAGTAATATATGTCGGCACCTGTGCTATCGGATGTTTAACTGTGTATGTAATTTACTGATTTGAAACTACCAATATTATAGAAAAGAGTGAGATTTGTAAAACACGCGCAACGTTACCATGATTATTTCATTTTTCACTTTTTTAGTTTATCATTCTACGATTATGCTTCGAAGCTAAGGGAGAGGAAGACGATGATAATGAACGAAACGTGGAGTAAAGAAAGTGCAAGGAAACAGGAGACTCCGAGAAAACCCACACATACAGTGTTTGTCCACAACAAAACTCACTTCGTTAGAACTGGAATCAAACCAGAGACCTCATGCACTACTTAGCCACAACGGTCCCTGTCACGTGATTGTGCAGTTAAGTAGGAAGTGGAGAGAATTTTAGTTAAAGAGTATAAAACTCTCACTCTTGTTTTTTGATAAAGGCGTAGGGCGTCAAATGCAAGGTGAATTGAAAATTTTATATCTACAAAAAGTTATCAAAGTGGTGTAGTGCAACATATAGTCTTTCTGAGTTAGTAACACTAAAAAATCGTGCATTGCGACTGCCTTGTGATAGTGAGTAGTATGCGAGGCAGTGTAGCCGGTTCCACGTGGGCAATAAGCCAAACATTGGTGGTGCAAAATTGGAGACCTCTTCGATTTTCGAATATTGCTAATTGTGCGTACGCGGTTAGTTGGAACAAGTTCTGTAAGGTCCAGTGAAGGATAATTATTAACAAAAGAAATCTTTAACGTGGATGTTTTTCATGTTCTGAGTCAGATCAAGAGTGGTGAAAGCTCGGAAACTCTGTAGTTACAATTTTCACTTCTAGTACCAAATCTCCTGGGTTTGATTCTGTAGATTTTCATTTTCATATCGGTAGTAGTATGTAGTATTAAAAATAAATGAATAAATTAATTTTTCTTTGATAATATGTACAGTGTATATATATATATATATATATATATATATATATATATATATATATATATATATATATATATATATATATATATATATATATATATATATATGTGTGTGTGTGTGTGTGTGTGTGTGTGTGTGTGTGTGTGTGTGTGTGTTATGAAACACATTCTCTGTAAACTATGAACTTATATATTTGCAGGCTTGACATTGATAGCGAATTTGAGGCAGAAGAAAAAGAAGGTGATGAAAGTCTGAAGAAAGATGACGTGGAAGGTTCGTTTATTTTCAATTATTTTCCAATTTCTTTACGTCATTAAGTGCAATATATAAAGAAAAGGAAAAATTACCTGAAATGTAAAGTATCGATCATCATACTGACAACAAAATTAATGTAATTGGCCCATTAATTTAGTGAGTTAAGTATCTATCTTGGGATGCTACTTTAGAAAGCTGAAAGGTTACTCTCTTCAGTTAAATATAGTAAATAGGATATTAGGTAAATAGGATTACCCTTGAATTATTTTGATTGTGTATCTTGCTTTCGATTTGTAAGGATATCGCGAATATTCAGATATATTATTGTCCCGGGTTTCGGCACTAAAAATATCACGAATTAACAGAGGCCATAAATACAGTCAAGCCTAGATAAGTGGGACCTGCGTAACTAAGATCTTCTATTACTGGGAATCTTGTACTTCAACATTACTTCTATAAGCAAGATATCGACTATTTCAAACTTGATAAGTAAGATACCTCAGTAAGTGGGATTAAGCTGTCGCTCCCTTGCAACTCCGCTTACCCAGGTTTGACATATAACAAATTAACATGTGCTAAAATTTTCTTGGTTGAGGTACTGTAATTCTGTTAGAAAGTAACAACATAAATATGATATAACCTAGAGAATAGAGAATAATAACATAATAATAGAGAATAATAACATAATTACGAAATACTTCTATTGTAGGTGATATCACTATCGGTGTTGTGGTGCCTTAGAATATGTTTTATCAATAATACAAAAATTTACCAACCACGAAAACACACTATATAAGATATGCATAAGTAGATAAGGTATGCGATCCCCGGCCAAGTGCACAACATCGTGTTCATGGGTTTTTTCGGGGTAGTCCCGTTACCTTCCACTTTCTCATTCCACCAATTCTTCCATCGTCATTCACGTGGCTTAATCATCGTCTCCCTTAGCCTAAAAGGGCATAAATGTGGAACGTTAAACTGAAATACTTAATTTTCATTTGTAAAGTTTTTTTTTTTCTTTCTTTCTTCAGAATACAGTAATTGAGTGTTTGTTTGTGTTACGTATAATATGAAAAGAAAGATAGAACGTACTGTGATCTCTCCCCCCTTTCCCCAAGAAACGTTTTTCTTCCAAGTTCTTGTATCTCTATTTATATATTGTATTATACGTCAGCATATAGATTATGCTCTAATAACGAAATAGAAATTTTTGTTTTAGTTAAATGCTAATAATGGCTACAAACAAACCATGTTGTTACAAGAGGTGAAGAAATTCCTAACCAAAACACGAATACTAAGCTGGAAGTACTTCAATGTTCTTTAAATTGCGATTAAAATCAACGTATTATTTACCAAACTTACTTTACATGTCAGGACGATAAGAATTTAAGAGAAAATAGGAGTAATAGGGAAAGAATAGAAAAAATATCTTCACAATATTGCTTCTGCGCCAAAATATCAAGCTTTTTGACGGTAGTAGTTATCTAAAGAAAGAAGAAGAAGAAAGAATGAAAGAACGTACCTTTGTTGTTTTTTCGTGATTTCTCAGCTATCTCTACTTCATTACTCAGTTCTTTGTCGTCATGATAATGTTCTTAAGATAATGAACATTCGGTGAAATAACACGTTATGTTAAAATTATATGGCCACATGAAAGGATGATTCAAATTAACAAAAGATTGGGTACTTACCAATGAATCCTCCCTTGGGAAACCTAAAATATTTTCCATACGTTTCGAAACAAGCTGGTTCCGTCTTCAGTGGAAGGTAATAAGGATAAAAACAGATAGGAGATAAAAGATGTAAAACAAGGGATACATACCACTAAATAAATGTAATTTAAAAAATGGGTTCTGAAATATCACGAGCAGAACACAGTGCAGTGGAAAAGATTTAGGCTTCTCAAGGGAGAATTCATTGATAAGTACCCAATCTTTTGTTAACACGTTATGTTATTCACAAATATTGCAGTTTCCCAGGTTTTAGTTTATTATTATTACAACCTTATAAATCACATATATATTTTGCTTATTATTTGAATGGTTTCGGTTTCTATCTTTATATTTCATAGTTTTTTTTTTCTTTTTAACGTTTTCTATTATATTTTCAGGTAATTCGTCTGAAAGTGAAGTGGAGGATGAAGCTGCGGAAACAGCTGAAGAGGAGGAGGATGAAAATGAGGATCAAGATGAAGAGGTTGAAGATGAAGATGAGGGTGACAGTGAATCAGAAGATGATTTTTCTGATCTTGAAAGCGATGAAGAAAGTGATGTCGACACAGGTAACATAATGTAGAAGCTTAGCATAGAGACTTATTTATAATTGCGTATAATTTTGAAAAATCATCCAGATATAAGCAAGAAATCTTGTATTTATTATCTACCATCTCAGTTGTCATCTGATAGTCCAGGAACAGAAGACTGTTGAAAATCAGTTATTTGCATATGGTAATAACGCTTGAGAAGTTACATTTTAGATTTTGATTAGATATTCATTGTGCTACATCACAAACGCATAAGGTATTTTAAAATTTAGATAAAGAAAAAATTAACAGTGAGATTCTCTTTAATTGCAACAGGGCTGTAAAGATCTGCTTGGTCGATTCTGAATGTTGTCTTCACGGATTTAAAGTAAGTTGCCTCATGGAAAGAGTTTATCACAAACAAACAGTTCGAGTGAAATAGATCAAATTTAACAGAGATATGAGAGGGTTTAAGGAGCTATAAGAGGGTATAAGTTTTATTCTACTGAAGCGTAGTAAACATGCAAATATCTAATGAAGTTCAAAGACTGAAAGCATGGAAGACCGGATCAAGAATTCAACTGAACCAAGTTTCCAGCTTACCATTCTGTTCCTTTAACCAATATGCTACCCAGCTCACTCTCTGATCAGCCATAGTATTTCACATGCTTCCAGCTTACCATACTGTTCCTTTAACCAATATGCTACCCAGCTCACTCTCTGATCAGCCATAGTATTTCACATGCTTGAATTCGGTGCTTTGACACCACATTGATTATATCACACCTTCGTGTTGTGCTTGGGTAACTCATCCATTTATCATAAAATATGTTAATTTGGTGTGAGCGAAATGTCCGCTTTGATACTGAACACAAGGGAAAAAAAAAGGATACTGAACACATTTTTCGCCGATGGTTTAACTTATTTTGTTCCAGTGACATAGCATTGCAAAATGAGACATGCAGACACTGACCAGCATCATGTCCGGATGAGCTTCTCAAGAAGACCGTGAAAGCAGACCCTCGGGAAGTGTTAATTCCATACCAGACGAGTTAGACGTACACCATACCACTGTCAATTCAGCGGCCAACGTCTCCGTGAAATCAGTATGGTCAGAAAGTGGGACTCATGGATGCCATATGAGTAGACATGCTAAGGTGTACAGTTCTCTGAAAGGAATAACCGGGCAGTGAGGGAAATTATTGGATTCTGATCAACGTTCAAGACGATTATCTGAAAACCATCTCTACCGAGAGAAGATGTTTTGTTGCTAATATGGTAGTCTTTGAATGGAATGATGAAAGGTAAAAGGTGAAATCATCAATGCAGATCATTTTAATGCTGAACTCAAAGTTGTCCGCAAGCATCCAGCAGTGGTCGTCATGTTGCACGACAACATTCGCCCACATGTTGCGGAAAGAACGATACAGGCTCTCAACGAATTGCAGTATGAAACCCTTCCCCATTCAGAGGGACCGCGGTGGCTCAGTGGTAGAGCGCTCATCTCTGGTGCATGGGGTCCTTGGTTCGACCACAGCCAAGTGAGCTTTGTGGTGGACAAACCATGTGGGTGGGTTTTCTCTGGGTTCTCCCACTTTCTTCGTTCCACTATTTCATTCATTTCTTATCATCACTGTCTCCTTTAGCCTAGCCGGCACAAACGTGGGACGTAAAACTGGAAGATTTCACTTCATTTCCTTCCTCACCCAATGTGTTCCTCCGATCTCTCTTCCACTTACTACTATCTCTTCTTGCATCTCAATTAGTTCTATATAATAATAATAATAATAATAATAATAATAATAATAATAATAATAATAATAATAATAATAATAATAATAATAATAATAATAATAAATTTTATTGTTGAATCAGCTAGTAAGACTATTCATGGCTTTGGATTGATTATTTTAACAAAAGAGACACTGACCAAAGCTTAAAACCCACTTTATTTTAAATTATAATTTGTAACTGTTTCGGATATCTAGCATATCCTTCTTCAGACACTATTGAAAATCTTCCATACTGTCTGAAGAAGGATATGCCAGATATCCGAAACAGTTACAAATTATAATTTAAAATAAAGTGGATTTTAAGCTTTGGTCAGTGTCTCTTTTGTTAAAATGAATCAGCTACATAGCCATAGACAACGTTTAATTATAAGTTACTACAATAATGTACAGCAATAGTGATTGTTCATTATCTACAATAAGTGCTAAAGTACTAAAGTTCACCACAATAACATAACTTAAATATTATTACCTTACAAAAATTAAATAAAATAGTGTTTTAACTAACCAAGAATATAATCTATTTTTGGAGCTACCCATAGGTAGTTCTTGGGAGGAAAGACCTTCCTTGATGATTGAGTGGAGCAACATGCGGCTCAGGACTTCGCATCGCAGACTCCAGACTTCTTTCGCCACGGAATCCAATCATTGGTTTAGCGATGACAAGAATGTGTGGCTTCAGATGGTAACTGTTTTGATAAATGATGCATCTAGGATGGACATTTCATTCACGTCCATGTAATATTGAATATAAGCACTTGGGGAATTCTGTAATATATGAACACTGGACTGTAAGCAAAATAGGAATTTGTTTGTTACTCATGTGGTCTGTGTTGTTGAGCACCGAAGCCAAGGGAGTGAAATTGTGTGGCTGATTTGTGAGCAGACTGGGTAGCGTAATAATTAACGCTTCGGCACGGTAAGCTGAAAACCTGGGTTTCTGTTCTGATACCAGTTGTGCATATTCACGCTCTTTAATTGTTATCGTAATTGCGTTGAATTTCTAATAATGATAATAATAACGTGAATTGAGAGATGTTAATGTGAAAAAAAAAGTTTCCTTTAGATCATTTTATATATGCAAATAACCAATCTATACCTTCTATATCAAATCACTCAAAATCAAAATGTTTCGTTCTGAAAGTTTCATGTTCAAAGCGGATTACCTGCTGAAATTGTAACATTTTGACGGTATATAGCATACAATTACTTTTAGCTTCAAATTTTACTTTCGTAGTAAGATTTATTTATATTTATTTATTTATTTATTTTTTTCGCTTGCAGTTGATGAAGATCACACAACAAAAGATACGAAGAAATCAAACAACGTGCAAACAAAGGAAGAACCGTCATCAACGAAGTCAGAGAAGGAAGTAATTGTGCAGAATTTGTTAGAAAGAAAGCGAATAATGGAAGAAGCAAGAAAGGAATTACCCTATACGTTTAACAGTAAGTATGACATTTATCTGTGAATACCATAAACTATTTACTTTCTACTGGGCGTGTAGTAACCAAATATTTTCCGTATACTTTCTAATTGATAAACTTTACGAGGATATGACGAAACTTGATATGTACATTTTTATAGTACAAATTACAACCTTTTGAATGAAATTTAAAAAACGTTCAGTGCACTGGTGAAAACGATATATATATATATATATATATATATATATATATATATATATATATATATATATATATATATATATATATATTTATATTCCTCCAAAAATAGAACTTTTAATTAACCCATGATCAAGTGTTTCCAGCATATAGTTCTCAGTGTTACCAACTACCGAAGCTAAAAAGATTCAGAAAACGGCCTAAAAATGGCATATCATGTTTTGTCATTCTCATATAGATATACCGTAATTCACAAGGTTGTAATTTGTTAATCTGTAAAAGTGTACATATCTTGCCTGTAAAAATGTGCATATAGGAATAGCATGTTAGAAAATAATAAAATGTAATGCTCATAAGATTTCTTAGTTTTAAGCATGTTCAAAACTCAATTTTTGCTTTTATTTTTATTTTTATTTATTCTTTTTAATTTTATTTATTTATTTTTTTTATTTGCAAATTATTTCCGAATGAATGTGACAAAATAAACTAAACTCCCAGGCGTTTCATCTCACAAACGGCTTATGCAAGTCTGATAACGCACGACTAACTGGGTTATGCGTGATCTACGTACCGCCTCTCAATACTATTATTTCTGGCTTTCTAGACCAGTGATTTTCAACTTTTTTTCCCTTGGGGCACACCTAATTACGTTTCAAACTTTCGCAATATTCCTCCATATGATTTTTAACTAGATGCGAAAAAAATAGAACGGAAAACACGCAAAAGTACATACAATACTTTTTTTTTTTTTTTTTTTTAAGTTTATGGAACGACTATAAGATACAAATCTCACAAGCAAATTACGTAAGACTCTTGAATAGAAACATATTAACATACAAGAAACTTATGACTCTTAAGCAGGAATATGAGAAAGTAATATTACCTTAGAAAACATTAGAAGACATTAAAAATCTCACCACACACCTGACATGTATTCACACCAATGTGAGCGACACGGCTGTTGAGAAACGCTGCTCTAGACCAATATTTACTACTTTTTAATTAAAATAAGTCCAATTGCCTCACGAGGCTATTCTAACACCGATTTTTCTTTTGTACTAACTGGGAATCGAATCTGGGACACCACATGCGTGAGGCGTGCGCGTTAACCAACTGGGGTCACAAGTCAAGAATGAAATGAAATAAAATGTCTAGCTTTACATCCCACGGTAAAGGAGACAATCATCCTTGTAGGCTAAAGGAGAGGGATGATCAATGATAGTGAATGATGTAAAAGAGTTGGAATGATGAAGTAAGAGGAAATGAGAGAACTCATGGGCACCAGGTTATCCACCACAGATTCACATGACCTGAGTTCGAACCCAGGACTCTACGCATCAGAGATAAACCTCCTCATCACAAATCAGCCTTAATACCTGTACAGTGTATAAAATAAATAAGGTAGTATGTCCTTAAAATTCTGGTAAAAGGTAAATACAGTTAAAATACTACTTTTTCTTTTGATACAGTTATATATATATCTTGTAAACATCCTTATAGTGATCTTTATTATGAACCAATTTTTAGAACATTCATTTTATTTTGTGCAATGGACTTAAAGAAGTGCATTTAGTTTTCATTTGTGCGTTTTCTTTCATTTTACGTTTATTCACGTTTAATCCTCATCCGTGGGAACTGGAGCGATAATATACTCTCATAGACTTTGCGTATACGTCATGATAATGCTCCAGCCAACTAGAGCGCATGTGCAGATACAATAAATAAAAATTTGTATGAAATGAGGATTTCCAAATGCGTGGGCGAGGCTTCGTGGTAGAAGCGGAAAGACCGACACACTATTGTGAAAGATAGCTGCTTCCTAATAACACCTGCATAGAAGAACTTCTACTCAATAAATTAGTGATTTCTTTTCTGTTATTTTTTTAAACCATCATACCATGTCAGTATATAAACTGTAGTGTTGCAAAAATACATAAACTTATACTATATGTGTATTTGATTCAGGATTTTTCTCGATGCTTGTTATGTGGATAATCTGCCTATTATACGTTTCTTTATACTGTGTTCTTTATTGTGAACTTACATTGCTGAAGTCATTGCTTTTAATATTATTCCTAATATTGTGGTTTATTGCGGTTGTTTATGGTGAGGTTGTAACAAAGACTTCGTTTTGTTTGAATCACACCACAATTTGCAAGGAAACAGCATTTGTATGCGTATAGCTTTGTGCATTCAGGTTGCCATTAGTGAAGCTGTTAATGCACAGCTGCTAAACGGATTCCAAGTTCGATTCCCGAGCTTGGTTATCACATTAGTTTCTTTCCACCCGCAGTAATCATAATATATTTTCTTTATTTCCAGTTCCAGAAACTTACGAAGAACTGCAGTCTCTTCTTGAACGCCATAGTCCCGATTATCAGAGCGTAATATTAGAGCGAATGATTAAATGCAATCACCCTAGCCTTAGTGTTCAGAATAAGATGAAACTGCAGAATCTGTTTGCATATTTACTTCAATATCTCCATGACCTGGCTTCTTCTGATGTCTACAGAAAAGGAGCACCCAATTGTTTTGTTGTATTAGATAGAATAGCTCCATATTTATATGATCTAGCACATGTGTCAGCAGAAAATGCCAAGAAATGTTTTGTAGAAGTCTTGAAAGAGAAGCAAGATGATTTTAAGAAGAGGGCAAAGAAGATATACCCAGGATTAGATACGGTAAGTCATTTTTTCACTTAGATTTCTTTATTCAGTGTGGTCACTCCTCTTAAACGTAGGGTAAAATTACCTTTCATCACAGTAACTAATAAATAAAGAAATTTAAGAGATTTATATTATATTAAAATGACAAAGTGAATTTGAATATATATATATGAAGGATTACTTAACTCAATGATGAACTAAAAGATGCATATCGAATATTAATGAAGTTTATACCCACTGAGGCACCCGAATGCAAAAACTGTAATCTTGACGTCTTATATGTTTCAGCGATGGCTTGTCGCCTTCATCTGTAGATATTCTTTAAGAAATTTTACGTTTCTTGGAAAATCACATTATCGGTGTCAAGAAGTAATTACCCGGTTACTCTGTTTTTAGTCCATTAAGATATTTAAAGGAAACAAAATGCAATGTAGGGAGTGAATATAATTCTGTATAATTAGGATTAAGACTCAGAGAATAACCTTTTAACTTTTTGTTTGTTTGTTTATTTTTAACTAAACACATTCATTAAATCTAGGTAAGGGTTTGATGGAATGAACTTATATCTGGCAATCATTTCACACAAATTGAAGATTTAATATACACATGACACTGCTAATAGTTGTAGGTTCCAGTCATTTGTTTTTCCTGTTTTAACATTACCTTGATTTTTTTCCTTTTACATGCTGCCCATGAAGTGAACAGTGCAATACACAGAAGTTAGTTTTAAAGTGAGAATCTAAATTAAAGGAAATCCTAATCAAACAAATATGCGTCTTTCAAGTGTATTAAAGTTCGACTGAGTCTGGAATCGAGCCCTGGTCTCCTTCTTACCGTCCAAGTGCGCCAATCACTACGGTATCCAGTCCATGCCCTGAACACTGACACTATTTACTCTTGAGATCTGATCATTGGATCACATGAACTCATGTTATGCTTGGATATCCCAGTCTCTATAGCAGTGGTTCTCAACCGTTTTTGGTCAGTACCCAACCTCCTTTGTTAAGCATACTCGCTGCACACTAACGTACAATTTGGCATCACTTCCGCAGATTGCCTCGCATGCGATCTTAATTTTTTTGTTTTTACTACTCTCCTTCTTGTGAATATTTCTGAAAAAGTATTTTTAGATCTTTGGAATTTTTATATATATATATATATTACATTGAATTCTATTATTATTTATTTTTCACCTTCATTGCCTAACTGCCTCAAAAACTCCACGACAAACACACCAAATCTCGTGGCACACCGGTTGAGAACCACTGCTCTATAGTAATCAATATCTATAGCGGTTAAACTCGTTAATATAAGAAAACAGAGAAGACAACTGATTTTGAACTGATCATTAATTTTGCCTCAACAGGAAGGATTTAAATAATTTGAAAATAAGAGTCCTACTTGTATTCTTTATAAAAGAAAAGTATTAAGACTCACTTTCGTTTGGTTCCAATCCTTCTATTCCAAACAAAATTCGAAACTAAAGAAAAAGCATTGTATCCCCACTTTTAAAGGGTGTGATGTAACAAAAATAACTGAAAAAGCTTTCAATCCAGAGAGCTCCTCGGCGATTATTAGCGCTGTTAAACGAAGTAGTAGCTGAGAAGCTTATGTTAAGGTTACAGATAACCTCTATAAGCAAGCGTGCGATTTCACAGAGATATTAAAAGTAGAGAAAGAGGTATGACAGGGTGGTCCTTTCCCTTAAGGTTTTTACGAACGTACTGAATATATATATTTCAGCTCTCCTGGCTGGTCTAGTGGCTAGCGCTGCGCCTTTGGTGCTGGGATTTCGGGTTCGATTCCCAGTGAGAGAGCATTGAAACTTGAACGCATTACGGTGGTCTGAGTTCCGCCTTAAATTGCAATTCCACGTCTTATATAGCCTCGGTGCTGAAAAGTGGCTGTAAACTCCAACCAACAACCAATTGAATATGTGTTTCAGTCTTTCAACCGGAAAAACAAAGGGATAAAATGTAAACATCTGATCAATCTACCTTCGCTGATGACATCAATCTCTTTGGAAAAGCATCACGGAACTTCAACATATTTTAACTGGTTATAAAGCAGGGAAGGTTAATTTGAAGAATAAGAAAGTCGCGTTGAAAATAAATATGGAAAAGACAAAGCGACGTTCAATAACTTCGTAAGAAAATCAAGGATTGGAAGTGAAAATACGGAATCAAACCAAGTTAATACTTACGTCTGTCTGAGACAGATAACGTCGATAAATGACAACATTAAAAAAAGGAATAAGCTAGGCTGAGTGTATTAGAAAGAAACAGCTTCAAAAGCTGTGTCTAAAGCTTGAAGTTTCCAATGAGTGCATTGTGCCTGTTTTTGACACATGAATCGGAAATATGGACACCAATGAGACATTCACAGATTACTCAATGAAGCATGAAGAAATATATGCAAGGAGTCACTCTTGAAGATTGTAAACAAATCACATGGATCAGAAATATGATAGAAGCGACGGAGATAATAAACTGGATACCAAGAGACAAGAAGCGGCTTAGGAACGTCCTTAATATATGTAAATGTGACAAAATCGAGAAACACTGCAGACAAACGTGGAAAAGAAGATGCGTGCCTAAGGTAGGTGATTGTAAAGAAGATTGGAAGAGACCTTTATCTATCAAAGGACTAACAGTGATTGTGTATTCGAGCCAGATATAGAGACAGAGAGTCATTTGAAAAAGAAGAAAAAAGAAAGTGGATCATGAGGTTGACCTCCATAGGTGTTGTGGACATATATGCCACTACCGCGTGAGTTAACCTGTAAAGAGGTATGATGGAAGTTGAGTGGTGTGTTGTTTTTCAAGATAACAGAAGTTACTATGTGTAAACAGCAAAACCGACACGCTACTATGAAAAGTACGGTTTAGACATGGATCTGCGGTCTAAAATAGCCTGCACAAATACGATTTCTAACATCTTTGTCGTTTGTCCCAGAAACAAAGAAAATCACTTATCAGCTGCAAGAACTACTTCAGTGAATCTTACTCCTTTTCGGGCGATTATAAATTGCGTGCCATGAAATTTATGGGCATGGCAAAATGGAATATTGAAACTAGGATCAAAGAACATAACTTGCAGAAATCAATGTTAGTCTTATATTGTACTTTACAAGTCAAAAATAACATAGACGTTAAAGAATAATTCTTTATTTTATTGAAATATACGAATCTAAATTAAATAAATATAGAGGGTGGTTTGGACTAAAATAGTATTCTTTTTAATTAATTATTTTATTGGAACACAAATATATAAATAATGGCACGAACCAAGTATCTTGAACTGATTAGCTATACAGCTCTCCTGTGCTTCACTTGTATCCGTAGAGTAGGTTGGTGACCTCCACGGAGCTTAATCTTCATTAGCACAAAGAGACGCCACATCTTTTGTACCTCCTCTTCTTGCCTTCGTTTGGATTACGAGACAAAATATCAGGTTCTGTTATTGACTTTTTTTGGATATCGATATAAGTTGGAATAAGTTTGATTTGAACATGACTTCCATACATACTTATCTATTTGGTAAAGGGGAATTTTAACACTGGATAATAACAGTCCAGAATAGATTGTCTGGACACATGATAGAAGACAGTAGAGATTTTCTGCGACAGAACTTCCGGATTCGTTAAACCATAGAGGGAGTTATTGATATAGGATGTTCTTTCAGAAATTAATACAGAATTCCATTTTTTAAATGTATTTTTTCTTTTATCTTTTTTTTCAGTTAATATATTTGAAGTTAATTCCGCTTCTTTTCCCAACTTCTGATTTTCGACATCCTGTGAGTACATCTGCTTTGGTTTTCATGACCCAAATGCTCAGCCGTTGCAAAGTAAGGTCCGCGTCGGATGTTGCCTGTGGATTGTTTGTATGCTCGTTAATGTTAGAGGTACGTATCAGGTCGTTATAAAAAAAAAAAAATTCACGCGTAATAGTGGTGTCATGCAGTAATAATGATAGTGATAGATTTCTTTAAAATTGGCGTCTCAACGTCACGTATACAGCTACTCTTACGTAGTATATCTCTCCTACTTTCTTTTACATGGTACACTCACTACAAGCAGCTAATCGAGACTTGACTGCACTTTAGTGTTGACAATCCAGTGCTATATATTTTATTGTATATTTAATGTCTCTAAATAACTAACCTTTGTTTTCCAATAATATGATGATTGGAATACGAAGGTTAATACAGTGTTAAGTTAATTACTTTATAAAAGAAGATATATATATACAATATACCATTACATCGTAAACATCAAAATAGGTATCTTCACTACTCTCGCACAAGTTTTATTTATTTATTTATTTTTGTAATTGACTTAATGACAAACAATGTGAGAATTTTTAAAAGTAGGTCAGTAGGTATTTGCAAAATTAAATTAAATAATATTTATCTTCAAGAGTTTCTATATGGCGCAGAAATTCAAATGAAATTTATTAGTCTTACATCTACGGTTATGCTGTGTAGGTTAAAAGAGACGGTGATGATGAAGATTACTAGTAAAGTAGCCTGAACCTCCACGCCTAAATGATTACGTTGAAAACAAAACGAAAAAGGAAAATGGATACCTTGATGTATAGTAATTCCGTCTATTATTGAGTCCTCAAGATACATTCTAAAATGCAATTATAAAATATGTTTTGGTAAATGTAACTGCTTTAATGCAAATTTTCCCTGCATAGCTTTTTGTAGGTGTGAAGGATATAAACATTAAAAGTAGTTTTTTCGAAGAAGATTGTAACTTCCATAAATTCCATGTTTTCTTGTGAATTATTTAATATCGATATGATCGGAATTTGTAACTTTCAAACACGAGAATGTTGTAAAAGAAGCATGGAAGCTATTTTTTAAAATAGATAACAAAGGTGTAATACTATTTTTAATAATGTATTTGAGATCAGCAACTTCAAGAATTTATATTTTGACACCCACCTGTGTGAAATTGTAACGCTTTTTAAAACAGTTCTTATTGCCAGCCATATTGGAAATAAATGGCTAACACATACCAGAAACGGTGTGAATATTCACAGATTCCCTTCTCTCATGCATTTATTATTCCCGATTTAGATTAAACGATAGAATACAACTGCATGAGGAGCGAAAGGTGCATCCTTTTCAATGGAAATCTTAATTTTTAAGAACCATTTTTCAAAACCGCCCTCAAACTTTCAAGAACACCAATTTTGATTGGCTCCATCCCGAAAACTGTTTGTTACATATAAGTTAGTATTTAGGTAGAGTTTCGAACTTGTATCAAAAAATACATATTTTGTCGGATCCAACAGACTAATAATTCTTTATTGTAATAGGTGGATTGAATAAACTCTGACGACAGCATAGGGTAATGCAGAAAATGATGCGATAATTTTATTAGTGTTAGCAACCTTGTTTACAACCTTAGTTTCGGCAAGAAAACCACAATGTGATTAGTGATGTGTCACCTGAATCTGAAGAGTAGGGTAGGTAAGGAGAGAGAAATGTTTAATACAGATGATGATGTTGAGACGCAGTTTTAAAATAAATGAGTAAATGTAAAGGCGTAATCACTTATCGTGAAATTTATATTACTTTGGGTATATTTTTTATCATGTTATCGCTGTACTTAATCAAACAAGAAAAAAGTTAATGGTTCAAAATTATCAGTTTTGTTTTCAAAGTTTATATGAAAAAATACTAGCTATTTATCGCCATTATTAATCAGTTTTGGAGAAGAAATAGTGGTCTCTATCGTTTAACTACTAATCAGTCCTGGATTAGCAATAGATTCATTTGAAAGATATTAATCATTTCTATTAATGGTCTCCGGCACAGCACAGTTTTACAGTCTTAATTACATGATTGTTATTTATACTAAATGATCAAATATCGGTTTTAGTATGACCTTCAGAATTACCTGTTCAACCAAGCTGACTTATCACCTTATCTTCTCAGCAGATTTATCGTAGGATCGATTGTTAACGACGCGTATTATACGGGATATTTGCATGCATTGTTAAGCTAGAAAAAACACAAAACCGATCAAACTCTAGCAGTATATCAAGTTCTCAGCTTCGAGGCTATATGAAACATGACATGGGACTCAAAGAATATTAGAGGCCGCGATGGCTCAGTGGTAGAGCGTTTACCTCTGGTGCATGGAGTCCTTGGTTCGATCCCAGCTCGCGCCAAGTGAGCTTTGTGGTGAATAGACACGTGTGCGTGGGTTTTCTCGGGGCTCTCCCGTTTCCTTCCACTTTCTTTATTCCACCATTTCATTCATTTCTCATCAACACCGTCTCCTTTAACCTAACCGACATAACTGGGACGTAAAACTTTAAAGATTTCAAAGTATATTAAGAATTATCAAATTTGTCTTGTGTTAATTTGTGATGGAATGTGATGGTATTGATGTCAACTATTACTATTTCTGCAAGTGATACTGCTTCTCGTGGATTTGCTGGAACGAAGATAAAACGTTAGAATCTCAGTAGAAAACATTGTTCAGAAGTGCCGAATAATCTTCTGCCGTGTTAGCAAATCTATAGCCGTTCCTTTCTGCGGTGTAGTTGTTACACTTACTAGAATAGAACCAAAAAGTGGAACATTTGAAGATTTCCAAATGAGTGTATTTTTGTTTTAAAGTAATTCTTCTTGTACTGTAATGAATTAGTACTATTCGCTTATATTACTGTCTTCTATCTTTTTCTTGTAGTACACAACACTGTCTAAAAGATTTTCGCCTGAAGCTATTAATTTCCTTCGAGGTATAATATATTTATCAGTTCCGAAGAATGTAATGAAAATTATTCCTGTTATACCTCCTTTTCGATCTATAGGCGAAGAAACGGAATTACTAGTTGTCAAAAATAGTAAACACCGGAGGTAAGTTGCTTTAAGATTAAATTCGTATTAATAGCTAACTAACTAATTCTATGGCCAATGAAAACCGGAGGTTCAATGCCGCTTTCTCAAAAGCTCTCCATTGACTTCTATCCTTAGCCAACTGGATCCAGTGTCTACTTTGTATTCCTATTTCTGTGAGATCCATCTTAATATTGTCCTTCCATCTGCGTCTAAGTCTTCCTAATGGTCGTTTTCCGATTGGATATCTAGTTAAAACTTTGAAAGTGTTTCTGCTTTTTTTTTCATTCTGGTTACATGACCTGCCCATCTGTGCCTCCTGGATTTGATGACCCTAACAATGTTTGGTAAACCATATAAATTATGTAGTAACTCGTTAAAGTTTCCACCATTGCCCATTCCCGTTTCTCTTAGGTCCGAATACCAGTATTCGACTCAGGATATTGTTCTCAAATACTTTCAATCTACGTTCTTCCCTCAGAGTAAGCACCATGTTTCGCAACCATACAGCATAACGGGCATGATTATTGTTTTATATATTTTAAGCTTCAAATTCCTCTACAAAATTCGCAACGACAAAAGATTGTGAACTGAATAATAACACGAATTCCCTGATTTTAGTGCACATTTAATTTCTTCTTGAATATGGTTTTCGTCTGTTAATATTGATCCTAGATATTTGAAAGTATCCACTTTATCAAAAGAATTATTTAATATTTTAACACATCCATAATTTGCAGTATTTTGATCGATCGTATTAATAATACTCGTCTTATTTTAAACTCCGTGGATCTCTGGGAAGAGGAATGGCACAAGCAGGATACTTGTTACTCGGGAAAAACTTGAAAAGAGATTGGAATGTAACCATAATGACTGAATTTTTTAAAGTTACTTTAAAAGGAAAATAACATTACTTTCATTGCTTACTGTATAAATATTAAAAGAAAGAAAAAATTAAGTACTAAACAATGTTCGTTTTCTTAAAAGAAAATAAAAGCCATAAAACATTCGATAAGCAATGGAGACCTTTTGTGAACGCGGCATTGAACTTCCAGATTCCATAGACCACAGAGTTAAACACTCAATGCATGTAATAGACATAGAATGCACGGGATATATTTTAAAAATACCTTGCTAGCAAGAGTAATTACCAGAACATCATGAAAACGTAGTTCTAATTTTGTTTGTATTGAAGTCCCTTAACACACAAACACTATGAATTGAAAACACTTTCATAAAAAAAAACTAAATCCCTATGGCTGATATTTACACTGAATGAGTACTAAACATAAACGGTATAAAATTGGAATTATTGTCTCCATAAATACGAAATGAAGAAATCACATGAATATGTATCAATTATGATCAAATTGTATTGAAGGGTATATCATATATTAAAATATAATGCGTACCTTTTTTGCGAGCACTTTTAAAGAAGAGCAACGGGAGCTGAGCAATATACATGGGTAGTACTAATTCCGTCCTATTCTTATATTTGGCTCTGCAGTGGCGGATTTACGATTTTGTTTCGGGGGGAGGGGGGGGCTTAAGCGCCCTCCTAAATATGCCACTGTGGGTGTGTATGATTAAAAGTGTTATTCCTGAAACAATAACGATATCCTTGTACAAATTAAGAATAGTACCATGCAGTACGACAATCGAATTTGCAAAGCATACTATTGTAACGAAAGCAATCGGTTAAATATAAACAAACGAATACCGACGTGTTTGTTACTGTGTCTTGTAAGTGTAGCCTATTGTGCCGTGATTTGGTATTTCGGTATTTCGTTACACCAAATGTATTGTGCCGTGATTTGGTAAAAGAAATATTAAATTTCATTTTGCAGTACGAATAAAAGACGAAACCAGAAAAATAATAATTCAAATAGCTAAATAAATTAATGCAGTATTATTTTTTTCCTCAAAATTAAGCCCGAAAACACTGGTGCACGGTAAAATATCATACTTCAATTATCTGTGTACACAAGTCATTCAGATCATGAATTAAATGATTTAACATACGTGCATAAAAACTTGGGTTCCTTGAAAAGCTGAGTTTCACTAATGCATTTTTATTTAATCTACATGATCGCAGAAGATTTGATCCATAATTTAGTCCACTTCGAGTTGTGCTTAAGTCGATCATCTTGATTGAAGTTATCCCGGAAAAAAATAGTCTTGCTGCTCACGAAACACTTGTTTATTTAATTCTTACGTCTAAGGTTTGTTGCTAATGTACTAATCACTCAACCTTCGAGTCGGATCATGGATCTCTAGATTGAGAAGAGAAGAGAGTTTATTGAAAGAATAAATAAATCATGTAAATCAGGATTTATGGGGAGTAAACACTATATCCAAAAGTAATTCTGGTATTATCCTTATTTTGGCGAATTTAACCTACCTTAAAACATCGTAATGATTTATTATCATTATTAATATTTTTTTAAAAATTGTAACTTCTTTTCCTACCCCGTTCCAGACCCACGAATAGATTCAAAAGCTTGATAGTAACTGAATTTAAAAACACTGCTATTATTTACGATGAATGGTAAATAAGGCTCTGACTGATACCTTAAAGTTATTGCTGTGGTGTATTATCCGCAATGTGAGATGAGACATGCCTTATAAATGCAAATAAAGTTTATATGTTATTATTTTAAAGAATTTTAACTGAATTACTTATTTATTTATTTATTTTAGCAGAAAGCAAGCTGAATTGAAGTTTATGAAATTGAGTGACTTATTAATCAAGGATATAACTGATGATTTTAAAGTTCGTGCGTTAAGAACTGCTGTTAAGCTTAGTAGTGAATATGTGTCACATCTGAAAGAACTAGACTCTGCGTACGTAATATTGAAACCAATTCAGGACATGCTTGTGCAAGTGCCAAAGGAAAGGTACCAAGAAGACTTTGTGCTAGAAATAGACGACGTAGTGAAAAGTATTGCAGCTGTCAAGGAAAGGAAACTGGAGTACTTGATGGCAGAGCGGAAAAGGCCAAAGGCATTGAGATTGTATGAACCAAAAATTGAGGAAGTGTAAGTATTGTGTAAAGTAATTAGAGTCGTCTATTTTCTAAGCTCTCTACTATTGGTAGTTTTTCTTTCTTGTTAACATTCGCTGTAATTTTATGAAATTTAAAATACCATTGAATATTTTGGACTACTATTTTTATAAGAAATTGAAAGAGACCGTGTCCTTATCTAGTTCTTTTCATCTTTCATTTTTTTTAATCAGCATATTTCTCTTCACAGCATTAAGTAGATTTTCGAGGTGTGATTCTAAAGCGTAGTCAGGCCTGTATACCTATAATGACTATTGATTTGTTCGTTAATTTATTGTTTAGATACAGTCTGAATCATATTTACACTGAAATATGTAACAATAATTGAGGAATAAAGTCAAGGAGAGAAATTCAGTTCAAAAGGCATGTTAAGGTGGTGTAAATATGTCAACAAGAACGAATTGGTTGCATAGCTCTGGGAGTCTATAGTTTATAAATCTTAGTTTACACGAGAACAATTAAAACAGCTTATTACAGTCTGTTTTTAAACAGAGCGGACAAAGTAGTGAAACTCTTGACTCTGCTGTGGTAACTACTGATTTTCGTAGTTACGCAAATCAAAAGCATTGGACATTGCACTTAGCAATTCTTTAAAAGTATGAACCAGTGACATCACATTGTTTTTTTTTCGAGAAACAATTTTCGTTTTTAGTCATAAGAATATAGTAAGTTGCATATGAAGGGTAAGGGGAAAAAAACAAGGGATGTCCATGTATGTGTTTTCTCGGATGCTTTGCCCTATCTGTTGGTTACTCTTGGTACTATTTGATTGTATATGCCACGCTTGCGTAGATGTAGAAATATCCATGTAAAATGGGCAAAAGGTTTAACTAACCCTATTCTTCTTACACGCTTTTCAATATTAAAACGCCGTTTTCTCGAAAATGCAGTTTTGTGACATTCCTTCTTTTTTTCCCTTACTCTTCATATGTAAAATGCGTCGAAAATAATGAATAACGTTTATTGTGGAAATCGACAGAAAAATTTTCCGCGAGAAAAGGTCTTTTTAATTTATTTATTATTTTTAATTATAGAAATTAGAATATTCAGTGCCAGTCCTCGTATGATACAGTGGACAATATATATATATATATATATATATATATATATATATATATATATATATAAAAGTCTGTGGCTTGGGTCTAAAAGGGCCAATGTCACTTTTTGGCAGAAATGAGATGTTCGTCAAATTTTAACGCCTATAAATTCATATTTTCTTGTGCAAGAAAACCAAATGTTAATATGAATGGTATGTATTTCAAACTATTTCGTGTTGACATTTGATCTTCTTGCAGAAGAAAACATCCATTTATAGACGTTAAAATTGAAGAGTATCTAATTTTTGCCAAAAAGGCCCTTTTAGACCCAAGCCACAGATACGTGTATATATATATAAATGTTTAATCGTACTTACATTCGACTGTTGAAGTTTGTTACTTTATTGATGATAGAGGAGAGTCATTTAAGATATGCATTCTTGATCATAACTTTATCCTTATCATTTAACGTATAATTCATGTGCTTCAGCGTACTTTCTTGTAGCCAGTAAGCTCTGAATAACTGTTATCAATAGCTTATGTTTATATAATTTTCTGCTACTTGAAAATATTTTTAACTTAAGACAAGTAAAAAATTACTAACAAAGATCTGTATCAGAGGAAATCAGCATTTCAGTATGAATTTACATAATTATTATCACTTGCCACGATGTTTCTATTCACTTGGTGTTATAACTTATGAACTTACATAATATTTAGCACTTACTACTATACATTATGTAGTATAACTTGCAAGAGGGAATACACTTTTGAATAAGTACTATATTTTTTTTCAGGATTGATGGCAAGAAATACCGTGTGGTGTCGAAGAAGCGCCAAGAGAAAGAGAAGCTTCTTCATAAGTATAAACGAGAAATGAAAGGTGCAATTAGAGAGATCAGACGAGACAGTGCTTTCTTAGCTAAACACCAGATCAAGGAACAAATCCAGAAGTACGTTTCGTATATTTTATTATTACTAATTGATATATTGCCAAGCTATGCTATCTCATATTCATGTGTAATCTCTATCTTCTCTCTGTCAATTTATTAACAATTAAACAGGCGTAAATTAGTATTTACAATTTTGACACGAAGTACCTATGGTATTATGATATTTAGTGTAATTTAGTGATATTTAGTATGAATAATAAGCTTCACAGTGTACAGATATGTTCAAGAAGCTTTGCCTCCTTGATGTTACTTAAAAAAATGTAGCATCTTACTTCACTTGTTCGTTTAAAATGTTATTTTTACTGAAATCGCTATATTGTTTCAGTTTATGAGGTTTCTCATAAAACTTTTAATCTCGATTGAGTCTAGTTCCAGGCAGGTCCAAAGGTACAAGGTAATTCGCATGAAATGTCGGAAATGAAATCTTTTAGCTTAACGTCCCACGATTATTCCCTTTAGGCTAAGGGAGACGGATGATTAAGGCAAGTGAATGATGATGGGAGAATCGGTGGAATGAGAGTGTGGTAGAAAAAGGAGTACCCCGAAAAATCCCACCGACATGATATTACACATCACAAACTTACTTTGCCGGGGATCTAACCAGGGACCCAACACAAGGGCGCCGATCCTGGGGGGACGAGCCCCCCCCCCCCAAAGCTCATGTGGGTCCCCTCATTGTATTTGTAAATGTATAATATTTGGCATAATTTGAATGCAGTTTGTCTTAAAAATCGTCATATGTGCTTTCTGCATCTGAATGGGCCCCCCAAATTTGCATAGAAATCGGTGCCCTTGACCCCACGCACTAAAGGTAAGCCACCGTGCCCCCGCACGAATTGTCGGATTTCGCGATGACGTAAATATGATATTTCCAAACGCTGCCTGTTTGTGCCATTGTATCGGAAAGTGACGGATCGGTTTATACTTTGGACGTGAGCAAGATATCCTACCGTGTGATTATATAGGCATGATATGTATATACATCACCCTTGTAATTTTTTCTTTACGAATTTAAACTTAGCGCAGCAGAGATAGCCAGAAACGTCAACAGAACATTTCAACCTGCTACAATTAATGAACGAACCATACGTCGATGGTTCCCTGCGGTTTATCTTATTTCATACAGAGAAGTTCAAGCGGTCCGACGATACGAAAATTGAAAAGTGAACCGTGTAGGCACGTATCAGCAGCTATGAACACCGATGAGTTGCAGACATTCGTGAAGTCTAACGTTCGTCATGGTAAAGAACAGAGCAATGACATTGGGTGCATATTATTCTAGTTTCCCAGCACTTGAAGTAAATTAAGAAAAATGAAATGAAATGAAATCTTTTGAGTTTTACGTCCAACGGTTATGCCGGTTAGGCTAAAGGAGACAATGATGATGCGTAATGAATGAAATGGTGGAATTAAGAAAGTGGGAGGAAATGGGAGAACCCCGAGGAAACCCACGCACACAGTGTTTATCCATCACAAAGTTCACTTGGCGGGGGCTGGGATCGAACCCGGGACCCCAAGCACCATGGAGTAAATTAAGAAATAAAGATACTAGATAATTGGGTTCCCTATGAAATCACGTGGAAGTGTATTTTCTTCTCCTCCGCCGGAACTGAAACGTCGTGGTTTTACACAAAGTAGTGTCGTGTGAGGAAAAAGGGTTAACCGTCGGTATTGTACACATTGAGCAGATGTTGATGCGGTACCAAAATATATGCGGAAACCGACTCTTCATTGAAGAAAGATGATGATGTGCTACTATTATCTATTATTGTTCTTGAAAACTGGTGAAACACTAATTGCTGGAAAGTACTGCATCTCCAGCTGGATGAAATATATCAAAAATTAGCATTGCTTCATGATAACACGATTATCTACGTAATAAGAAAAAGAGTGCACAAACTATGAGACTCATACATGTCCACGTACTCATCACTTACTACTGACCAACGGCCTGTTTTTGACACTTCTTTGTAGTAGGAACGAAATATCTTCTTCTTTTAGGTTAGAATGTCTCTATTTAGGAGCTTGTTCAGTTTAGAATGTCGAACTTCCTTGAATATGGCATTAAAGCACTAGTATCTCATTAGGATAAGGTAATAACATCTAGTGGTGCCTACATTTGATTAATAAAAGCACCCTTCTACCAAATTACTGTTTCACATTTCATTGCCAAATCCGACATTTCGTGTGCAATAGTCTGTAATATAGTTGAACAAAATATTTCCGAAATGAAGAATAGAAAATAAATCACCCACCAGAAAATAGTAACACTAATACACAGAATTAAAGAAATAAGAAAAAACTAGAAGCGTTTTGCATTGACTGCTTTATCAGATTGGAGGCTATCTGGCGAAAGTGCTTACAGTTTATTTTCTTTTGTGCTCTGTTATTGAGTTATTATTTTCTGGTTTAATGTGTATATATAGACAGTAATGCTAGTAGAAGTTATATTTCGAGTAGCTTTCGTTCGGTCGAAAATGCATTTCATTCTGTTTTGTAAAAGTAAACGTGATGTTAAATTTATACGGTTCTTTATGTTGGATTGTAATCCAGTTATTTCTAAGAAAATACTATTGAAAAAGAAGAGTTGGCCTGCCAGGACCCTGACATTATCCTAATCTTCTGTGAAATTCAGGATTTCCTGTAGTAACTTTACCATGTGCAATATGAGAAGGATTAGATTAACTGATTTTAAAAACTGGTGTTAGGAATTTTCGACACAGACAGAATGTTTCCATGTTATTTTAATTTAAGGAAATTGGTATGAAGTAATGAAATATTTTTAGCTGTTCATTGTTTATATACTGATTGGAATCTGTGTGCAGTTTAGGTAGCTCTCGAAGTTAATTACTAGAGTCTTGCGTTATCTCATCTGTGCGTGAAGTGTCTTGTCTGAAAATTTCTGTTAATAAATTATTTAATACATAACGAAGTACTTTTTGAATGCCCTGGTTATTATTATTTTGTTTTCGCGTGAAATAATAAAATGTTTATTATTTTTAGGGATATGGAGAGAAAGAAGAAGGTGAAAGATCTGTTAGGATCATTGGCTTCACAAGAAGGAGAGTTTAAGAAAATTAAGAGGAAAAAGAAGTAACTACGTGTAAAATATTAAGTGGATATTTTGTAAATATGATGATATTAAAGGATGCCTTTTTTTTACGTAAAAGTACTAGGTTGTTTATTTCCAATTCCCCCAGCACGTCTGAATTCACTTGAGAAATATGATGTGTGGCATAAAGACTGTAATATGATTTTGTGGTAAAGCATAAGGACAAGAAAATTTAAATATATATTCTTTCTATTGAATTAAGTGTAGGAAAACTCGTTGCTAGTACGATAAGCTACAAACCAGACTCGTAGGCAGCCCAAAAATGTAGGGGGAGGGGGGATTCAACGATATTATAGTTCATTTGCAAGCCTACCATGAAAATTTTTAGGGGGGGCAGTGAAAATTCCCTCCCTATCGTGGATACGAGCCTGCTACAGACTCGTTGAAAAGCGCGTTTTAATTATAACGTAAACCGATTGAAGAATCTCAGACTCAAAATAGTCTCCTCCGAACTGTTATAGGTGTTTTAAAAATCATTAAACGCCAAACTCTCGCTGTTAGCATTGTGAAAACGTAGGTAACGATGGTAGTAGGTAACGTTTGTTTTTATTTACTTTTATAAACATATACTTCCCATACGTTGTAACAATTTATACTACTAACTTCAATTATTTAGCACAGTGGGTTACATATTTGCTCTAAGTTCGTCAGAATACCTGATTATTGAACTGCTTTAGGTGTAATTCACTCAATGAATGTTCAATGATAACACACAAAATAATAGATCTAGATTTACACTTATGTATTTTCCGAAGATTTTTCCACATTTACCTTTAATATATATATTACATTCTTATTTCTTCCTTTTGAATTGAATATACATTCGTTCACAATGGCGTTCTTGCATATTTTATCTTAACTGTTTAGAAATTTGTCTGGCCACAAAACCTAACAACATAAATGTACAGGTCTGGTCATAAAAGAAAATGATATCTTCTGTACCGGACAATTGTCCCATAACAATATTTACATACTTATAAAGATTATCGTTATTATCGTTACAATGTCTTATTCCTACAAAATATCTTGAGTTACCTAAGTCTTGATATTTGAAGTTTAGTGTGATTTTGTAAAACATCTATAATAATTTGGAAGAGCAACGTGAGTACATTTTAAGTTTATTGGTATAATCTAATCTTTATAAAGTTAATGTTTTACACTAAGCTAAAGCTACCACTAGAAGAAACTTTTCTTTTTTAAATAATCCGAAAGAAAATAGTCTCAAAATAATTTAGTCATTTGACATTGATGGATAAATTTATTATTAAATATCAAACATTCAAATAATGTATGCACATGACGAATTGTAGATGGGTCAAGCCAGCTGCACAGGAAAAGATTATACATGCTATCGAGTAACTTTATTTATTTTTAAATTATTTATTCACCATTTTTGTTAATCGTTGGTGCTTGGAAAAAGCCTAGCCTACTGTTGTGTCAGAAAGTTAATAGTTAAGAAGCTAATATTTTAGAGCTAAGATTGCTCATTGGAAATTGGATTGTCCATATCTTACGGAGAAAGATAACTTGAGAGAAGTTAGCCAAGAAAAACATTATAAAAACTAGGTAAATCAGAGAAGGTGATCAAAAAATAATTCTAGCTACCGTAGAACTATGAAGTCGTAAACTTCCACTTCTAAGCGAAGCAAATTATATATATATCCTACGAGTTTTGTCAGTATGTTGCCAAAGCTAGGTTTGGATGCACGTAAATCTCTATGAATTCAGTTTCTCTACAAAATACAATATTTTGAAGCTCAGCTCAGCTTATTGTGAATTGGAAATCTTCAGGAGGCTGAAGGTGAGTTTTACTTTCAGTTGTTAATGATTTATACATTTGTATATCATCTGAATATGTGTTCCGAATATAACTTCTTTCGAAATATGAAGGAGGAAGAAGTTGTAGATTCGAATGTGAACAGACATTTTGGTCACTTTCTGTAGAACTTTCGTTATTCTTTAGGTCAGTCCACAAAGTTTCTGACTGTTTTCTTTCTTTTCCACCTACTGCATTTACTGAACAATCTGATTTTTGAGTATCGGTAATATTGTTAACAGCATAATGAATATCACTACAACAGTCCCAAGAACTCTTACTTCTATTTGTACTAGATTCTATTGTTCCTTCAGAATCTATTGGATTTAAGTTGCTTATAGTTTTGGTGCTTTTTGTTGTTCGACAAATTGGTTCATGCTGTAGATATTGCTGATAAATTTCAAGAGATTCTGATGGTGAGTAGAAATTACCATTGTAACCGGTAGAAGTTGCTGTCGGTACTGATATGTTTGTTTTTGTTTTCGTAACACTAACATTCTCATGCACTTTCTTTCCAGTAAAAGCACTGCTACTTGCTCGGTTATATAGAGGAGTTTCTGGATTATCTACATTATTCATGTTTTTCGTTCTGGTAGACTCTGTGTGAGCAGTATCAAAATCATAGTTATTCTTACAATTTTGTGAACCATTTTTCGTAAGTAATTGGAACTCTCGGTCCCTGAGAAGAAACTCAGGTATTCGTGGAGCTTTCTTTAACGTAGTCTTCATACCTGATAAACCATCACCATCATCTAATTTTATCGAATGTTGAGTAGTTACATTAGTGTATTGCCTACTTGTTGATTGTACTGCGATTGGAATGTTAAGTTGTGCTGTTTCTCTGTACGTCTTAAGTAATTTGTGGTTAATATCTGGCACTTTAAAATGATTTGGTAATCTTGCATTAATAGGAGTAAAGCGTCTTCTTTCATGCACCTTCATTTTCCATTTTTTCCAATATTTCTGGGCCAAACGAAATTGTCGTATTGCCGCCTGTAAAGAAAAGGCAGTTTTCAAATATGTTCATGAACAATATTGAAAATAAAACTGACTTAAATGTAATACAGAATAGTACACATTAGCATTTAATCATTTATTAAATGAATGTTTAATTTTAATATTGATGTTATTGTAAAAGCACTAAGTCCTGTTTTTCAATACTAAAACTAGTTATTAAAGCGAAAATTAATATTCTTTGTGAGACAGATTCAAAAATTCTTCACCAGGAGCGTTAGATCGAGTTGTCAATGGAAATGCTTGGCAAGGACTACTCTTGATTTCATTTGCTAATAACATAATTTACTTGATTAAGAGAAAAATTGTATCTTTAGTTGCAATAAGATAAGAGTGATCGAACTTTCGGAATAAGATTTTCCTATGAGAGAGAAATTTCATTCATTAGAACTTCTTAAATGAAAAATTATAACGGCTGTTGGATAGTTGTACCTTATCCTCAGTGTTAAACATAAATACAGTAGGTTGTTTGAAACTTATCATCCTATGACTTTTCTTCCTTTTTTCAATTTTGTTTCATAATGATAAATATTCAACCACATGGAATCCATTTCAAATAATTAAAAGTAAAAATTTTATCTTTATTGGTTCCAAAGTTAAAATAGTCAACATCAAAAAACTTAATCGTGGTGTATTTCATCGTGTGACGAATATAATCATAGGTAGAAAATACAAGGAGTCGACTTACGATATGAACGATGTGATGATTGGTTGGCTCTTTTATACGGTGGAGCAATCAGACAAAGTAGCTTGATTGCTTCATCACATTAGAGAATCCATTTCTCATATTAGAAATTGTCTCCTTGTCTTTTTCTGCTTGTAATTATGTTACGTCAGCACGATGAAATATTAGGTTTGTAATGTTGACTATTTGAGCAGCAATATTCTGCTTTATTTTCATTTTTCGTAATAGTTTGGCAGTTTTAAGTCTAATATAAAAGCTATGATGATTGTATTGTATTTTGAAATGAAATGATACTTGTAGTTTACATTCCACAATTATGCCTTGTAGACTAAAGGAAACGTATGATTATTGAAAGCGAATGATTATGAAATAAATGATGGGATGGGAGTGCGGGAGGAACAACGAAAAACCCGAGAAAATCCACGAACACAGTGTTGTCCAGCAAAATTCACATGGCTTGGAATCAAATACGGATCTAACCTCTCCAGAGGTGAGCGTTCTTTCACAACCACCGTAATCCGGGAGTTAACACGCTATGACTTTTTTTTTGGGGGGGGGGGAGTTTCTGAAGTATATTGTCTGTATGCCCCCCCCCGTTCCCCCTTATCTCCAGGATTTTCGCAACCGTATCAACTGCTGTAGCTCTGGTAGATTGTGACATGCTGACACACTTGTGGGGAAAAACGAATTATTGCGTAGATATATGCAGAGGACATATTGAGCATCAGAAGTGGATACATTGAGTACCTATGAAATATAGAAAATTGTGATACGGAATACCTAAACTTCGTGAGTATATCTCTACTTCAGTAAATAAACATTTTGTGTCTGTTGCCTAGTTTATTTATTGTGATTTTTAAAAATATTATGAATAACCCGATATTGGATATTGCACTTCATGTTGCTAATCGCAACTACGTTTACTACATATTATAACTTATAAAGAATAAATATAACTATTTTGAGGTTTCAGATGTTGTATTTTAAGCCGTTATTCTTTCTCTTTTGTAGCTGGTCACAACAGCGAAGGTGTCGATGACGTTATTCCAACATCGGGCTTCATGTCGAACTTTAAGTTGATTCCTTCAACTGAATGAAAAAAAAAAAAAAAAATGTTATATGCACGATGCAATCTTTTAAAGATAATGAAAGCTTTGTTGGTAATTTATATTTTTCAGTGCTCTGTGAGAGTACATAGTTGTGACTGCCTATGCAATTAATTTCCCTGTATTAAATCTCTACCTAGCTGTGTTTTACATATTTGACAATGCTCCTAGTACAGGCAGCGAAAATTCGATGATTGGTTATTGTTTCATAAATCCGTAACACGTCGAGAAAATACAACCGGAATACTTTTCGAGTTTATTTATCTTATATGTTTCAAAGAATTTGCTCTATTCCCAGTTCAACTACTATTTCACTTCCCTGTAGGTACTTGGTTGTATTAACAGGTTTAACGTATGTAGGTACTTGGTTGTATTAACAGGTTTAACGTACATAAGGTTAATTTTTTTTAATGCCTGAAGATGTAATTATAGATAAATAAAAAGGTGTAAAACAGGGTGCAAATTACTGGCAGGGATGAGGGGATTTTCGCTCCTAATCACATTTTGTTTCCCCCCAAATAAATCAACTGAAGTATCCCCACCGGGGATGCTCGTCCCCCCCCCCCAAACTATGCTTAGTATAAAGCCAAATTTCAGTGATTTTTGTCTTTTTTTGTAAATTTAATCTTTTAGCTGTATTTTAAAATGAGCGAAGTAAACTATTCGGTTTTAGTTATTTTTGATTTCCCCACTATTGTCACCGTTGTTTAGTTAAATATATTTTTATGACTACAGTTGTTACTTGCACCCGTATCCTTATACCCTTCAGTTCGTCTTCGTTCGTCAATTTGAATGTATTAATTGCGCATATTTCATATTTATTTATTTGCCTGTTCATAGCTTACAATATGAGGACAATCCCCAATTAAGCATTACAGTTGTCAGATATGGTTTACATTCTCTATATGTTGTCAGTAAGATAAGTTTCCACAGAGTAATAGCTTTTTTCTAGCAATAATTCTAACAGAGGTTTTCTGAATATCCGTTAATGTCCTTATACTTTGTTGGTAATTTGTTATATAATTTTATACAATTCATATAGACAGTTCTGCTAAAATTTGCATAGCTCTGCTGGATAATATACATATTACAATTCTGCCTAGTATTGTATGAGTGAATTGTATTAGTTAATGTAAATAGATCCTTGTGTTCGATTACATACATAACAGTCACATAGGGATTTATAAATGCTCGTAGTGATTGACGAAGAAGTAAACAAATAGCTTCTTCCACCATACTTGGCGAAGGTCGGATATTTTACGAAAACGAACTTTTGAAACTGTATTCAAAATCTGATTTATGTATTCTCTCGTGATTATATGTTAACGTACACACTGGGGATGCGTCCTAGTGAGCAGACACATTAGTGAAGGTGAGTAAGCGCATAATTGAAGATCTTTTTCAGGATTTGCTAATACGACTGATTCTCCATGTCATTGTCCGTGTCTGTATAAGCACTTCAACTGGAGTGGGCTTTTTAAAAGATAACCCTTCATTTTTCTATCTTTCTTTTCGCTGTTCAGTTTGCTGTCCACGCCAATAATGTTGTCTGGAAAACTTCAATGTAATGCTTATAGCTACTACATCTGATAACGTAGTACATCAAATCAACTCAGCTGTTGTCTAACAGTAAAGAAATTGTAAGTGTTGACTTTCTGAGCTCCATCACGGAATCGATATTTAAAAAAAAAAAAAAAAAAAAAAAAAAGCGTGAAGAGTGCAGCATTAGCGGGGAGTAGAAGCACAAGCTCGAAATTTGAATTAAAAGTTTTTAAATATTTGGCCTTCGATTTGACCTTGATGCAAGAAATCGGGACCAGCAACAATCCATTTCTCGTAAGATAGGCTAATATGTAATTTTTTTTTTTTTTTTTTTTTAAGTGTCTAGTTTAACTGATAATTTTAGGGTTTTTAGGATATTTTTTTCAAGGCTGTGTGTAATAACCAAAGTGGAGGATTTCGATATGAGCGGGAAAATTAACATAAATTTATGATCATGGATATCGCTTGGGCCGAATTATTAAGTAAATAAACCTTAGAGAGCTACGGGTACTACAGTGAGCATTTAAACACGTTCTGAAAGGTTAGGTGTGGTATGTGCATGTCAGACAATATATACATAGTTATTGTCGGTAGATTTATTGAATTAATTAATCTCTTATTTATTACAGATATCATATCATATTTAT
The DNA here is from genome assembly GCF_964235325.1 of Thermobia domestica. Classification (NCBI taxonomy): domain Eukaryota; kingdom Metazoa; phylum Arthropoda; class Insecta; order Zygentoma; family Lepismatidae; genus Thermobia; species Thermobia domestica. The sequence continues at coordinate 228,280,375 of NC_137465.1, read as the reverse complement.
GTGTGTGTGTGGGGGGTGTAAGGCATTATTGTCTCATTTTGAATTATTGCACCTTCAGACTCTACATCCTGTTGGCCTGATTTTATCCCCCAATATGAATTATCTAATTTGCACACTGGTGTAAAATGTCATTGAATAGAAATCAGCAGTTAACAATTCATTAATTAGTTAGTAAAGCTATTAAATTCCCTGTTCATACCTGAAGAGCAATTGTAGTGGCTTGTGTCTCACGGATTTTGGAAATCGCTGCAGCATGTGAAAGCCATTGGCCAAGACCAATTTTCAGAAGTAGCTGTTGATGAAATTGAGTTGCCTCTGAATACCTTTGCTTCTTACTTAACTGCGATGCAATGTATGAACGCCAGCATTTGAAAACCTATAATATAAATGATAATAATAATAATAATAAATTATTTAATTGTCGTTAAACTATACATAGCAATAGACAACGTCAAAATGTGATACAATATTGATACGTAAGTATAAATAAATTATGATCTATAACTAAATTATTGATGAAATGACATTACAAAATAAATGACAATAACAATATCATTTTAAATACTAGCTCAACACGAGATTAGAAAATGCGTTACACTTCTATTGAATAATAAAAATACACCTGTAAAGAATAAAAGGACGTTGCAACTAACCAATTGTATAACTTACTTTTAAATCTATCTATATGTTCATCTTTTAGTGTTGCAGGCAACTTGTTAAACAGTTTTATTCCAAGTGTCGTAACTTTAATCATTTGGACAGTCGTTGATATGGACGATTTATGAATTTACTGCTTCTAGTATTATACGAATGGATGTCTTGCCTGAGTTGTAAATTTTGGTGATTACTTTTTATATAGAGGAGTGCTGCGTAAATGTATAGATTGATTATTGTCATAATTTTAAGATTGATAAACAAAGGTCTGCAATGAGCTAATTTGTCTGCGTTTAAAATAATTCTGATGGCCTTTTTCTGTATTAAAAGAATGCTATTTACATAATAATTGTTACCCTAAAATAATATACCATACAAAATTATACTCTGAAAAAAAGCAAAGTAAGCTGATCTGACATAGTTATCAGAACATGACTTTTTAGATGTTTTAGCAGATATATTACTCTTGAGAGTCTCCCAGAAATATAATTAATATGCTGTTCCCACGATAACTTGTCAATATATATACCTAGAAACTTCATACATTTTGAGTTATTCTCAACAGGCGCTTCTTTTAGACTAAAAGTCATATGTTGAGTTTTATTCTCGTTAAGCAAAAAACCATTAGCCTGAAACCAAATCACAATCTGATCCCATGTATTTTCAGTTATAGCATTAAGTGTACTAAGATCAGGACTAGTATTTAGGAAGGTCGTATTGTCAGCATATAATATAGAGTAAGGAGATAAAAAGTAAGATAGATCATTTATCATTAGTAAAAATAAAAGTGACCCAAGTACTGAACCTTAGGGTACTGCGTACTTAACTGATTCAATACCAGATTTATTGTTATTTACAAAAACAATTTGTTTACGGTTTTCTAAGTAAGACTTGAATAATCTAAAACTTAAACCCTTGATACCGTAGTACGCTAATTTTTTAAGGAGAATTGTGCGTTCAACACAATCAAAAGCTTTGCTTAAATCACAAAATGTTGCCTGATCAAAATCCTTGTTTTCAAAGCCTCTAATAACCTTCTTTACTAACGAATCGATCGCTCCAACAGTAGATCTACCCTTTACAAAACCAAACTGTGAATCACTAATTACATTATGCTTATCAAGATAATCACATAACTGCATATGTATCATAGTTTCAAAAATTTTTGAGAAGACTGGTACCAGAGAAATTGGTCGATAACTAGATGGATAATTTTCGGGTACTTTTTATAGACAGGCACAAATCGTGATAATTTTAAAAATTCGGGAAAGATTCCATGTGTTAGACATTGGTTAATTCCTTATGGCAGAACAATACAATCAATAACTTTTTAAATTAGATTACTCGACAATCCATAAACATCAACACAATGGTGAGAAATACTCAGACAATTTTGGAATTAGATTTAGTTATAATTGTAAGGAATAATATTAATTATAAAATCAATAAAAATGAAACATAATTGAAACAAAAAGGAAGTGTTATTGATAATGAAATGCAAGTGCAAGGGGTAACATATTGCCAGGATGGAAAAACAAACCACTGTGATGGCCGTGCAGGCACTGATACCTTTTTACAGGTAATAAACGTATTACAGGAGGATATGAAGTCCCTGAAATCAGAAAATGAAATGTTGCAGCAAAGAATAAAGACAGTTGAAGCCGATGCTGAAACTCAAAGGATATCCTACCAGGGGATGTGGAAGAAAGTAAGTAACAGTAGACCAGAAAGTACTCTGATGCGGTTTCAAGTAGTTTAATTGTAAGTGAAAACAGATATAGTGTGTTGGAAAACGTTGAAAGGGAAGCAGACATGAATTCAAATAAAAAACAAGTAGGAAAATCACAAAAGGAATCAACTGCAAGGAGACTCATGCATATGAGACAAACAATAATGCAATTTCAGATGTGGAAACATACAAACAATAACATTAGTGAATGTAGAAAGCTTCAGTCGGAGTCGCAGGTATACATATATGGTGATAGTCACGGTCGAGGTCTGTCTATAAAAGTGAGTGGTAATTCTAATCACAAGTTGGCAGTACAAAGAAACATCAAGCCTGGAGCGAAAAGTGTTGATGTGTTATCTGGTATCAATCGAAACACTGTAAACAAGGAAGGTAACTATGTAGTAATATTAAGTGGAACAAATGATTGTGGTCACGACTGAAGGTAGTGAGGTTGTGAGTAGGATTAGAAATAAACTCTCTGTTTTGAATAAGTGTAAAGTAATAGTGGTAAATATCCCTTACCGTTATGGTCTCATTAAAGAATCATGTTAATAAAGCTATTCAAACTACTAATTTAAAACTAAAAGCAATGTGCAAACATTTCACGAATGTTGATTTGGTGGATGTCAGCAAGTTAGGTAGAGAAATGTACACTCAACACGGTATGCATCTCAATCAAGCTGGGAAGGATGTATTAAGTATAAAGATCTGCGCAAGAATTGACAATATCGTAGCCATTAAATTTGAAAGTAACAAGACAATAGCGATGACGTGGTCTGTACAGGAAAACTCAATACACACATCTCCATGAATTAATATAAAATTTCATGGAGCCAGGGGAAAACTCTTGTAAAATTAATGGTATAAATAAAAATTAAAGTGTTAGTAAACATCCAAATGTACAAGGTAATGTGGGTCAGGAAGTAGAATTGATTTCAGCCAAAGTTGTCAACTTAGCACAACAATCTAATAAAATTATGCTTTCTTAATGTTCAAGGGTTAAAGGACAAATTCCTCATTATTTCAGATTTGCCTATGAGAATGAGAAATATTTACTGTGTGAGTGGACATTGGAATACAGATACTGAACTCCAATACAATAATATAGATGGTTTTATGAAGGCAAGCTGTTAGAGTAGGAGTAAATATAGACATGATTGTGTTGCTATCTATGTTAATTATTACATGGAATATCGTCAATTAGATATAACTTTCTCAATACTGAATGTGAATTTGAGTCAACTGCAATTTTTGTAGAGCAATACAAATTAATAATTGTTTATAGAACACCTGATAGTAATCCAAATATTTTTTTTTTTTTTTAGAAAAATCGGAGCAGTTATAGACATTTCTGAACAAATGGCATAATCATGAAATAGTAAAAGGGGGACGATGTAAGCGCACATTTTTATGTGACGACAGAGAAACGAACTGTTTATGAGTTACTAAATCTACACAGACAACATACTCTTCAAGTGGTTAACCGTAGACCGACTAGAAGCACAGCGTGCTTAGATAATGTATTTACTAATGTAAAACCGGAATATTTAACATGCAATATAACTAAATTTCTCTTTTTACATCATGATGCCGTGCTAGTCAATCAATACAAAAGTAATACAAAAGTAGAATCCTGCAATTTTAGTTTTCCCATTACCAAACTTACCGCAAGTAGGCCCATCACCGAAACTTACTTACAAAATTTCATTCTGTTATTATCGTGTATAAATTAGGAAGTAAACATTAAGTATGATAATTTGAATGCCAGTGATACATTTGATCTTTTTTAAACTAAGTTTCTAAATATCTTTGAAATGCGTGTTCCTAAAATGGTGGGCCAGTATAATTCATCAAAGAAAACCAAGTCAAGTAATAGGTCGTGGTGTAAACCAGAACACTCTGCTATGAAAGTTAAAGTAATGCATTATTATAATATATATATAAGGACAAAATGACTAGTGAAACTAGGATGTGTCAATACGTCGCAAAGAAGTAAATATAAATTTGCAATAAAGGTAGCAAAAGCAAAATACAATGAAAATTGCATTGACACATTATTGAATAAATGTAAACCTACATGGAAGATAATTTACAAGGTAAGCAATAATAATAACAATAACAATAATGTTACTCTGTCGCCTGATACCCTTAATACGTATTTTGTTAATTCGATAGAGGAAATCAAGAAAAGCAATGCGGATATTAATGTTAATATCTATCACTATTTAAGTCAACATAGTCCATTTAATTCTTTCGTGATTAACCACGTTAGCCCTGATGATGTCATAGAAGTAGTAAAAAAAACTTCTGACAATAAGGATTTATTTGAAATATCGAGCAATTTTATAAAAGCTCTCATTAATCAGATTGAGAAACCCCTTACAATGTGCTTCAATAAATGTTTCTCACAAAGTATATTTCCTAAAGCACTTAAAATAGCTAAAGTTATTCCTATATACAAGTCGGGAGATCCTGTTCGTCCAATATCTCTTATCCCAGCTTTTTCTAAAATTTATGGAAATTATTGTTGAAGATCAGTTATGTAAATATATGACTGAGCAAAATATAATCAAGAAGCTCGATTTGGATTCAGGGCGAGGAAATCCACAATTTATGCAGTAGAATGGCTAACGAAAAAAATCTATATGAAGTTTTTGAAAATAAGGGTTTTGCTTCAGTGACATTCTGTGATTTAAGTAAAGCATTTGATTGTGTAGATCATAAAATCTTATGTAGTAAATTAGCGTATTACGGATTCCATAACAGCAGTTTGAATTTTGTAAAATCCTATTCAAGTGAACGTAAACAGGTAGTTAGTGTTAACAATATGCATTCAAACATATTAAAAGTTAAATACGGAATACCACAGGGTTCTGTTCTGGGTCCGGTACTATTTTTAATAATGATAAATGATTTACCTTTAAATACTAGTACCACATAAATTCTATATACGGATGATACTACCCTACTTAATATAAATAAAAGGTTTGAAGAAGTGTATATAGAAGCTCAAGACGCATTATCAGAAGCAGCGACATGGATTAAAAGTAATGGTTTTGTCCTTAATCGAGCCAAAATTAAAAAAGTAATCTCTAGTTTCAATCACTGCAGTGATAAAGAAAACTATGATGAAAATGAAGTTAAATTTCGTGGTATATGTACAGACAGCCAACTAACCTGGGAAAACATATCAAATATGTATGCACACAGCTCTCTCGAGTGCTCTTTGTGTTAAGAAAACTAAAAGATACAGTTCCTTACGAGTATATAAAAAATTCATAGCCATTTTTCATAGCATAATGAAATATGGGATTTTGCTTTGGGGTAACAGTAGTCAAGCACATGATGTTCTAGTTTTGCAAAAGAAAGCTATCAGGATTATTGTTGAAACACGTGATACACTGTAAACCACTATTTTATCAAGCTTAAGATAATGACATAGTAAATCTATATTTTTATCAAGTGCTACTTTACACTAAGCAAAACCTTGCAAATATGACACTTAGAGACGAAGTACATACATATAATACTAGATGGTGTAAGAAAATTGATGTACCCTTTACTAGATTATCAAAGATCAGAAATAGCTATTTAGTTTTAGGACCGAAGCTGTTCAATAAACTAACAACATCCATACAACAGCTGCCGTTAAAGGTTTATAAAAGAAAGTTATATAATTGGTTAATAGCAAATCTATTTTATTCGATTTCAGAGTTCAGTGAATTTGAAAAAACTGTGTCGTAATTTCTAGAGCCATTCTATTTCAAATATTATAAGGCTATTTATCATACTGTTAACCAGCAACTGATTGTTTGTATATTATGAATACTTTTTCTTCTCTTTTGTTTATACAGACCTATATATCTAGATGTATATCTCATTTGGACGTTGTCTATTGCTTGTAAGGCTCAATGACAATAAAATATATATATAGATATTTGGTAACATTGTAATTCATTGTATATTATATTATATTCTAAATGGTATTTGAGTATTTGATAGAATTTTATTATTTAATTTTAACAACGAATGAATTAAGGGTATATATGCAAATCTGATAAATTAAATTAACATGTACATTTTTAAATTACAGTTTTTGCCAGATTATGATAAACATTTGAAAGTCAATAGCGTAACGTAATTTAAAAGAGAGTTATTATTTTTTATTTACCGTAGATAGGGGAAAAATTTAAATTTCTCTCTGCATTAAAGTGGCGACTGGACCAAGCTTAATAGATCAGATTGTTGCAATTATTATTATTATTATTAGTTTTATTTTATTTTTTTACTACAAGTGTACTATGCTGCTGAAAATAGAACAATTCAAACTTAAACAGGAAACTTACTTTATTTTGAAGAAAAGAACTCCAATGTACTAAAGCAGTTCCAACTTTCTGATTTTCTAGAAGTTTATGATGGTATCGATGTTTCCAAATGTTAACATACCTTTAAAAAAGTATTATACTAAATCATTACATGCAGAAAGAGGTAAGGGGGTATAATACACGTATAACATAGCTGTTCATATAAAAATACAGTAATTATTGATTCAATAATTAATACAGGATATATCTATACCTAGAGATGATATATATATTTTTACTAGACTAAAAATTTAATGTTACAATGAAACTGATTCTGAAGGTTAATTCCATTCATTTATATATATATATTGCATTCGTTTATCATCATACAATAAAATTAGGTATGTTAGTTTGAAATATATACATAGACATATAGATAACTATTACATTTAGATTACTCTAAATTCACTAATATTCCTTATTATACATTGTGTACATTTTATTTTTTACGTATACGAATTATTTTAAATATATTCTTCAACAGAGTAAAAGCAGTGTTCTTTCAAATTCTTGTTAACTTTAATTCTAAAACTATTTATAGAAAGCACATGGTAGAAGGAGATTGCATAATAATAGAGCATCGTTATGAATGACTGTCTTATTATATATGTTTGTTCTTCTTTATGACATTAGCGAAAGGACAATATGGTAAATGAGGTAAAGTCTAGAGTCATCATTAATCCTTAAACTTTACTTTCCTAATTGAAAATAAGAAATAATTGAAATAAAATACTGTTCAAAGATGGGATATAGGCTATACATCAGTCGATAAATCGAAAGGAGCTGAATAAAATTATGTGCTTCAAGATAAACTCTCATGCATAGGTTTCTACAGGGTGGTCCGGAACTGGGCGTACTCCTAAATAGTGTTTTCTGACGGTTTTAGGTTTTATCCACATTTGTTTGGTAACATTGTAATTCATGTACTGTACCAGCGCACTTCACGATTCACGTGCGCAGTTACCTGAGTCAGATGTTTCCTGGCCGCTGGATTGGAAGAGGTTGTGCATCTTCACCAGCTCCCGTTGCTTGACCTCTAAGAAGTCCCGATCTGATGACACCAGGCAATGCTCTCTGGGGTTTCATAAAGCAACAAGTAAGAAACACTCGATATCACACAACGCAAGAATTACGAGCAGCTGTGGAACACACCTTCACTCTCGTGTCTCCGGAGTATCTCCGCAAAAAATCTGCGAGAACTTGGCACAGAATTCAGCTGTGTTACGACATGGATCCTGATCATACCGATGTTTATGACTCTTAAGATTTCAAGGTAACTGTGTACAGACATTTTACCATAACTAACACTATACTATTGAAACTAAAGAAGGGTACGTCCACTTCCGGACCACCTTGTAGAAAGTCAGGAAAAAAGGGTTTTAATGCTCTAGAAAGTAGAGATGCAAGGGCTCGGAAAAAAACCGGCTTTTTTGGAAAAAAACTCGGTTTTTTCTGCTTTGCTTTTTTGCCTAGGAAATTTTGGGCTTTTTTCAAAATTCTGCTTTAAATCGATAAAGCAGACTTTGTTTCGCTTCTGTATAACACAGAAAGTCATTTAATTAGTGGTTGATGCCGATAATAATATAAAACCTCGAAAGTAAACCATGAATTTCGAAAAGATATTTTAAACAATTTTACTTCAACATTTTTACATTATGAATTCCAAAGGATTAACCAATGTATATAATAAACACATTTTAACCTCCTATATACAAAAGTAAGCAGAGTTGGCAAGAACCATGGTTGTTTCTGAAAATGCCAAAAACCCGTTTTGGAGGGGCAGTTTAAACCAGGCTTTTTTGGGGTTTAAACCAGGTTTTTTGATTTAGATATTTTGCTTTATGTATTTGTATTACATATTCACAGAAATAAGTTTGTTTCGCCTTGGTGTTATTATTCAACAACGGGGTTATGCTGGAAGAGGTCCCATAAGCTTAAAGAAGTCCGGTCAGTAAATTTCTTAAATTGAGAAACTCCCGCCCTAGCCATCGGGAAAATCCCGTCATTCTTTTAAATGTAAAACAATAACGGGAAAATCCTGTAAAATTTAATTTGCATGTAAAATTTAAAGGTCAACGTATTATAATCAGTACGGTAAAACTGAGTGACACACAATCATAGTCAACGTCTTGCGAATAAAATCAGAAAAATAAACACACTGCTGAACAAGACTGCACTTATTTAATATGAAAACACATTTACACGTGACGTTTCGATCTTCTATCCAAGATCCTCATCAGACGTACACTCACGTCTGATGAGGATCTTGGATAGAAGATCGAAACGTCACGTGTAAATGTGTTTTTATATTAAATAAGTGCAGTCTTGTTCAGCAGTGTGTTTATTTTTCTAAAACTGAGGTATTAAATTACAAATTTAGTATGTAGGTATCATTGAAAGTCTAATCCAAGCTAATGTTGGAAGCTAAGTAGGCAATCGATAAATTTTACCAATTTTAATCAATATATTTAAGCAACCTTCGCTTCTTTATAAAACAAGAGCCATGCAGAAATATATAATTTGGTTTCGTTTTGTATGTTTAGGCTTAACATCCTTACGTAATACCGAGGTTATCAAGGAGAAGACTTTCGCTTAAAGTGACATCCGAAAGAGTACTTGGTTTACTCATGAAAGAAGGGTTGTGGTTCGACCGACAATTGAACATGGGACACCTTGATTAAAAGGTGAAAAGGAAATAAGACTAATGCAGATGGTTTGACATGTGAAACGTCACTATGAAGTTCACACGATTCGCATTTTTGTTCTTTTAATTTTTTTAGTTTAAACCAGTTATTTAAGAAAAAAAAAAAAAGCTGGTGTAAACGAGCCAACCCTAAGAGTAAAAACTTCTTTCAAAAAATACACAAATAACTAGCAAAATTGTATATAGTATTTTTACTTCAAAATATTCCATACCCTCTTTTTGAAACAAAATAAAATTAAAATAAAACATAAGAGAAATACTTAGATTTGTATGATACAATTAAAGGCTGCACATGGTTCTGTATATTCTTGAAATTCTACAGTCAAGTTTTTTATAACCACCATCAAGGGCGCCCATCAGGGGGGTTAAGGGGGCGCTTGCCCCCCCTAGAGGAAAATGTACTTCAGAATATTGAAAATCTAATAGGATTTTTACATTAGTTACAGCAAAATTTGAAACTATTTTTGAAACGTCGCTTATACTTCCCCTCCTTGGAAACCACAACATGGGCGCCCTTGACCACCATCACGGTTTACCCAGTTCTCAAGTTTTCTGAATTTTTAACAAGAGGGATTCAACATATCATTACGGAACAAAAAAAAAAAAAAAAAAAAAAAGACTACGGAATATATTTAAGTTAAGCTAAATACAACTGCACAACAAACGTGACTGAGTGGTTGGCTTTTGCGCTTCTATCGGGAAGTCCGGGGTTCAACCCAGCATTCGACCATTCTGACAAAGCCTTCCTTCATTCCATCTGAGAATGTAGACATAGTGCGTGTACTGGCCGACTAGGAGTGTAGGAGTTGGCCGACTTCCTTTCTTATTGTTTTTAAATCGTTATTATTACTAATTACCAGCAGTGACGGTTTTGCGAAGGTTAGAGAATCGGTCTTTCGGACTGAATCCTGTTCTCCAAAGTTGTGGAATGTCTAAAACGAACGAAATATCTATTAGTTATGCCTTTACTCATAAACTTTAAGCTCCCGTCAAATAAAAATTACGAATGTTTAGAAAAACTAAACATTAGTAGTAAGAAAACCCCTCCCAAAACACTTTTTTAAATTCGCCACTGATTCTCAGTATAAAATGATCTTCAAGGTTGTATCCGGAAGATTATTGCTAAACATATAAACGAAACGAAATATTAGTTATGCTTGTACTCATAAACTTCAAGCACCTCCCAAATAAAATTAGGACTTTTTAGAAAACGAAACAATCAGAGAAACCCCTCCCAAAGTACTTTTCTAAATCCGCTATTGATTATTTGTATAAATTGGTATTCAAGGTTGTATCTGCTAAATCATTGCACAACTACAGTATAACAGAAATGTGCAAATACGGTTTGACGGACATATTGAAAAACGTATGCTTTGACGGATATATAGAAAAACGTAAGTTTAACTTTCGTGCTAGAAGCTGGAGTACTAAGCTCTTAGAAATGAAACACGGATGACAAACTAAAATGATCTAGAGAAGGAAAAAAATGTCGATAACTCAAAAGTTAAAATAAAGTTAAATAACCTGTAAAATTGCCCTCAAATACTACATTCTTCATGTTAGCTTTAATTCGTAAAATATGTGCTCTATCCATCTTGATGGTGAATTACAGAGCTAAATATGGCATTCAGGTCGTGGAAATCTTATCTAACTATAGAATATACTATAAGAAAGCTATTTGGATAGAAAAATCATGAAAATGAAAAAAGCCAAAATTTCCAAAATTCTCGGTTTTTTCCAAAAAAGCCGGCTTTTTATGTGAAAAAAACCATCGATTCAAAAAAGCCGGCTTTTTTGCATCTCTACTAGAAAGTATGTCATTCGTTAGCAATCTGATGTAACTGATAGTTTTTATTCTGGTGGAATAGATGCTTTATTTGTGTAGGTACTTGAGCAGATTGTATCTATTGTTATATGATTTCTCCTAACAGTGACACACTACTTGTATTCTTTGATATTTCATTTAACAAAGTAGTTCATACCCACTTGTAATTAAAAGTTAATGACTAATTAATGTCGCTCTTTGCATAAGATTTACAAAGTTCAACTTCCAAATGAACTAACTAAGATCGATACATGAGTTTCAAAGTGGTCTTACGTTAGTAGTCCTCAAATTCCTATCATTGCCTAGTTCGTTCGTCGTTAGCATGGAGGCATTTGTAAGAGATTTAATTATTTGAAAGACATCTCTACATATTAGTATACTTTTGACTATGGTTCTATCCCCTTCATGACACATTTCCTTGATATATATTACACGTTTCCCTCAATTTGAATGTACTCATGAATTCGTTCATTTGTTATTTTTAACAAACTGTGAATAGTAGAAATACCATTTGAACATTTTAAATTTCTGGTTGAACATGATAGTAAAGTTATAACAATCTAGAATCATCTTAACCCTGCCACTACACACTGGGATTTAATGCCGTAAGTTATGGGGATTAGGGAGAATTGCCCCCAGTTACGCTCCCTACCGTTCGAGGGGGCCCCTCCAAGCTAAAATTTTCTTATTCCACGTGATACGATACGAACATGAATGCATAAATGAACCACGGAATTCATTCTCCATATTGAAGAAAAAAGAAAAGAAAAGAAAGGAAAAAATTAAATAAATGAAGTGAAAATGGAATCTGGGCCCATTTTAATAAAATGTGTACTATTAGGGCCCCAGATATTTTTAAGGCTCTAAGTTGGGTCAAATAGTGACTCATCAATTTAACTAGCGAAGGATGGAATGAGCCTAACCGTATCATTTCGAAATGAACTTGAAATAACTTATGGTGCTGCTGCTGCTCCATCATCATCTGAACAAAATACAGGGTGATCCAAAAGTAGGTATACAGTACGGTACTGATCACCTCATTGTATTTTATATCATTTCTTATTGTTATCCGTCAGGAAGACTTAGTTTCTCTATTTGTTCTTAATGTGTTTTTACTTACAACTTAAGCTCGGAAGAGCCGAAACAAATAAACCCATACACTAGAATGCTATACTTGATCAATGTAGGGGTGTATACCTACTTTTGGACCACCCTGTATATTTTCCTAAGTTGAAGCACAATAGTGATGTGGATCCTACTCCAGAGAAACACCGAATTGTGGCCCTAGTTGTAAAAAGTGTTTATGAAGGTTCTAATTCTAGGGAGACTCGAATACCATTTTTCGTATCTTTCTAGGGCGCCCAACTTCATATTTTACTAGGTGTCTAAATATTAAAGCTTGTCCTCCAGACGCTGCTGGTTTTGTAGGATCCTAACCACACTTCAAATGTATACTGTGAAGTAATTTTATCAGATTAGTGAATTAGATTTACGTAAATTTAGTTCCTAATCAGCTTCTGGAATGATAATTCATAATTTCAGTACATGCTAAATCTTTTCTAAATCTATGCTTTTCTGTATCTATGTAACGCAAACGCTGTGTCGTTTACAGTTGAGTTTATTTTGAATCAAGAATAAATGATAGGCCTATCTTTGGATCCTCTATGCTAGAAATCCACATGCTGCCTACTTTTAAGACACATTCCAATTACATTATTTAATTAATTATCAATACTTTCAGAATCTTATGCAAAATCGTCAAAGTCCTCTAGGGTCTGTCAGAGCATAAAAAAAGTGTGCATTTTTAGGGTTATTTTATTCTCTGTTTGGTCTCTATTAATTGAGGAATGAATTTAAAAGTATGTTTTTTTTTTTTTTTTTTAATTTCGTACCTCGCTGTAATATGTCTCGATGAATACAATGAAACCATTTCTTGTAACGTTCTTTTTTTGATTTGAAACTCGTGATATCTGTACCATGAAGCAAATACGCGCCTTGTTATCACATGGTTGTTATACTTCATTGCTTGCAATGCGACTTCTTGGATTGCTTTTAATTCATTGTACCTTTGGCGCCACATATTAAATGCTGTATTTATTTTAACTGAAAGAAATAACAGGTATAAATTGAATACGAATACTATGGAACTTGACTAATCTATACTATTTTATCATAGATAACCTCTTCTTACCATTGCCAATAATGACTTTTAAAAAATCTGTCATGGATTTGTGAAAAATTAGACTTACTCAAACAAGAAAATCATTTAAACTTCCATCCCTCATATTTTAAATTAAGATGTAGACTCGAAACCAAATTTAAACTTCGGCGAACTAACGATTAATTAAGCTACACTGGAAAGCTTAATGAACTAGGAATATTTAGCTCAGTAACTTAAGAACTGATACAATGATTCAGCTTCTTCAATAGTTTCGAATCGATACAACTAATAATAATTCAAACAAATGCAAAAAAATCTAATTATAAAAACTTTAACAGTAATTTATGAATAAGTTCCATTAAAGTAGCTTCTTATCCTTTAATGTAATAAAATCGGCCTTATGCTTCGTAAGAGATCGATATTTTGTAAGGTATACTATTGTAAGGAAACCTATTTGCAATAATTGATTTCATTGTAATGGTTTTTGCTTTGTATTCCGCAGAGATTAGTCGTGAGCACAAATATCAGTGTTTCGGTTTTGGAAAACTCAAAAATTAGGGTTTCCAAATCCTGTTCGATTTTCTATCAATCTAGTTTCGGTTTTAATCCTGGTTTGGTTTTCTAATAAATTTTTCGCTTCTTCATTAACTCATTTGGAAATGGGTCCCAAAAGAACAAGAAATGTTATTAGCTTCTGCGAAAATCACTCAAGTTTAAGCAAAGTCCCAAAACTGTTGACCAAAAAGTGAAAATGGTTTCGAAGAGAGAGAGAGAGAGAGAGAGAGAGAGAGAGAGAGAAAGAAGAAAAAAGAACAGAACAGAACCGGTTTCGGTGCAGGAACATTTTTTTTTTTTTTTTTTTTTTACTTTTGGTTTTCCTAAAAACCGGTTTTCCAGACTTTTAGTTGAAATTGTTAATATATTAACTTAATTGTTTAAATTCTTCAAATATATATTATTTTACCTTTGAAAATGGCTACCAGGTGAACAGTTAAATATACTGGAAAACGCGTTTTTCTACGAGTATTTCACGGAATTGTAAATGTTTTATTTTTCAATTTTAATAATAGTCTTTTATTCACATCTTCTCACATACAATAACGGTTTTCCAATTTTGTATTCTAAGAAGTACTTTGTGCAGAACTGAAATAGAAGTCGGGATGTTTTCTTTATAATATCCATTTACGGTTACCTTACAAAACTGCATAGATACAGGGAGAAAATATATTAAGAAAGTCTAAAGATTGCACAATTGTTAGGTAGCATAAAATAAATGGTTTTAAACTTTCACACTTTCTCGTGAAGATGTTTTTCACATTATATATATATATAAAAAAACATTTTCCATTTTAAAAATATAAAAATGTACAACTGTGAATACTTGTTATCCTAAGATCGACATCTCGTTGATTTGTGTATACATCTGTTCTAGTATCTGTTCAATGCAGTAGTGTGCTGCATGTCAATATCGTGAGATTTTTTCTTTTTTTCTACTTCCTGATTAACCTTACGGAATCTTGTTAATCGACAAAATGTGCTCTAAAATATCGAGTAGCAATTCTGATTATGAACTTCCTTCGTGAGAGTATTGACTGTTACTCACAAGATTTTTTTTCTTAATTGCAGTATAGTCAGATAGATTTGTAAGCATTTTAATGAGTAAGTTTAATATAGACTCCTAACTTAAAGTATAGACAGTAATTCGTGTCCTTACCTTTTTCCAACTTTTTACTTCCAACAACTGATAATTCATGTACTTGCTTTAACTTCTCTCTTCTTCTTTCAACGTAACTTTTCCAAATTCCAAAATAGTTCCGCCAAATCTTTCGTTCCATGTATTGCTCGGCGACTCTAAACTTGAGTGCCATTCTCTTAGAATTCTTAATGGCGTCTTTCCACTTATTCATTGCCTTCTGGAGACAGAGGAGGTCTTGTTTGTATTTCATAGCTTCCAACTTCAGTTTCGTGGTCTTGCACGAATGATGATATTGAAACCATACTTTAAATGTTCTTCGTTGAAGAGATACATTGAATCTTTCCTTCAATTCTAGATAGAGAAATTCTTCTCGCCTTCCTTCTGAAATATACTGAAGAAAAAATAGGCTAGTCATTTATTATATTTATTTATTTATTTGTCAGAGGAACAGTGCACTTCTAGTTTCGTCAACCATCCAAAATTGATTCAAAAGATTTATACACACAAATACAAAACTGACAATTCGTGGTACATGATCCCCTTTTTAAATTAAATATCTTCGAATATACTATAGTAAAATCAGCCTTATGTTTCTTAAGAGGGAGTTTTCTTTTGAAATAGATAACCTATTAGTTTAATCCAAAAATTGCACTGAAGTCATGATGTGACATAAATAGTTAATACTGTAATTCTTTTAAATCTGAAATTATATAAACCTATTTGCAATAAATAATTTTTATTGTAGCTTGTTTTAGTCCTGTGTTTCAATGATAATTGAACTTTCAAGAACACTGAAAATGAATATGCACAGAAATAGGGTGCAACCATTTAAGTGCTGAGATGCCTTTCATAAATTTATGTAAACAAAATCATCAAAAAGATCTACATATGTGTCAGTAATTAACCATTCTGCAGGGATTCAAACTAAAACTTCCTTTTTTCACTAATGATATCACTGACTATAGTTGGCTGTGTATGTTTCATGTTTATTTATGATCAAAAGAAACGGAAACTTCATTTTCCTTTTTTTTAAAAAAAAACATATTTTGACGTATTTCCCTACTTTGATCTATTTTACTGATTTTATACAAAATTAACCTATTTTGTACAGATATGCTGAGAAGCAACATGATTCCATAGATGAGAACGATAGAGGAACAAAAGAAACTCAATCTAATAAATAAACCGTAATAGCAAATGTGCTTCCGGAAGCCTTCTTAAATAAAAGAATAGATACACGCCACTACTAACTTTATCGCTCCAATTTCCTGAATTCTTATCCAGAAGTTTCTAGATTGAATAATAATTGTTATAGATAAAAGGAGAGCAATTTCTATGTGTGTAAAAAAAAAAAAAAAAAAAAAAAAAAAAAAGATACCATATGCTTCTGCTATTACTGAAACTTTTATTTATGAAATATGAATAAATTTATAATAGTCATGTCAGGAAAGCTTTGAAATCTACTCATTTCGAAGCCCTTTTGGGACTTTTTCAAGGTATATCTATAAGATATATATATAACCTATGCCATATTAAAGGGTTGTTAATGAAATGTTTGAATCGTTTTTCTCTTCTTTTCTCTTTTTTTCTTTTTTTTTTCAAAATGACGTGTCAGAAAAAACAAATTTTGAGAAAAATTAGAAAAACTATACTACACACTATAGTTTCTCCAAAAATGTCTATTTCTTTGTAACATACCAAGTTTAGGAAATAATTTGATAGATACAGATATCTCACAAAATGTGTATCTACGTGTAGCAAACACGATTGTCGTTAATTTCATGTCTGACTAAACTTGGCATGTGTCGTTAAAAACAAAAAGATTCATATATGAAATATGAGCATAATTGCCTGAGTCGTTTTCGAGAATATTGTCCGAGAAATTCTTTGTACGATGAGTAAACGATCATAACGGGTTTTGAAGAAAGAAATAACTTGTCACGTTATAGCGTTGTTAGTAAAGTGTTCAATGATTATATATATAAAGTGAACTGAGTCATTTATGAAAAAGAAATAAAAGCCCTAAAAGACTCATTTGTAAAAGTACAATATCTTTTGTAGATTTTTTTTTTCAGAAGTTGTAGGACTGATAATTAATCTCTATATATAAAATTGAAAATCACTATGTTTGCGATTCTAAATCTCCTGAACCGCCCGACCGATCTCGATCAAATTTGTAACATGGATTAGGTTCGAGGCTGGGCTGGTTTTAAGCTATTCACTTTGCTGGTAGAACTGAGGGGTATAAAAATAAATAAAACAATAACTCCTGAACCACTCACTCGACCGATCCTGACCAAATTTTCAACATTGATGAGGTTTAGGCCTGGGATCGTTTTTATGATTTAAATTTTACGGAGCAACGTAGGGGAGGAGAAGGAGGGGGAGATATATAAAAATCAATTTATATAAGACTGAAAGTGCCTATTTTTGTAACTTAATAACTCTTGAACTATCCGACCGATCTCAATCAAATTTTCAAGATACATGAAGTTCGGATGTGGAAACATTTTTGTAATTTCACTTTAACGGTAGATCCTAGGGGAGGGGGAGGGGAAGGGGACATATAAATAAAAATTAGTAAAACCTAATAACTTTTGAACCACCCAACCAATCTCGATCAAATTTTCAACATACGTGAGTCGGGAATTGGGTATTTTTTATCGTTTCACTTTGATGAGCCAACCTAGGGGAGGGGAGGGGAAGATATGTGTAAAAAATAAAAATAAAAATGACTGCTTTTGTGACTTCATCACTTTTGAACCACCCGACAGATCTCAATCAAATTTTCAACAAACATGAATTTAGTGGCAGGGATTACTTTATTCACTTTGCCGATGCAACGTTGGGGAAGGGGAGGAAGAGAGAAATTTTAA
The DNA here is from genome assembly GCF_964235325.1 of Thermobia domestica. Lineage (NCBI taxonomy): Eukaryota > Metazoa > Arthropoda > Insecta > Zygentoma > Lepismatidae > Thermobia > Thermobia domestica. The sequence goes on along the minus strand of NC_137465.1, from coordinate 228,262,366 downwards.
AATGATCAAAAATGACAGATAGTATTTTCCATAGTTTCCGGGGTCGAAGAGAGAAATAGTGACAATTCTGATGCTGTTTCAATCCAAATTCAGCCCTAATAGTTGGGGAGGGGAGGGTACAACGTAGGGGAGAGGGATAAACATTTAAAAATGATCGAAAATAACCGAAATAATGATCGAAAGTGACTAATATTAGTGTCGAATCCATAGTCTGAGGAGTAGCTGAGATTAACAGTGGCAATTCTGATGCCGTGTGCCGCAGCACGGAGGGGAAGGGAGCTATATATAACAATGATCGAAAATAACCAATATTAGTGTCTAATCAATAGTTTTAAGGATCATTCAGATGAACAGTGACATTTCCGATCGGTTTAAATCCAAAATCAGCCCCGCCCCTTGGGGGAGGGGGAGAAAGAGATATATAAAAGTGATCGAAAATGACCACTATCAGTGTCGAATCTATAGTTTTCTGGGTTGCTTAGATGAACAGTGATACTGTCGATATCCCGTTCAAATTCAAATTCAACCCTGCAACTTGGGGGAGGGAGAGGAAGAGATATTTAAAATGATCGAAAATGGCCGACATTAGTGTAAATCAACATTTTTTGGGTCGCTGAGATGAACGATGACACTTCCAATGTCATGGACCGCAACATAGGGAGGGATATATATATCTATATATATATATATATATATATATATATATATATATATATATATATATATATATATATATACCGGGTGCACCATTTATAATGTCCCACGTTTATAACAGAGGAACCAACAGAGGGAGAGAAGCGAAACTTTCCACAAAGCAACTATTGGAAGGGGGACACCTATTCATATATTGAGTAACATTACCAGATGAACAGTGTTGCCAACCCAATATAAAGTTATGTTTTTTAAATGGAATGACCTAAATTTGATTTCATAATTCCAATCAGCAATAAAAACAAAGAAGAAAGAGATGACACTCGCAGATCAGTGTTGCATACTTTTGGAGAAATAACGTTAAACATGTGTCAAATTTAAACACCTTTAACACACACAAGGAAAGACGTAGCAAATATTTTTGCACATTAAATTAAATACTGGTAAGAACTCTTTAAGATGACTTCAAATTTAGAAGAGTCAGTTAAACAGTGTTGCCACAACAGAAGAGAGAAAAGTTGAGTTTGGAAATAGTGCAATAATTTGGAAAAGGCCCCTAGTACAGTATAGTTTAAAATTCATAGAGCAAATCAGTATGCCATAAGGAGCATTGTCACATTTATTTGAGATTGATACGTCAAATACTTACCGAAATATTTGGTACTTTGTAAAAGCTGAGAATTTTGTGCTCTACAAGATGGCAACGCTGTCTAAAAATTCCCTGTTTTCCCTCAGCGTGGGAGAAATCTTAAGATAGTAATCTGTGACAGAAGTTTTATTCTGTGACATGTCGAACTAAAGTAAACCATTTAAAATAAAGAAAGGATTTTTCTGTTTCACGAATTTTGTAATGTATGCTATGAACAATTGTGTCATTATAATCATAAACACATATTTCTTCAATTCAATTTCTTTCTCCTGAATATAATTTAGAAAAGGCAATCTAAACATATTAATAGTTTTCAATTTTAATGGGAAATACATAGGCTAAGTTCTGTTAACTGGTAGCAAAATTTTTCAGATCCTCCAATATTTATACTTCCTCCTATTTTAGGGATGCACACACAACTTTCTTTTGCATTTTATTCACCACGAAATTAACTCCAACTCACTTATAAATTGGATTTTAAGAAGCGAGTTGCATTCATGGATCCATAGTTGCAGATTCTTTTATGAGGACTCAAACGTTATGGGTGTAAATATTATAAAAGCTACAATGGAACAAACACCAAACAACCTGTGTTAGGTGGTCACTGAAAGCAAGAAATGCGTCTGATCGGTCAAGAAACGGGAACCAGGTTGGTCCATGAAGGAGTGCATCCGTAGTAAGCTTTCGCGCAAACGAGTATAGTGTAGAAAACAATCAAACCTTTATTAGATGGTCACAAAAAGCAAAAAGGTATTTAACCAAGTCAGATCAAGGCGAAACTAGTGGAACCTCGCGATGTGTCTGTATGGATCAGGCATGTTAGCAAATGTGGGCATGCTTGTAACCAAATATAGTGTAAACATACTGTGTGAAGGAATATTCTGTAATTTATATGCGGTCAATGTTCCGTTAAGGGGGTCCAGTGTCTTTGACACCACTCCTTTCTATTGATTTTCGTTTGATTACATAATATAACGTTATATTAGGGTAGGTTAGTTTACGTTAGGTTAGGTAAGGTTAGCTTAGCTTAGCTTAAGAGGTCCAGTGTAGTTTTGGACCCCCTTAACGGAACATGGACGTTATATGCGACATCATATCCCTTAGTGCAGCTTAACTTTCAGTATAATGTCCGACGACTATGCCATTTAGGCTAAGGGGGACAATGATTAAGGCAAGTGACTGATGATAGAGGAAGCGAAAGTAACCGAAATCCCACGTACACAATGTTATCCCCCACAAACTTACTTAGCCGGGGATCGTACCAGGGACCCCACGCACCAGAGGTAAGTGGTCTACCACTGAGCCACCCTGACCTATCAGCTTAACTTTAGGAAGGCACCACTATACGATTTTCCTATTATAATTCAATGAAAACCACCAAAAACCATATTCTTGTAATTCAGGTTAAGCTAACGTAGGAAACAGACGCGTCAGCGAGTGTGAGTATGGTAGGCACGTGAAAGTAATTGCGAGAAACACCCTCCATCACTACTGGTTACCATTTTACTGTATACAGATTCAGGGTACGGTGAAGGTGGCGACCTTTTTCGTCTGCAAGAAGCACGCACATTAGGGACGGTGTATATGCCTGTAAATGAAGAGAAGTGAGAAAAATCACAAGTTGCCGGAGGTGAACATTAAAATCTAGATTTGTAGTAGAAATGCCCTTTATAACAGTATTTTTATATTTACATATGATGCATATTCTACTACATTATACATAATCTCCGGTAACATTACTCTTCTTTTAATTGTCATGCTCCTTGTGTCATGCTGCACCTTGGTATAATAGGGACAAGAATAGTCTTAATGCTATTAGTCTTAATGGCATTTTTGGTCGTTTATTTACGTCCCGTATATTTGTATGTTTAAAACAAATGATGTAAAATAATCTACAATGCTTTCTTATGGAAGATTGTATTGTACACTCCTTCATTTATATTATTTCTTGAGTATTAATTACCATGTAGGTATGTGGCTACATTAAGTTACGTGCTTATGGAACGTTGTTCGTCGCGATACAACACTTATCTCCAGCAATTATAGTAAATACATGGGACCGTTCTCTTCATCGTTGCGAGCTCCTCCGTGGCTAAACGGTTAGCGTACGCGCCTTTGGCGCGGGAGACCCGGGTTCGATTCCCGGCGGGAGCTCATGTGGTTCGGATTCCACGTTAATCAGTAGGTCCACGTCTCATATAGCCTCGCTGCTGAACGGGACGTAAAACTCTCAATCAATCTTCATCGTTGCCTAGTTGCTCACTGCAATAATTACTGTAACAATCGAAAATTTGAATGGATTTTTAAAAAGAGAGAGAGAGATTATGTTTTGAGGGTATCATTGAAATTCAGCGAGACGGTTAAACCGTAGGACAGTTTGCAGAGGGATTAAAACGTGTTAAGTTAGGAAGCTTGCGGGACTTCCCTATTGTTAGGTAGATCGCATAATTATTCTGAAAAATGAAACAGAGCTCTTCAAGTAGTATTTACTGATCCGCTACCTATATAGCGAGTATTTTAAATAAAATGTCAGTGCTCATGAAAGAGGAAACAAAAGCGAGATAGCAATATGCCAATTATGTCAAATGGAACGTTCTTCTTACCCCACAGGACACAGGACGTCGCCCGGAACTTTAAAATGAAAAAGTATTCCATCTGATTTATCATTGAAAATTGCTTTTGGAGTGATAGTTATTTCGTGTTTGGCACCATCAAAATAACATTTTCTGGGCAACCACCCAGAGCCCAATGAGGTACATTGCAGGCTCCATTCCATTACGCGCAATTATATTTCCTATCTCAGTTTCTTCCTTTTATATCCAAGTTTGTTTTGCGATTTATAATCACTTGACGTTTTATCTAAAATACTTGACACATTAAACTACGATATGATATACATGCTTCAACTCTAATTAGGATAGCTCTCCAAACAAAAATTCATTTGTAACTAAAACTGTTTTGCCTACATAGTAGCCAATTTCCTGCAACGATAGAAAAATAAGACATACAGGGTTTGTCCGGAAAGTAATAGGACTGAGTCGATTTTAAAAAGATATTGAGCCAATCATTACAATTCTTTAAAAACTTTCAAAATAGGCTCCTTCTGCGTCGATGCAGCGCTGCCAGCGCGATTTCCAAGCATTGAAGGCGTCACGGAAGTCATTCTCCGGAATAGCCTTGAGAGCCGCGGTGCAAGCTGCTTGGATCCCCTCTGTCGTCTCAAAATACTTGCCTTTCATCGGGCGTTTCAGGCGGGGAAACAAAAAGAAGTCCCGGGGGCACATCTGGGCTGTAGGGCGGCTGGGGAAGCGTTGGGATGCCGGCCTTGGTCAGATAGCTGTTCACAAGAAAGGCGGTGTGAGCCGGGGCGTTGTCGTGGTGCAGCTTCCAGTCGGCTCCGATGTCTGGTCGGACCCAATTGATCCTTCGTTTGAGTCTCTTGAGCACTTCCACGTAAAACTTGGCGTTGACGGTTTGTCCAGGAGGAACAAATTCATGGTGGACGATGCCTTTGATGTCAAAAAAAGACAATGAGCATCGTTTTCACTTTGGATTTGCTCATTCTTCCCTTTTTTGGGCGAGGAGACGCCGACGTGTGCCACTCGGAAGATTGCCTCTTTGTCTCGGGATCATACTCAAAGATCCATGATTCGTCACCTGTGATTACGTTATTCAAAAATTGGGGGGTCACTTTCACACATGTTCAAATTTTCTTGGCACAATTCCACTCGCCGCAATTTCTGGTCGTCAGTGAGCACTTTTGGGACAATCTTCGCGCACACCTTGCGCATGTTCAAATGCTCCGTCACAATTTCATGAACCACAGTTTTTGGTAAATTTAACATCTGGGCAATTAAACGAATACTTAGTCGACGGTCTGAGTTCAAAACTTCGCGCACACGAGTCACATTGTCGGTGTTTGTCGAAGTCGAAGGTCTTCCAGCACGGTCTTCATCGGCGACCTCTTCCCGGCCCTCCGAAAAGGCCTTGTGCCACCGAAACACACCACTTCTTGCTAAAGCATCATCTGGGTAAGCCTGCTTGATCATATCAAACGTCTCTGTCGCAGATTTACCGAGTTTAACACAGAATTTAATCGCGTACCTCTGCTCCAACGAACGCTGCATTTTCGGCTTGCACCACTCACAGAAAAACGTCGCGCGAAAAAGCCTGTCCTGACTCTCCGTGTGCTCGGAGACAACTGACAGCCGCTCGTTCGTTAGCTAGGAACGCCCTCTACCGGATCCAGTCGGTGCGCGCACGCTCCGAAGTACAGTCATGGCGGAATAAAATCAGTCCTATTACTTCCCGGACAAACCCTGTATCACACAGATGAAAATTATATAGATCAAAACTAAATATAAGCTGGTGTTTACTGTGAAAATTCAGTGAGTGAGACAGCCGGAATTAAAGTCGGTTTTCTAGCTTCCACGCTATTATCTTCAGTTTTCCACTGAATTCGCACTTATAGAGAATACAATGGAAAGCCTGTTGATTCCTTCCATCAGTGGCGTATTTACGATTTTGTTTCGGGAGGGGCTTTGTTTAACTTCCGGAGGGGGGCTTTGCCTGAAAATGTGAAAATTCTGCAAGATATTTCATATACTTTACTATAGTAAGTAAGATTTCGGGGGGGCTTAAGCCCGGAAGCCCCCCCCCAAATACGCCACTGCCTTCCATCATCTTATGATTCGTTTCACATCTACTTTTTGTTACACCACTTCATCCGTCCTGTTTCAGTTGCGCTTATTATCTCATAAACTATCCCAAGTCTAAAGCAGTCATCTGAGAATTTTCACATTAATATTCTTCAGTGGATAAAGAATAACGATAAATTCCCCACATAGCATCTCATTCCTTTCCAAATTTAAACTCTAAGGTTTACCTCTTAACAAAGCCATTTGATTATGTCGTATACTCAAATTCATCTATTTTTTTTTTTTATTTTATTCATTTCGCCGTTTTTCTTTTCTCTTGCTGGACCAAGTGGCGGCTAACGACAGAAGGCACATCAGTAAATATTTGTTTTATCGTTTTAAACTAATTAAAGAGAACTTACTTAATGTAGTAATATAGTGATTCTTTTATTTATTTAAGTAACTTTAATTTTTACCAGTGTAACTTTCGTCGTGAGCCGCCAGAGATACTATAATTGGTTTATACTTATTGTATATTCCCTTCAATCTACAAGGCATAAGTGAGAACGTTGAAAAGCTCATTACAGCTGTATCCCGTTCAATCGTGATACTATAACATATCGCCACCAATTGTATTTTTCAGAAGTGAAGTTGATAAAATAAATACATCCTACTTTACTTCCTTCCCTCTTTATTCAATCTGTCCCTTCTAAAATTTAGTGCAGGGCAAATAGTACTTCTAACAAAGAACATTTTGATTTATGTACATACTGTTTTAACAAAACTCACTTTCATATTAAGATTACAACTACAATAAAATTGAGACTTACGGTACATATTCATCTAATTTTGATGTATTTACATTGTTAATGATATTAAACTTTTAAGCAAAATAATGCACGAAGTACGAGAACAAAAATTTTATTAAATTACTGCAGTTTATAAGAAGTTACTTCAATGTTTTTAAAGCTACGCGAGGAACAAAAAGCTTTAATTCTGCATTTATTTCAAGGTTTTCGAGATGTTTATGTAATGTATATTAAATAACTTTCGATGTCAATTTCCGAATGAGGAGCGATCATTTAAATGGTGGCATAGCTTAGATATTCGTATCTGTAAACCTTCATATACAAGATTTTCTATTTTTAGAATGGGTGGTTTTCATTTGGTCATCTCTTCTTGTTCATCTCAACCATAGGTTGGTTGACAACATGGAAATTTTAATTTTTTTCCCTTTCGAGAGCTGTTTTATACTTTGATAAGGTCTCTTTTTCGTAACTGCATCTAGATATTCCATCCTTGCTCTTCCTCTTCCTGGTTTTTCTTCTGCCTTTCCCTCTATCAGCACGGTGATCCGAATAAGATGCTGTTTCTTCTTTTTCCTATTATCTTCATGATCTGTCGTCCTTGATTAGCTTCTTTTATTACGTCTTCATTCCTTTTCCTTTCGGTCTACGATATGAGCTGCGTTCTGCCCCAACACCACATTTCAAATGCTTCCAGCTTGGATATTTCAGCTTTTCTCAATGTCCACGTCTCTGATCCGTAAAGCTCCACGCTCCATACCAGGGTCTTAATAAATCGTTTACGAACGTCCAACGACACATTTCTTGATGAAAACTGTCCTCTTTTCCTATTGAATACTTGTTTAGCCTGCGCTATTCTGGGACTTGCGTCTTTTCCACATCTTTCGTCCAAGGATATTAGACTTCCTAAACAGGGGAACGTCTTAACGTCTTCGATTTTCTCTAATTCTAGTCATACGTTTGCCTCTTCCTGTCCTGCTATTGTGCATTTTATCACTTTGGTTTTCTTCTTATTTATCTTCATTTTGCATTATTTTTCCAGTTGATCGTTCGAGTTTGAAACTGCTTCCTCAAGTCCTTTTCCTTCTCCGCTATCAATGCTATGTCTTCAGCAAACCTTGTGCTGAAAACTTAACCATTTACTTTTACGCCTTTCTCGTTTTTATCAAAGAATTCTTTCATAGCCTCTTCTATATAGACGTTGAACAGAGGAGGTGAAAGTCCACATCCTTGCCTCTTGCTTCCATTCTGATCTCTTCCTATAACAGCTATCTGGTACATTTAAAGTGGTATATTATTAAAGCTCTGAACATGATATTCCAATCTATGTTGTCAAAAGCTTTTTCTATGTCTACAAATGCTATCACAATGCTATGCATTTGGTCATAACATCTGCAAAAATTGTCCAATTTTAATGTGTTCTTCTGCTTACACAGGAGGGATGAAAAGTTTATGCACCATTAGTAGTAGCAGTGTCTGTGTATGAAAGAAATTTAGTAATCAGAAAACCACTAAAATGGCGTTAGCACATCATGACATTCAGTGGAGCAAATATTCAAACTGGTGGCCGTTCACTTCAATGCACTTTGCAATACGGGCCCTAAGGCTCAACTGAGTGTCGCCCAATGTTCGTGAAGGAATATCGGCGCAAGCACGACGAATTCGCTCTCTCATATTTGCCGGTGTTGTTGGTGGCTCTCGATAACATGCATCTTTGAGTACACCCCAAAGAAAAAAATCTAAAGGTGCCGAATCTGGCGAACGAGCAGGCCAAGCAACAGGGCCGGCACGCCCAATCCAGCGATTGGGGAAATTCCTGTTTAGAATAGTCCTTGCTTGATGAAAATTATGAGCCGGACAGCCATCTTGTTGATACCACATAATTAGCCGTATGTGCAATGGTATCGCTTCTAACAACTCTGGCAACACTCCATTCAGGAAATCCCTGTATTTTGCTCCGTTTAGAGTACCTTCAATGAAATAAGATCCTATTAATTGGTCACCGATAATGCCACACCAGACATTCACACTCCATGGGCGCTGATGTTCCAACATCCGTAGCCAGTGGGGATTTTCTACGGCCCAGTAGTGCATGTTATGTCTATTAACGTGTCCATGATTTGCAAATGTGGCTTCGTCAGAAAATAGTACTCGTGAGAAGAATGTAGGATCGTTTTGTATTTTCTGTAAGGCCCACTCACAAAAATTTATACGATTTTGAAAATCATCTCCATGCAATTCCTGATGTAAGGACATATGGAATGGATGGAATTTAAATCGATGTAGTATGCGTAAAACACTAGTTGGTGACATTGCTGCATCTTGTGCAATTTGACGTGAGCTAATGTGGGGATTTTGAGCAACTACTGCTAACACATCAATTTCTGCATTTTCATTTGTTGCAGATGTGCGTCGCTGTTTCGGTCTTGGACGTACACTCCCCGTTACCGAAAAGGTTTTTACTATTCGGTAAAATGCCTTTAAACTAGGTAGTTGTCTGTCAGGGTATCGATTGTGATACAACGTTCTAGCGTTGGGAACATTTTTCTGCGCCTCTCCGTAAATAAATATAATATCAATTCTTTCTGCTACTGTAAAACGGACCATTTTACACCTCAAGAGTACTATTAGAACAACCTAACTCCACTTCACCACAACGCTACATGCAATACATGCACAATCACAGCACGAAAATACCTTTCAATTGAATGACATATCGTTCGTTCGTTTCTTCCTATTGTGAGGTATCTTCATTTAAGGCACTAACATTCTACCTAAGTTGCCTATATCCTGAAATTGAAAGAGAACTTAAGATTTGTTAATAATTACTGTTGCACTATTATTTTGCGAATACTGGAATCCTGTCTCACATTAAAAAAAAAAAAAGAAGAAGTTTCTATCGTTGAATGACGTATTGGAACACACACTACTCTGTATAACTTATGTCTCAAGCCTAGAAATTCTGATTGATTGACATCAGTAAAAAGTAATGGTCCCGCCACACTGGCGTTTACAATCTGCAAATTTGCGAATTATCCACAATTTTACTGTCCTATTCACGAGATTAGCAAGGTAAATTAATTGTAGAAAGGCCCGTATCCAAAGAGGGTCTAGGGGGGCCGGCCTCCTTTAAATTTTTACAGCCACCCTAAAATTTTCACGGCAGGCTTGTGAATGAACTGTAATATGGTGATGAAATATATGGTTGGATCAACCCCCTCCCCCCTACATTTTTGGGCTGGCTACCGGCCTGCTTGTAGATACAAATAGTTACACCCTACATTCCCCTTCGTGATACAAATGCAAGAAAACAACACACTAGGGTGCAGCACGTAAACCCAACAAACAAATAACGTCCATGCCGCAAAGTACAGATGTGTTAATCGAGTTTGGTATTCGTAAATTGACCAACTGTTGCTGACATAAAGGCTCACGATATAATTTCATATCTTTTGTTTCTCTACCTCACACTGTGAAAAGTAAATTTCTTTTGTTTATCTAAAAGTGGACGCAGCTGAGCTGCATTTACAACATAGGCGAACGTCGGTATATCCACATTTTGGATGTAAATAGTTTAGTATTTTACAGGATAAAAGTTTGTTTGATCGGTTGTACATTTAACTCTCCTGTGTGATTAAGATTCATCTGGTTGCTTAAACTTTTAACTCTCCTACGGGACGAAGGTTCGTCTGATGATTCAATGTTTGTCTTCGTGAAATATCGGAAAATAAGTTGAACTTTTAGTTGTTCTCAACTGGCACTAAGCTAAGCAACAAAGATGAAGGTTCATATTAATCACACACTAGACGTGTAGATCGCTTCTCTTTACTTTTTTCTATATTACTTTTCACAATGTTGTACAGCTGTGTGTGTAGGCTATGCGTATTATCGCAAACCAAACCGCAGATTTTCGCTTTGCGTTGACGCAAACCGTTACGAAACAAGAGGCTCTAGGTATTAGTACATACAATAAATTAAAAAAAAAATCCAAACAGTTGCAAGAACACAACCTTGCACATAAGGATACATTTAAACACTAAATGCAAACATCAGAAGCTATTGGTACCATAACAAATAACAGTCTATGAGCCACGCTAAATAACAGTATATGAGCTTAATTTCGTAAAAGTCTTTGCAAAATTTGCGGATCGCAAAGGAACGCAAATAAGGCAATAAATAATTTTAATTGTAAGTAGTGTCATTGATACCAGTTCTAGCACACTTCCCCCATCCAACCCCAAACCCGCCATTGACCATAGTACTTAAACAAAGTTACAGAGCGCAAAGTAGATTGAGTATTGTACCTTGTGCACTTGCTTTTATCACATTTCAAATGATAAAAGCTTACATCTAAAATTACTTACATCTAACTTAACTCTTCTATTCGTTGTATTTCTCTTTCTTGTCTACTCTTAGCATATTGATCATATAACTCTTTTAACTTGGGACTCAAATCTTTCCTTAATTCTATATTATAATGACCCCAAGCTAGAGTATGTATACCATCATTCAATATATATCTCTTATCATCATAAGCACTTAAAGCTAACTTGTTTTCTTCTACCGAGTATACATTATGCTTTTTACTACCAATATGATTTTGTATTCTATATAACTCTTTCTTTTCTAAAACACAGGTCTCATAATCTTCAAATGATATATCTTTTATAACTACACTTTTCTTTATGCCCTTTGCTTTTCTAATCGGTTCATCCTGATCTCCTTTCTTTTTGATAGCATACATTTTTGATTTCAGACCGACAAACTTTTCTATTACAACACCTTTCAATTCATCTTTAAATTTTCCTAATACCTTTTTATTAACTAATTTCAATCCATATTCATTGTTTTCTTTATAATCAGAAGTATCTAAATATTCATACATATCTTTCATATCTTCGTAAAGGTCTTCTGTTTCTATATGTGCTATAACAGAATCAGTATCAGTCATTAACAATTTTACATTGTCTTCATATCTCTTTTTCAAAACATTGTAGTAAAAATCATACAAACATATTTTAGAGATATCTAGCACTGCCATTCCTACATAGATAGGCTTGTTAAATACAATTTTAGTTTTATACATATGAATAGCAGCTAAATTCTCAGAGAATATCGTTCTATCTTTAAAGTTAGGTTTAGCTACTAAATCCTCTAACAAATTTTCATTATGTACTAATCTTACATTTATTCTTTTTCTTATATTTTCCATAGTTTTACCAAAAACGGCATTATTAGCCAATTTATAAAAATCCTTCTCAAATTCATTCTTTGCTTGTGATCGTATATTAGTATTTAGATCTATATATTTCTTTAACCAGGCTGATTGTTTAAAAGTTATTACCTTATGTATTTTCTTAAGCTTCATTCCTTGTGACAAGTAGAATTTAAGGTTTTGATAGTGTAGTATATAATGCTCTTTATCATATAGAGTTGTCAATAGCTTTGGAAGTTTTTTGTTATTAATATAGTTTTCTGGAGCTAAGGGAAAATCTGAATGTTTATTATGAAGCTCCTTTGGATATTCTAAGTCAACTTCTAAAATATAACCATCTTCAGAATCATCTTTTGTTTCTAGTATTGTTTTCGCTAAGAGTTTCTCATTATACTTATTAACATATATCCATTGAAAACCACCATACGGCATGTGATGATTCATCGCCCAACCATACTCGTTATTTGCATCCATGTAAGTTATATAAGAGCTTTTTTTCTTCTTGTCAAAGTTATCTAGGTATTTATTATTAGCAACTGCATATCGATTTGAGCATTGAGAGATTCCACCTCTTATACCCTTCTCTATAAATAGTAATTTGTCATAGTCAATTAATAATTCTAGTTTTTGTTTTGTCATCTTTAACATTGCATCCCAGAAAAACCCAGGACCGGTAAGATACCACGCAGGATCCAATTTATATGTTTTAAGAGCTGTATCTCTGAAATTTTCAATAATATCTGTTAGTTGAAGAACATCTGTTTTGTTGTAATGAGCAGTAAAGTCATCTAATAACTTCAGATCGAATTCTTTACAAACTCGTACATGAAGGTTATGACGCTCAGGACTCATTTTTTCTCCTGTTAATCTGTTTGTAAATTTGTCTGGAGATAATGGAACAGGCTCCTTTAACTTTTCCTTAGAATCAACATAATCATATGGATAATCACCTTTTGTAGTAACTAGATCAAGCTTATCAATTGGAAAAAACTTTAATGTTTCTCGAAATTGTTCTGGCTTTAAATTCTTTGCTAACTCTGCTAAGCTTTTTAGTAAAAATCTGAATGAATCAATGAATCTTAACTTGATAGATTTATCCTTTCCTTTTGCATCCTTATATCGAATGGTTTTTGAAAATGTAATGTAGTTTTCTTCAGTGTTAGCTATTACATCTATTTTTTCTTTCTCATCTCCACCTCCTAAGCTTTTTATAAACAAATGTGCATCATACCTAGAGAGATTGTGGAAATATACAGGAATAAATCTTGGATTTGTATATTTTAGATTGCAATAAGAATGAGCGGCACCTCTAAATTTACCTGTTAAATGATCATGATCATGCACTTTTGTTTTACATGACTTTCTACTATTTTTAAGCTTTTTATATTCATTCTCACAATCTACTAGGACTTCTTTTATCTCTTTTCTCTGCTCTTTTATCTCTGTTATGCTATCATCCTCCTCATCTTCTATTTTGAGATGATGTTCTTCTTCCAAGTGTTTAGCTCCTTCTTTTATTTTCTTCTTTAAATACTCAATTTTAATCCTTAAGCTTTCTATTTTCTTCACTAATAAACGTGGTAGATCTTCAAGACTTCCTTCACAAATATGACATATTGTGGCTGATTTATATATTTCTTCTTCCTCCTTAGATAATGGAATCATAGGTGTATAAGTATCATATATTTTTGCTATTTTGATTGCTTCTTCTGTTAACCTTTTTATAAGCTCTTCTGCTACATTATCCCCTATGTATTCTACTGGCTCGCTTTTATAGGATTCCAAAGTGCTTTTTACATAGTAAATAAAACTATTAGGTTCATGTAGTTGATAAGCATTTGAGTAGGATCTTTCAGGATCAGGTTGGCATGTGCTTATTCCTCTTAGTAATGATTCTAAGTCTGCTATTATTGTGAAAGGTATTCTTAAAGAACGCTTATCGTTTACAAATTCTAATATCTTATTCCATTCTCTAGGCAAAATGATTTTAGCAGCAGAATGTAAACCACAGTATTCTTCATGTTGTTTTAATAATTCTTCTGATTCAAAATGTTTAGCTAGACATCCCTCACATAAAAATCTCTTATGTCCATCTTTTGTTATTTGACTTCCAACAAGCTTCCATAAATCTTTAATCAAGCAGTAATGTGTTTTATCTCTTTTCTTTAGATATAAAAGACGAAAATGATTTTGTTTTCTTTCTTTAGGTATTCTAAGTGGGTATATCTCTTCCTTATCATCTAGGGCAGCGTTTCCCAACCTTTTTCAACTTGCGGCACACTACGGGTGTTACTTGGATTCTCGCGGCACACTTATAGATATTATTACTTGTAAATATAAAACTGGTATTTTTTCTGTGATTATTGGTCTCCTACTCACAGAAAAGAAAGCTCGATCATTGTTTTTTTTTCGTGATAAATCATTATGCTTATTTTTCATTCTAATTTAAAAATAGAAAAGAATTGCAATGAAATATTAGACTCAAGTTTTTAAAAATACGCTTTCTTTTTAAAAACTGTATCCAACCTTTTACTAAGAAGGAAGATCACTAAATAACGAACGAACAAACAAATCTCATTTACTTTTAAAACACAAATGTAGGTACTTTGTCGAAAGGATTGAATGATATTTTAAATTTTTAAGTTAGGAAATAGTCTGCAACAATAAAGAAGCAATAATGGTCATAACAATGATAACCATTTTTTTCAACATTAGAAATGTACAGAACAGTAACCCGGTATGAAACTTAAAATTGTAGATTCACAGTAGAGTTTCATAGTAATGTGAAATACAAATATACATTTTTCCCTACCTTTTGCAATTTGATTGCTATAAAATTAATAATTGTTTCGATTACTCGCGGCACACCAGCGGCCCATTCACGGCACACCAGTGTGCCGCGGCACACCGGTTGGGAAACGCTGATCTAGGGTAAAGACATTGATAGATATATTAGCTCTATTTTCAAATTTTGGTATATCAGTAATTTGTACAGGAAAGGGAATATCTTTAAAATATTTATCCAGTTCTTGTTCATATTGTCTAGGTACCCTTTGTGGATTTCTATCAGCAGGATGTAATGCTCTTAGAACAGACCATAAGAAACATTTTTGATCTTTGTTTTTAATATTAATGCATGCTTTTCTTCTTTTAATTGTTTCAGGAAGTTCTATATATGATGATCCATTCATTGCTACGTATTTGTTAATTCTTAACTCAAGATAGTTAACAGAATGCAAGACCCAACCTGAACCCTTTCCTTGAAACTCTTCCATCTCTGCTCTAATTTTTCTAGTTGCATTTTTATAATACTCATTTAGATCGGTGAATTGAAGTATAATTTCATTTGATGTTTTAAAATTATGTTCTCGAATCTGCTTATCTTTTATGAAGTTACATGTAAATGACATATTTACCTTAAGTGCATTAAAATATTTAAATCCATTTTTAATCATACTTTTAACTGGGTTGCTAATTGAATGTAGGAATTTAGAAGGATCTTTATATTCACCTGTGTTTTTTATTTTGAAAGTGTGTAATCTATGTTTAAATGCTGTTTCTTCTAATTCAACTTTGATGGGTATACGTGCTGGCTTCGGTTCTTCAAATACTTCTTGTTTAAATGGGAATACATTTTTAATCTGCCTCCTGCTTTGTTCATTGTCATGTTGTTTAAGAAGGTCTATCAGTTCTGCTTTTCGTAGTCGGGAATATCTTCTGATTCCCCTCTCTTTACATTGTCGTCTTAACTCTATTACAGTAAACTTGTTATAATTACTCATCTTATTTATACTATAGAAAATCTTTATACTCTTTAATTTTTACCTACACCAAAATTTTTTACTTCATTTTCGTCCATTTTTTTAACACGTCGTTCAAACATCTGCATGCGCCTACATATGTTTAAACTGCGTGTTAGTCTAGAACTTTCATGGGATTAACCCATCAAAGTCACATATGCACATTTAAAACTGAATCATTTTTGTAAGCTTACTCATCATCATCATCATCATAATCATCACTACCATATTTATATTCATCATCACTACTCAAATCAGATGTTTTTGCTGCATTACTAATAACTCTTTTTCCTTTAACAGTATTTGCTTCTCTAGTAGTGCTCTAAGAGTTTAAGATCTTCATGAATAAGGTTAAGTCTATCATGTAATAAATCAAATTCTTTCTCCATATTTATTATATACAAAACCAACAAAAATTCCCCTCCTTTTACTAAATATGTGGAAGAGCGACCGCCGGAATTCCAGCAGTCGGTTTTCTCATCGTAATACCTTATTAGTTCTTTAGATTGTTTATTTTCTAGCCAGTGTCTAAACCTCTTACCTCCATCTTGACACAGTTTAGTAGCGTTGAAATATCCAGTGTTCTTATCTATAATCAATTTGAAGTCGCCAAAAACCCCATACCAATAGTTGTCCTTGATCTGTTCGTAACATTAAGACTAAGCATTGGATCCATTCGTATTTGGAATCTTGGTGTTTGCCGTACTCATTTTTTAAACGGTGTGATGCGATTGACCAAACTTCCATGTAAGTAAGGCTAACTGTTTAGTTCCCTTGTTTAGTTAGGTTTGATGGACGAAACCATAAAACCTTTTCAATAACGACAAATACGTGATACACTTATAACCTTATACTCAAAAACAAACTCGTCGTCTTCTTCTTCAATATCCACATGACAACCATATGAAACAACACAGCTGTATTTTTCTTTGACTTTGTTTAGGAGGTTGACCGAATTTGGATCTTTGGTTTCTGATAACATTGACATGCTTGGATACTTTTCTTTGAGACACTGAAGTCTTGCTTTGATGTTTCGCTGCTGAACCCTTCCAACCCAATATTTGTATGACTCATAACGCCTAACCTGATCGTGTTTGTCTGTGTCGTACTTGTCTACTATGTCTTGAAGCTGACCAGCCGTGAGGTTCTTTTTAATAATAACTAGTTTGTGTACTTTCCCTGGATCTTCTGTATGTTCTGCAGCTATTGACTTGAGTTTTGATATTTTTTGTGCTTGTTCTTTGTTTTCTATTTTTAATCTTTCCATTACTTGTTCTATCTCTTCTACTCTTGATTGCAATTCTTCTTGGTTTTCTCTATATTGTCTAAAGTCTTTCGTGTAATAGTCGATAATGATGTGATTGCATTTAAGGTAAAACTCAGGAGAAACCCATCGAGGTATATCCAAAATCAACTCTTTACATACATATGTTCCTCTTATTTCGCTCCATGTTTCACCTTTACCTCCTGTTATTGTTTTGATAATTTCATCTCCTATTATGAGAGTAGATGAAATATACTCTATTAGTTCTTTAGAATCTTTATTTTTCAGCCAGTTGTCAAACCTCTTACCACCACTCTGACACAGCTTGGTAGCATTGAAGTATCCTGTACTCTTATCTATAATCAATTTAAAATCACCGAAGATACCATACCAATAGTTATCTTTGATCTGTTCATAGCAAATATCGTTTAAACTAAGAGAACTATCCATAGTACTCATATTTATTATATAGAAAATCTTTATTTTTAACTTCATTTTCGTTACCAGCTAGCCGGCGCCAGATATCCCGCGTCGGCTTTGGGGGTTTGTTTGTTCTAATACAACGCTCGTACTTTGATGGGCTAACCCATAAAAGCAATGGTATATTTAGTTTCTCGTATTTTTATACTTAAATGTCTCTTAACTGAATAAACCTGTCAACAAGATCTATATCACTTAAATCTGTGTTCATATGCGAACCGTGCCAAGTTATCTTAACATCATAGCGTTCTTTAGCTCTGTTGTATAAGTTGATAGAGTTTGGATCGTCGACGTTAAGCAGAATACTCATACTTGGATACTTAAGTTTGAGTTGTTTAATCCTACTTTCGTAATTGCATGTTTGTACTCTTCCAACCCAATGCTTATATCGTTCTATTCTTTCTTTTTGATCTCGTTCTTCTTCGTCATAGTAAAGGAGTATATTTTCAAGTTGTTCTTTAGTAAGGTTTTTCTTGATAATGAATAGCCTATGTATCTTTCCTGGATCTTCTGTATATGGTGCTGCAACTGTTTTAAGATAATCAACTTTGCTTTCTAGTTCTTGATTGTGCAAACGTAATTCATCCATTTGTTGTTCTATCTCTTCTACTCTTGATTGCAGCTCTTCTTGGTCTTCTTGAATTTGTTTAAAATTAGAAATGAAATAGTCTTCGATAATATCATAGCATTTGTCATAGAAGTCTTGTGATACCCATAAAGCAATAGCGAGAAATATCTTTTTATACATATATGTTCCTGAGATTAGATTGTTTATTTCGTTACCAGCTAGTTTTACTGTGTAAGATGAGTTTCTGAAGTGGTCTGAATCCCGACCACTTCGAACTTTGTTGTAGTAATCTAATAACTTTTTTGATCCTTTATTTTCTAACCAATGTTTAAACTCTTTACCACCGTCTTGACACAACTTGGTAGCATTGAAGTATCCTGTACTCTTATCTATAATCAATTTAAAATCACCGAAGATACCATACCAATAGTTATCTTTGATCTGTTCATAGCAAATATCGTTTAAACTAAGAGAACTATCCATAGTACTCATATTTATTATATAGAAAATGTTGATTTTTAACTTCATTTTTGTGGGGTCCACCAGTACTGGACCCCTTTCAAACATGCATACGTTGCTTCTTTGAAGTGGTCTATATCTAGACCGCTTATCTCGTTAATGAAGATTGTATGTTGTTGTGGATTAACGCGGGTCCCCGTTTCCGGGACCTTGATTTGTTTGTATGTAACTTTGTTTTGGAGCGACTCAAGCTGGTTTTCTTTGATAATTTTATTGGCCCGAATTCGGTCCACTTATTTTGTTATTGTAAATCTTTGATCACTGTTTGTACCTTTTTTTGGCTCTATATAATACGTTGAGTTTTGCTGGCCGGGATGTAGGCCAGCTAATTTTTATCAAAATATTCAAGTACTTTCTTACTTCTTACTAATCTTAAAGTCATCCCTACGAATACCGACCCTGGAAATATATGTTATGGGGGTATCGTTTCGTTACCCCCTTATCTCATTTAAACCAGCCTTTTATGGCATAATAACCATAAAAGACAACATTTATATTTACACTACAACATTACTCTTATCTATCCAACTATTATGCGAATCATCAAACCCTAACCATTTGACATATACTTTGTCACCTTTCTTTCTCAACACTTTCTCCACCAAGTATTCATCTTTATGTTTCGTCTTTAATAGTTCTGGTTCGTAAAATCTACCTTGCACATCATCTTCTTCTAAATCTTTAATTCTATAGGTAGGCGGATTGGATGGAATAACTTCACTAATAACAAATACTTCTGTTGACCAATTAGGTGTATATCCTTTCTCAAATAACCCTTTCGACTTACTTATACGAACATGATCACCTAACTTGTATTTAGGCTTAACACGCTTATATTCTTTTTGATACACTTTCTCCAATATTGCTCGCTCATTTTTCTTATTAACTTCTATAGGTTTTAAACCAATTGTTCTATGAATTTGATGATTATACTCTTTAACTAGTGTTGGTAATATCTCTATCCATTTGTAGTTCCCTTGTGTCGTGAACCTTTTCCACATGTTCTGCTTAAGTGTTCGATTAAATCTCTCAACAACAGAAGCTTTCTTACCACTATAGGTTGAGTAGTGATTAATCTTATTTTCATCCATTAACTTCTTAAACTCTTTATTGTAAAACTCTTTACCTTGATCTGTTTGTAAGTTGCTAGGTTTTCTCGTTCTTAATATGAATTCGAATGCTTCTGTAACATTCTTCCCACTCTTATCTTTAACAGGAACAGCAAACGCATATTTCGAGAACACATCTATAATCGTTAGCAAATACTTATACCCTTTATTGATTTTAGAAACGCCTTTTAATACTCCGCTATCCATTTCTACAAGATCAGCCTGCCAAAGATCATCGATACCTTTTATAACTACACTTAATCTGTCAAAGTTTTTTCTAGATGGTTTGTGAATTTCTTCTATAATGTCTTCTCTAACACCTTTACCTTCTTCTAGTCAATCGGGCTTTTTAACGAATTGAGTTTTAGTAACACCGCATACAGAACAAATACCTTTCTTTAGATATCTTCCATTCTTTGTTTGTTCAATTCTAATAGTATCTTTCTTCGTATCTGTCGATTTCTTACACTTAACACAATACATCCTGTTTATTATATAGAAAATCAATAACTATCGCTGTTTAATATTATGCTATCAACATTCTCACCATCATCATCACTATCTTCGTCTTCTCTTTCTACATGCATAAGAAGCAATACTAATTTACCATGTTTCAGATCAGAACCTTTAGATGGTCTAACTGCTAATTTATCATTTGTATTAAAGTACAATGGAAAAGTTTCAACTAGAGAATCATTTAAATATATATATCTATATAATACGTATTGTAAGATGATTCTATATGCATTAACCTACCTTTATAAAGAAATTTGTATGTGATAGATAGATTATGTATTAAAAAGAACGGAGTTTCAACATTTTCTGATATCAATCGACTATGAAGCTCTATAACATAACTCCGTTTGATGAAGTTAAGCTCTTCTTTTAACATAGCAATATCTTTTCTCACAACTGTATTATCTAACTCTGATGTCATTTTAACATTACCAAAGATATCCATATTTATTATATAGCAAACGTCTTTAAGAAAGCTCTCTTTCTATGTACATTACAACAAACAATAATTGTCCTTCTTCCATAGCAGAATTTTTATTTGGTTTAATCGTAATTATATCGTTCTTCTTAAAGTCAAAAGGTATCTCTTTAATCAAAGTATCACCCAAATATATATCTAGAAAGTATTTATCCAAACTTGTCCATGTGCATTATTTTCCCATTATAGAGAAATTTGTAACGGTTAGAAAGATTAAATATTCTAAAGATTGGCTCCTTAACGTATTTAACTTTTAATCGATATAGTAGAGGCATGGTTTCTTTTTGCATAACCAGTTTAGTAGTATCCATTCTAATCTTTTGAAAATCTTCTTTCTTTATGTATGTGTCTTGTAACGTTTCTAATGCATCTTCAAATCGTTTTCTATCGTTCTCTAATTGAGCTTCTATCGATCTAAGCTGACTTACGCTAACAACATCATTTAAATTCTCCAACAATTTTAATTTTTCTTCACTAATATCAACATCACCTTTTCTATCTTTAACATTACCAAATATATCCATACTCATTTATTATACAGACAATGCCCATCCTAGTTTTTCAAAACATTCCTTTAACATCTCTATTTGTCTAGGTGAGCGTTTAAAATCAATATTGTAAAGATTTCTCGGGTAGAGCAAATAATGTACTCGGGATTTGGACTTTTCCCTTCACCTTTTTATTACAAAAGTTTTATGTACACAAATTATAGTAGAAAATTCCTCTAATATTTAGGTGAGATTAGATAGGAGCCCGGTGACCAAGCGTCGTGGGCTTTGGGGTTAGGTACTCTCGGTGACCGTGCGTCGTGAGAGGGGTGTAGATTAGGTTTCTCTTTCTCGGTGACCGTGCGTCGTGAGAAAGAGGATAGGAACCCGTTGACCGTGCGTCGTGGGTATAAGGATAGGTACCTCTCGGTGACCAAGCGTCGTGAGAGGGGTTTTAGGTGTTGTGATCAATCCGTGAAGATTGATGTTGGTCGAGGTGTGCAAGTCCTTTTTATTCTGTCTTGTCGGCTTCCATCGTGGGTATTCGTCCTTCCGACTGATGGCGATGGTGATCGACTCCTCTTCGGGAACGTCGTCTGTTTGTTTGTGTTTATTATCAACACATGTAGTTCACACGTGGTTATTGCCTGGTACGGCAACGTGAGGATCCTTACACCCCCGGGGCGTGGAAAAAAAATAAGCCACTGGATTATTTTTTTGTGTTTGTGCCAGCAGGTGGAGTCCGCATATTGGGCACAGTAGACACTGGAAAACACTATAACACTGAAACACAAAATCAAAGTTAAAAAGCACTGGTCACTGATATCACTGTTTGAGATATTATCACATAAGTTTTAAAGTTGAAGTTGAGCACTGACAGTTTGTCCTCTTAATCTAAGCAGGATCCGTAGATTACGTCATTTCCCTCAAAGGAGAGGCTGTCGAAGCTCTGGTGATTACAGTTAATAGTTATAACTACGTCACTGATGGTAATGTCCGTAGTATATGTTATGAAGTTCGCACGTCATATGGTGCTATTATATAAAAAGTTTCTAATATTGGTCTAGTTCTAGCTAGTACTAGTTAATAGATGACAAAATATACTTAGAGAGCGGTTAAAGTCATTACATTGATAATTGTAGTCACGGCGGAAAAAAGGTTGCCAATCAAAAGTCCTGATTTTCTGAACGCTCTGTATATGTAGGTTAATGTGTTAGTGACAGTTATATGATACGCAGCAGGGAAGCGAAGATAAAAAATGTTAGAGCTGGCCTTGTGAAGTTCGTTCGCTCGAAGTCGAAAGAAAATGCTGGCTTGCAATTTTGTTCACTGAAGGAAATTGTATGTATGTATGCTTATTCATATGACAGAATGCAGGTTGGTTAGGAATTATAAGAGTGAAAAAAAAGACAAGGGATCGCTTGCGATTTGAATACTAAGGTGGGTACTAGATTTGGTCACTTCAAATAGTTAGCTGTATCATATGCTGTATCTTGTTTTCTTCTATTCCATGTTTTATTTCTTTGTTGTTTTTTTTTTCTTTGATGCTGAAACATGAAAAGTGCGCTTCGAATGTCGCTTGTTTATGTCTGCTGAGAGGATGACGATCTTGGGTTTCTCTCTTCTTATCTTCTTTTTTTTTCTTCTTCCTAGCTGGTGCGTAAGTCATCATTATCGTTGTATATGTATTCTTCGGCGGCATGAAATTGCTTAATCCTGTCAATGGAAATATTCTGTTCTCTCTCCCTGAAATTATGGGGCATGCGAACTCGATAGAGATTATTGTTTAGTTTTGAGATTATTGTAGCCGGTCCGCAGTATCTATCGGTCCATTGTGATGACTCTCCAATTCTTCGAAAGGGAAAATAAATGAGTACTTTATCTCCATTGTGAAAAGTTTGTTGTTTATGTCTTCTATCAAAGTACTTCTTTTGTTGTTCGTGAGCCTTCAGTAAGTTATGCCGTGTCTTTTCTCGAAGTTTTACGAGTTGGTCCCGTTCAAGCTGTAGCTGAGGGGTAATCTGAAGTTTGCAATCGCTGATGGTCCTGGGTTCGTATCCAAACATGAGGAAGAAGCTGGATTTCTTCGTTCCTAATTGAGCGAAACTATTTAAACCAAAAGTAATATGAGGTAATAACTTTGGCCATGTTTCGTGATTTTGTTGGACGAAAAATTTTAAGGAATTCTGCAGTGTTTTGTTCATAACTTCGACTAATCCTATGTCTTGATGGTTGAAAGCAGGGCAAAACTTAAATTCAAAGTTATATATCTCTGCTAGTTTTTGAAGTTTCTTCGCTCTGTGCACAGGATGTCTGTCCAGATGAAGGAAACGAAAGGCGCCGAATTTCAGAATTATTTCTTCCAATAAGAATTGTTCAATTGTATCTGCTGTAATCCCATTAACAGCCTTTGTCACTATATAACGTGTACTTGTTTCGATGGCGACTAAAACATATTTTGGTTTTCCTTCTTCGTGCGGATAGGGACCTAAGCCGTCAAACATCCATCGTTCTCCTATATGGCCTATCGGGTGGTGCAGAAGTTCACCTTGTTGTTTTCTGGGTAGTTTTTTCAGGAGTTGGCACTCTCTACAGTTCTTGATTCTGAATGCCAAGTATGATTTCATGTTTGGCATGTAGTATTTGTTAAGGACAGTCTTATATGTCTTAGAAAACCCAAAATGAGGAGCTGACGGGTCTTTATGAATAGACTCGAACCATTGTCCTGCCAAGCTTTTCGGGATGCACAAAAGATGAAGTAGCCCAAGTTCTGGATGTTTTTGTGTACGATACAATATGTTGTCTTTTAATCGAAAATATTTGGCTGCTCTCGTGGTGGAACTTTTAGCCGGTTCTCCCCCTTCTAAAACTGTTATAATATCAGCGTATGCGTCATCTTTACGCTGTTCTTCTCGTAAGTTCTTCAAAGATCCTGAGTATTCTATTTGGAGAATGGGTTCTTCTAATGAATTAGATCTGTATGCATGTAGATCTTCGATTGCCTGATGTGGGTCCATGGGTTCTGAAATATCACTGCTATTCTGCTCTAAGCGGCTAATGATATCAGCCGGATGTTTCTTTCCTTCGATGTGACAGATATCAAAATTATAGTCAGCTAAGAAAAGTCTATAGCGAGTGTATTTCCCTACCCTGTCCGGGTGACTACGTAAAGAGGTTAGACATTTTGCGTCTGTAAACAATTTAAATTTACGATTGAGTAAGAAATATCTAAATTTGCGTAAAGCATATATAATAGCATACAGTTCTTTTTGCCATACTGAGCTCTTGATCTCAGTTTTTGTGAGACGTCTGCTACAATAGGAAACGATTCTTTCTTCGTTAGTTTTGGGATCAAAACAAGCTAATAGCCCTCCAATCTGGTGAGAGGATGCATCTGTGTATAGCCTTATCTCTAGCTTTTCGTCGAAATGATAGAGAGAAGGGGCATTCAAAATGTCTTCTTTCAATTTTTCAAATAATTCGTCATGTTTTTCTGTCCATTTAAATTTGGCATTTTTGGTAAGAAGTTGCTGGAAAGGTTCTACCTTGGTCGTGAAGTCCTTGATATGACTTCGTAAATAAGAGCATAGGCCAATAAAGCTCTTAAGTATGCGTTTGGTCGTTGGCTTTTTAAAATTCTTGATCTTCTTTGCGATTTTTGGTGAGATGCTTATCTTCTCTCCGGATACAAGGAATCCTAGTACTGGTAGTTCTGTATATAACAGGTGCGTCTTCTTGGGGTTGGCTCGGAAGTCGTGTTTCCTTAATTTTTGAAATAAAAGCTCCAAATCTGAAAGTTGTTGTTCCCATGTATAAGAACCGATGACGATGTCATCTGCGAAATTGGTTATGCGTTTAGGTAAGCCGTCTAGTAGCATTTTTATTACTATAGTCAAAGATTGAGAAGAGGAACAATGACCCATTACGCATCTAAGGAATTTATAACTTTTGCGTGTATGATTTACCTCGAAAGTCATATATTTAGTGCTTTTTGGATGCAATTTTATTTGAAAATACGACTGGGAAATGTCCAAACTTGAAATCAGGTTTTTCCCTTTTAAAACCTGTAAAACGTCCTCTGTATTTTGAAATGGTATGCTTAGGTATTTCGTATAAACATTGCATGCCTGGAGGTTCAACACAAGCCTGAAATCTGAACTGTTTGGCTTTTTAATTGCAATTAAAGGTGAGGAGAAATTACTAGTCTGCGTCTCCGTTATGATTTTTGCATCTAACAGCTGTTGTATCTGCTTATCAATTTGATCTCTTATCCCTAATGGAATTGGTGGGGAACGGTGATGGAATGACGCACTTTTATCTATACGAATTTTGTGTTCATATCCTCTAAAATAGCCTATATCCTCTGGGCTGTATGAAAACACATCCCTGTATTTATACAATAAATTGGTTACAGCTATTCGCTGGTATTCTGGTAAATCTGGATTTATGTCAAAAAGGTTAATGTTAAAAGATTTAGCAGTTTGCCTTAATCTTTCCTTTATCTCTTCTTGAGTACGAAATTGATGCGCTTTCTTTTCGTCTTCTTCTATTGTAAATGAAAATTCTTTCACGCCCTCCTCTGTATACGCCACTGGTGTACCTTTATTTAATGTTATTATTCGTGACGTGGGATTGGAAATGAGTAATGTGAGGTCGTTACTCGGTACTCTCATGGTCATTGCCTGTAAGCCGTATCGGTCTAATAATGATTGCAAAGGAGTAATGTAAAATGCAGCGTCATGAATTGTTTCTCTTTGAATCGATACAGGAAAGAAGAAATGTGATTTCGCTGGTATCGTAACTTTACTTGCTGTGATGACGTTTGCATTCCTTTGCAAGTGCAATGAGTGCAT
This sequence comes from Thermobia domestica, assembly GCF_964235325.1. NCBI lineage: Eukaryota > Metazoa > Arthropoda > Insecta > Zygentoma > Lepismatidae > Thermobia > Thermobia domestica. Next base: position 228,236,333 of record NC_137465.1, on the reverse strand, counting down.
AGTGTCTCGTGACATTTCTTCCGATTCTTGCTTTTCTATTGGAAACGTAGGTTTCCTAGGTTTTCTGTATAATGATATAGATTTATTCTCCAAGTCTATTTGAGAGAAAAGTCTTGTGAGAATGTCATTCCCAAAAATCGGATTAAAGTCAGCATCTATGATGCGGAAGTAATGTGAGAAAGTAGTGTTGCCAATTTTAAATTTAATTAAAGCTATTTCTTTTAAAGTTAGAACTTTGTTGGCAATGCCCTTGATACGAGTTTGAAATGGTATTAGCGTACACTTTGGGGGTACGTCCCGTCTTGACCATAGACTAAGACTAGAACCAGTGTCTATTATAGCTGGTAGACTGTTTGTACTTATATTAATATTGAGTAACAGTTTATTATTTTCTATTCCCAATCTAACATGTTCACGATGTTCATTATTGGTCGTCTGGGTGAAAAATTTGGCGTTCGTGTCCTTAAGAGTTTTCGCTGTTGCCTGCTCTTCTTGAATGCCAACAAATCTTAATTGTGGTGGTGTCTGTGTGGCCCGCGCCGACTTTTCGGAAATGGCCCGCGAGGCTTGACTTTGGCCTGCGAGCCCATCTAGGCGTTTCCCTGGTTGGAATTTTTTGGATTATTCCAACACGTGGATGCTCCGTGGTTCTTCTTGTAACAAATTGAGCAGACTGATATTTTGTCGCCCTTTACAAAATTGTTCCTTTTTCTACCACCGTTATTTCCTTTATTGCTATTCTTCGCATCCGCTTTTTGTCCGTTTCCTTTACGAACTTTTCCTCCGTTGTTACGCCTATAATTAGACTTCATGGCGTTCTGTGCTACCATTAACGATAACTCGGCCATTTGATTTGCTAATTTGGTAAGGTCCGTGTGAGGAGGTTGTGAGGGCGGGTTTTGACTATGGTGGGGGTGCGGATTCGAAACTTCAGGTGCAGAGGAAGTTGACTGAGGAGGGAAGATATTCTGCGATGGAGGTGCAGAAGGTAACGATTGCGAATAACTAGGAGCAGGTTGGGTGTGATGCACAGTAGAAGTTGGCTGTTGTGCATAGGTTGGCATGCATGAATTGGAATTCGTTTGGCTATACTGGTCGTACAAAGGGAGTGGTGAGGGGCGGTTAGGTTGGCCGATCAAAGAATGAATTGCCTGTGACAATTCTACATAATTCCTCTTTTGCATGAGATCTTGAGCTTTTTCCAGTTCGTGGAGTCGTTCCTGCAGCCGCTGGATTGTTGGAAAGGATTCCAACGCTATCTTTTGCAGCAAATTTCGTTGTAGTCCTAACGAAAGAAAATGAATTTTCTGTTCCTCTGAAGCCTCTGGCATCAGCTGTCTAATAGCCCTCAATTTCCTTAAGAAATATGAATCGACTGATTCATTCTCGCTTTGTTGAATTTGAAAAATTTCTAATTCCGCCTTATACGCTGGTATATTTGGGCGGGACAGAGAAATTAATTTGGTTTTCAGCTGTTCGTAATTTAGTGTGTTGAATTGATTCAGATTTTGCAATTGTAAGACAAAGTCAAGAGCTACGTCCTGTAGATACATAGGAAGAATTTCTTTCTTCTTTTCGGGGGTCCAAGCCTGAAGTAAAGCCAAATGATCAAACAGCATGAAAAATCGATCGGGATCGTCAGTACTGTGACCAGAATATCTAGTTAAGTGAGGAATATTAAGAGGTATACGGGAGCCTGATTCTGCCATATTGTTATCGCCTTCTTTATATGTATTTTTCCCAGATCTAGTTGTCGGCATAAATACCTGCCAGCCTATAACGAATCAATCTACCGTTAAGAGTAATGAGAGTATTTATGAGAATAAGGATACTATCTTTTATATGATCCTGCTTTTAGTAACACTTACACTGTATGTTAAAAGTTTTTAAGTCCGTGATAAAAAGAGCGCCCCGTAGGAAAGTCCTTTTAGTGTCTGCAAATAGACGCCGACGCATCTACCATGTAAAGATTTCTCGGGTAGAGCAAATAATGTACTCGGGATTTGGACTTTTCCCTTCACCTTTTTATTACAAAAGTTTTATGTACACAAATTATAGTAGAAAATTCCTCTAATATTTAGGTGAGATTAGATAGGAGCCCGGTGACCAAGCGTCGTGGGCTTTGGGGTTAGGTACTCTCGGTGACCGTGCGTCGTGAGAGGGGTGTAGATTAGGTTTCTCTTTCTCGGTGACCGTGCGTCGTGAGAAAGAGGATAGGAACCCGTTGACCGTGCGTCGTGGGTATAAGGATAGGTACCTCTCGGTGACCAAGCGTCGTGAGAGGGGTTTTAGGTGTTGTGATCAATCCGTGAAGATTGATGTTGGTCGAGGTGTGCAAGTCCTTTTTATTCTGTCTTGTCGGCTTCCATCGTGGGTATTCGTCCTTCCGACTGATGGCGATGGTGATCGACTCCTCTTCGGGAACGTCGTCTGTTTGTTTGTGTTTATTATCAACACATGTAGTTCACACGTGGTTATTGCCTGGTACGGCAACGTGAGGATCCTTACAATATCAACATGAACATCATGCTTTTTCAACAGATGGTACAATACACATTTCAAGTTAATAAACAATACTCTTTTCGGATACAGCTCCCTAAAGACCTCGTGTAAGTTTTCGAACTCACTTATAAGTGTCTCCTCCATATGTTGTAATTTTAATGGTTTTTGATCGGTAAGGTGATAGTGTATTAAATAGACATCATCATAATATTTTGTGTATTTGTTTTTCTTTAGTACTTCTAGAACATCTTTTGTTGATATTAAATCTCTTGGTATACCTCTAAGTTTATCATTTAACACCTTGAGCACCTCTTCGGGAATAATTCTATCCTGTAAAGCTTGCAAACGAGATAACTGTAACTTAAATCTTTTTGTAGTATCGTACCATGGTTTTCTTACGCAAGCAGCTTTCGTTTCTTCACAAGTACTGTAAACCCAACCACTCTCTACAGAACAATCATCACAAATGTAACTACTCATACCTTTTGTTAATGACTTACTACCACAATTACTGCATTCTAATGGTCTAGAGCTATAATTTGACAACAAGTCCTTTAAGGTAATTATTGGACGTAACTTTTCCAACTCTTCTTCCGTGTACAAAAATTTCGGTATTAACCTTTTCCATAGATCAATAACATTATATACGTTGTTTTTATCTTGTAAGTCTATCTCGCTAACATCCTGAAAATACTGATAAAAATTATAACTAACTAGTGGATCTAGGTCATCCTCATGCTTCTCAAAATAATCTAAAAATCTATTGTGTATAGCTTCCATATTTATCTTAAACAAAACTTTTATGGATGTAAACCATAAAAGCACTTAATCATTTTTAATCATATACATAACATCACTAAAAGAATACCCTTGATTTAGAAGATTTAAAACCTTAACACAAAGATGACCACATATAACTGAATTAAAGTCTTGTATTCGTTCGTCATTGTAAAGTAAGTTTTCGGTACCAAGATATTGTACCAGTTGTTTAGGAGGAACACCACCATAAGAATCGAACACGTACTTTATGTTGTTATTTTTCCAATAGCATATCCAATGAGTACCAATGTTTTCTGATTTATCGAGGTTAACTACACCACACTCATGTACATGGGGTTTTTGTGGAAGTTCATCACTCATAAATACACCTCTAAATCGTTTTATCTTTAGTTCTTTAGCCAACCTCTCTATATCGAAGTTGGTCAATGGTTTTAGTTTTTTGACTTCTTTGGTTTACCAGCTCCCTGCTTTTCTTCCATAGCCATATTGTGTCTTTTTTGTTCTTCAAGTTCTTGTTTATTCTTCTTAGCATCAAGTACAGTTTTAGTAATCGCTGCTGCACCACCTGCTAATGAGCCAACTGCTCCTAAAGCTGCTAGAATGGCTGGAATTGTAAAGATAAAACCGCCAATATGCTCTTTCTTAATCTTTTTCATTTGTGCAGTAGTTAAAGTTAAATCCATTCCTTTACCTTCTTTAATTTTCTTAGATTTATCGTTAAGTTGTTTCTTTGTTAATACATAATCAATATTTAGATCCTTTAGTTCGTTATAAGGAACACTAAACATACAACCTTTAATAGAACACATCTTCCTGTTTATTTAAGAGAAAATCTTGGTTTGTAAAAGTACAGTTGTTGTAGCTTCACCAAAATCAATTAAGGAATCATTCTCATCTGTTATCCTTATCTCAAAATTGTCAACCTTGTCTTTGGATATAGGGAAAAATAATGGATAAGTAGGCTCGTAAATAATACTATGTTTGAACTCAGCATCCGTTTTGAATGATGCTATAATTCCTGTTTGTCTATGTGTGTATTCTGTATCTTTAACAAACATGCCATCTGCTATATTACAGTGAACATTTATAGTATCAAACGGATGAAACTTTGGCAACTTACTTCCAATATGTGTTTTGTTCTTTTCTAAAACTTCAAAAACATTAAACCCGAGGACAGTGCCTATACTCCCAATTGTAACATCATTACTATCAGTTTCAATTTTAACTCTATTTCTTAAATGATCTTCTGATAATGTTATGTTGATGGATTGAGATTTTAAATATTCATTAAGACTGTTTAAGCTGTATTGCCCTTCTGGTATAAAAACTTGTCTATCACCATATGAGAAACTGTTTTTTTGTGTTGTTATGTTCGGAGTTAGATATGTAGTGTAAAACCCAACTAGTCCTATACTTAAATAGTTGCTCCTGTTGTCTAATTCGTAATGGAGTTTCTTCTTTAAAACCGAAGTATCACTCGTTAGCTTAAATACCTTAGCCATTTATTATATAATAAATGAATGAGTTCGATTTACCTAGAGATATTCCAAGAGAGAAAGTAATCAAGTTAATAGAAGATGTCATTCGAAAGTTAGAATACAGTTTAAAGAAGAAAAAGAGAAAACTACGAATTGTTAAATATGCATACTACTCTTTGATCACGTTATCAGTTATTCTTTCTGCAACAACTGGGTTTATTAATATTTTTATACCTGTAACAATTTACTCGATATTAACAACGTTTCTTGCAACTGGAAGTGCTATAATAACAGGTTTGTCTTCTAAGTTAAACATAAGCAAAAGAAAAGACGAATATAAAACCATTGTCACTTGTATTAACTCATTTAAAGAACAGTTAGAGATGATAATAACATTGAATGGTGAAATGGATAGCGAATATATAAAAGATACGTTGCTTAAGATCAGAGAACAACTTAAAGATATAAGATCATAAAATTTGCCCCGCTGTATTCGGAGGTCCAAAATGTTCTTAAAGGTGAGCAAAACGCTCACCTTACAGTTCATCCTCAAACTGTTTGAAAGGGGTCCAGTGCTGGTGGACCCCTGATTTTCTCTATAATAAATGAGTAAGAAAACTATTAATTGGGATGTAAAAGAGATGATAAAAGAAACAACAGCTAAGAAAAGAAATGGAGAGCTTATACCTGATGATGTTCGTTGTCTTATCGTGGGTCTCTCGGCGTGTGGTAAAACGTTTTTGCTATTTAACTTCTTATTACAGCCAGGTTGGTTAAACAATAATTACTTCTACATATATTCTAAAAGCATGAATCAGCCAAAGTATGAGCAGTTAAAAGATCGATTTGAAAAGGCAGAACTAAAGTTTAAGAAGCAAATAGCAACGTTCTTAAGCGAAACAGCTTATAAGAGATAACGTCAACTTCCTATGTATATTCAGACAAGATGATACTAATCTTAAACATGTGTATAATGAGTTTGTTGGGGGAGATATGTCTTATGATAAATTTAAAGAGATATGTTCAAAATGTTGGCAAGAAGATCATGGTTTCATAGTAATTGATATGACAAGGAAGGTAAACAATGGTAAGTATAGGAACAAGATAAAACACTTTATAGACGTTTGATGTTTATTGACGTTTTACGTTTTAACGTTTGACGTCCTTTGACGTTTATTGACGTTTTTTCACGTTTATTGACGTTCTTTGACGTTCATTGACGTTTGTTCGTTTGCTATACAATAAATGGATGAGAAAGAAATTGATAAGAATATTAAGTTGAAGGAGTTCTTGATAAAGGGCTTCAAATCTTGGAAGAAAGAAAGAACAGGTATATACGATAAATTTAAGACACAAGAGCAACCTGTAATTGATGCTATTCAAAACTTGGGAAGTGAGATCAAAGAAGTAGCAGAACAAAATAAAAATCTAATTACTGAACTTGTTCCAGTTGCACATAAGACGGCTTCAATAGATCCCAGTCTACTAGAAACACCTAAAAAGATAACTTATGATAGTTCTCCAAGTAGTAGTGATACGCCTATAACGGGAGAAATAAAACAAATGAGAAAACAAATTAAAGACAAAGTGGAAGGAGTAGAACCTTTAACAACAGCATAGTCATTTGGTAAGATTGCAACGAAATATTATAGTAAAAGAAATGATACTGTGTTTGGAATAAGAACTGTAGAAGAAGATGGAAAAATAATAAACAAGATAGGAAATTTGGAAGTTAAAGTGAATGGCGATGATTTGATAATTAATGGTAAAACTTATAAAGGAACAGAAGGTCTATGGGAATTGTTAACGACGAATACTAATAAAACCATTGAAGATTATGATGATGATGATTTTGAACAGTACAAGGAAATAATAATAGACTCAGATGCTGCCTTCCAAAAATATAATCGAGATAAAAAGGTAGCATCTAGTAGAGGTTCAAAGTACATTAATATTATCAAGCCTATTTGGGATAATTATATTAAACCAACTTTACCCCCAACTCCTAAAAAGAACACGACACCTAAAAGGACTGGTGAAGGAATTAAACAATATACCGAGATACCTAAAGAATATGTATGGATGGATGACGTGAGAAAGCTTATAGATAGGCTAATTGTCATAGATGGAGAAGAAAAAGCTGGAAATGATAACTTTTACAATGAGAAAGTAGGTATAGTGAGTATGATTAATAATAAGCTTTCACAGTTTATTCCTAATGATCCAAAAGGTATAGGGTATTTGATTAAGATCTTAAATACGTTACCACCACGATTCTGGAATGATGAGAAGCTTGGAAAAGGGTTAGTAAATGATTTGATTAATAAACTCCCATTTGAATTACATATTCCAGGTTTTAGATTTTGCGGGCCTGGGACTAAGCTTCAAGAAAGGTTAGAGAGAGGTGATGAAGGTACTAACCCATTAGATGAGGCTTGTAAAGAACACGATATATATTACAGAGACAATAAAGATACAGAGTCGAGACATATTGCAGATAAGGAACTAGAAACTAAAGCATGGAAAAGAGCATTTAGTAGTGATGCGCCAATTGGTGAACGATTAGCTGCTTTTGGGGTTGGTACTGCTATGAATGCTAAGGTTAAGTTGGGATGGGGATTATAAGTTTTTGGTTGTTATTATGTATGAGTCTTTTATGGGTATATCCCATAAAAGCGTTGTTTCAAGATTTTCTTTATAATAAATGGATAGTGTTGAGAGTTATGAGTTACAGAGTTTTAAAGCTAACGCAAGAACATTTAATAATTTGAATGAAGCTAACAAAGATATTGAGTTCGATTTCAACGTGGGTGATGGTTCGTACATCCACACAAAGCAGATTGTCATATGACTTTTGAAGTTGTTGGTGCATCAGTTGGAGGAACATTTGGTGCAAACGATACTATAAAACTTGTAGATAACTTCTTCCCATTCTTCTTTTCTCAAATTGAGGTTAGAAAGCATGGAGTTGTTATAGATAAGATTGAGCTACCTGGAATAACATCTACAGCTGTCGGAACATTAAAGATTTCCAAACCAGAAGTTGAATATCTAAAACAAGCAGGATTTGAAACAGATGATAAACTTGGTCTAAGAAAGGACTTTAGTGTTTTGTATCCATTAAGATTAATTCCAGGCTTTTTAAGTGATTATAAAGAGGTTATGTGGAAAGGCGGATTGAGAATAACATTTACAAAAGCTAACAACAATAACGATGTCTTGTACAAATGGACTGGATCAGGGGCAGCTCCTCATGATGGAAAAATAACAATAAAAAGTATGGAGATAAGAATGCCTATTGTTGAATACGAATCTAATTATGAAAACAAGTTAAAGTTGAACATTCTTAAAGAACCAAAAATCATGTTTTCATTCCATACTTATCAATGTGTTCAAAAGACTGTTACAGGTTCTTTCTTGGAGTTTGATGTTACTACTCAATTTAATTCTAGACAATTTGATATGCCTGATTTCGTAGTTGTAATGTTCCAAACTGATAGAAGTGGTAAACAAATAGCAGATGCAAGTAAGTTTGATCATTGTAAGGTAAAGAATATCTATCTTAAGAATGGGAGGAATGAGGTATTTCCAAAAGAATCAAGAAACTTAGATATTGCTAACAAGGATTACTTTAAGATGTACGAAGATTATACTGCGTTTAAGAGAATAACATGTGGCAACACCGAAATGTACTATGACCCTAAAGAGTTTATAGATAACAGGCCAATGTATGTGATTAATTGTAGTAACAGGAAGAATGTATCGATAAATGAGAGAACGAACATAAAGATTGTTGTAGACTTTGCAGAAGCTGTGGCTGCTAATACTATATGTTATGCGATTTTAATTAGGCGAAAGAATTTTACATATGATCCCAAGAATGAGAAAGTGGTAGAAGAGTTTTAGATAGTTAACAAAATATCAAAAACAGTATTCGACTTTAATGGGTATCGAAAAGATACCCTTGCATCCTCAAACCGTTTTCATTAACGATTGTTTTATGGAAATTTTTCCATCAAACGAAATTGACGAAAATGATTAATTTTTTTTTGGGTGAAGATAAAAATTGAAAAGTGTTCATTGATTTTCTATATAATAAATACGATGGCAAAACACGTTGATTTTTTAAACAACCTTGGAAGTCTTAAGCAGAAACAAGTTGTTGGATTAAGAGAATTAGAATTAAATACGGAATATAAGATTGTGAAAATGGAAAAGATTAAAACTAAGTTTGGAAAGAGCATTTTGGTCGAGTGTGAGGAGTCCAAGTTTTTTCTTCCACCTAGATTTACAAAACACTTAACAGATAAAATGATTGATGAAATCGTTAAAGATGGGATAAAAATCAAATACACTGGTCTAAAAGAAAACTATCCAACTGTCGAGTTCTGTATGTAAATCCAAAAATGAACGAAAATGAACAAAAATATGTTGTCATAAGTAAAAAATGAAGTGTTTAGAATGGATCCCCAAAAGAAGTTTATACTTACTAACAATTTCAATGTAATTGTGAAAAATGTGCAAACCGAAGTTCAAGTAGGCTTTGATATTAACGGCTGTCTATTCAGTTTGAATTACGATCAGTGGACAGAGTTTAAGAAATCATTGTTTCCTATAGAGAACGAGATTAACAGAAGATTCCATTATCAATATCCGAACTTGTAATTTTAAGTATGTTTTAAGTGTTTTTATGGTAATGCCATAAAAGCTAAGACCTTTGAATATACAAATACAACTCAGTTATTGAATGCTTTCAACTCTAGAAATGTGGGGAGAAAAAGAGATGATGTGAGAAATACATTTTGTATATGGAACACTAGCGCGCGCATGTGGCACGTTTTGGAACTAAATAGTGACTCTGTCGACAAGGATGTTCACAGCCAAAGTCCGCCGTGTAACAGCGCAACATTCTTCGCTTGAATTCTGATCGTTACGAATCGTTACGAGAGAAAAGTTTAGCGAAGGATACAGCGCCCGAGCTATATATAGCCGTTAAATTCAATATAAACTATATGGGAAGCGAGACATACTGCGGCGTTAATCATTCTCTCTCTGTTTCTATTGCATAAACCTCTCTGTCATTCAGAGCTGATGGGAAGGAAAGAGAGAGAGAAAAAAATTGGCAAGCGTACAAGTTTTACTTCCTCCTTCTTCTTTGCTATATATGCTCATGCTCTCTTCAACTGAATATATGTATATGTGTGTGGTGAAAGTGTATATACATGTAACAACCATATGCGACATACTAAACTTTAAGTTCGTATTACTCAGCTATTAATAAACCGATTTCGATCAAACAAAAACTATTTTTTCAATCAAAGACAGCGCTATAAGTTATAAGTTTTAGATGTAAGCGTTTTTATGGTTTTAAATGCCATAAAAACATATGCGATCTCACTTTAACATTGTAGTTATGGGGATATTTTGCATTAGTTTCTTGGGCTCTTATGTGCTAGTCAACTAATGTTAGAACAAAAAAATATTCAAAGAAAGTGCTTAGTAATTACGTTAGTCATCTAGTGGCGATTTATAGTTAGTGATATTATAGCCCTTTTCTTTAAATTCTGGCAATCTTTTTTGTATCCAATCATGAAGTTTTATATGGGATATGGAACAAAAGTTCTCATTATAATATGCAGGAATTCCACATACAACACACTTATTATTAATATTTCCTTCATTAGTTAAGTCATAACAAGATGTAGTTTCGTTCCTTCTAGAAAGATGTGGTGGGAAACCAACACGTATTATATCTTTAAATAAAATAACTTGTGGTGCTGGTAATGTAAAACCTACGGGGTTATATGTTGGATCTACAAACTTACATTCTGATAATGTAGCAGGTCTTAGAATCATAAATGGTGTATCTGCATCCTTAAAGAATTGATACATTATTTTTATAAAGTCATGCTCTAACATTTTATTCTGTATTTCCATCACTCGTTCTATTGATGAGAGTGAATAATCTATCAACGGTCCAGAATATTTTAAACCCTGTTCAACTTCTTTATTGAGATTCTCTGCTCTATAACATCTTTTACAATTATCAGACCTCTTGTTTCCATTTCGAGCAAATTCTTGGTATTGCTTTAATTCTCCACAAATTATGCACTTTTTCATGATTTATTAAATATAAAATACCCAAAAATAATTAATTCATTTTTTATTATAATTACATTGATTTCCGCAATTTGATTCTAAATGTGATAAAAGCAAGTGCACAAGGTACAATACTCAATCTACTTTGCGCTCCGTAACTTTGTTTAAGTACTATGGTCAATGGCGGGTTTGGGGTTGGATGGGGGAAGTGTGCTAGAACTGGTATCAATGACACTACTATTGTTTGTGTATTGTGTTGTACACAAACTAAAATGCAAAAATGTACATTTCATTTAGGCAGCTCAATGCAGAATGAAGCCCTATAAAATATTTTAAGACATCCATTAATTACGACCTAGCTACTGCGTATGTAAAAGAAAACTTTTACCTATGATGTTTGTGTTATTAATGCACAGTACACACATGTTATTTACGTTTGGTGACGTACTGTATCATAGAAGGAATCTACGAAATTTATACTTTGCTAAACTAACCAAACCCAACCTACCTATCCTAACTTACATATATTTTATGTCCAACAATAAAAAGAAAGGAACAAACACCCAGCAAATTTTTACTTAATCCATTCATCACTATATTACATAAGTTAAACGTACCACGCATTGTTGTGCGGGAGCCTATGTGAAATACATTAGCTACGTAAGTCTTACGATTACCCATTCCTACTTTCATTTTGGTCAATTTATTTACCTTTGAACTCACAAGAAATATTACTAAATATGTATTTAAAACATAATTGAGAGCTGGACATTTCAAGCTTATTCGATGAATTGTAACTACACATTCAATAAAATGAGCTGAAAAATGCACAAAAAATAACGTGCAGTTTGACAAGTCGCCGGCAAAGTAGATATTAAAAAAAAGAAATTTAAAAAATACACGAATTTTATGGTAAACATAATTATGTATTTCCAGAATAATGCCTATTTCGCTGGTGCATATAAAGTGGTACACTTAAACTTTACAGAAATTTATAATATTTTATCAAAATGATGATAAATTTTAAAAAACTCAGTTACGGCCAATTACTTTAAAATTCTTAAGTTTCTAAGTAAAGGCGGATTTTCATGCCCGCGTTAGAACGGAAGCATCACATGTAGCATATTCACCGTAAATTATTTTCGTTTTCATACATCCGTGCGCGTATTGCGCCAAATTACTACTCCCTAGCTAATGCGCATGCGTAAAATAGAAAGTTTACGACTTCCGCCATCTTAGTCAGTGAATACAATAGTGTACGCGCGCTACTTCCGTCAGAATTGAACAAATTTCTACTCTGACGCGAGTGTAGCGCGCCATCTCCGATGCGTGATTTCATTGGCTGTTTAGCACAATCGCTCGCAACTCACGGAGGTAAAGGACACATGAAAATCCGCCTTAAGAGTTAACTTGTACTAATACCAGACACAGAAACTTATTTCGTGACCTACCGGCTAATGCACGTTCCGTAATAGATTGCGTCAACGGACTGCAATTTTAACTATTTAGCGATAATCGGCATTGAAAGTATAATGACTTCTTGCATTCTTGAGTTGTTTTCTTGTATGTATAATTTCTTGAACATTACTTCCGAATGACTCGTTAGACGTGTATTAGCAAGCGAAGGAAGTGAGTAATTTTCTTGGTTACACCCGCTTAGTAACACACACCAGCTATCACTCAGCAGGCACGTAGCCAGGATTTCGTAATAGGGGGGGTCCAAGACATGAAATACTGTGGTTATCACATCAGAGTTCGATTATTCTAAACTATTTTACTGGTAACATATGGTTCCTTTAATCAGGATTTCATAATGAAGGGGGGGGGGGGAGTTTGACATGAAATATTGTTGTTATCACAGCAGGGGCTTGATCAATTTAAACTATTTTAATAGCAACATATATTAGTTTGTTAAGACTTTAAAATTAGGACATGTTAGCAAGTATTTTAGTAACAAACTATGAAGAAATCTCGAATAAAAGAATATTAAAAAAAAGATTTGACATGAAAATGAAATCTTTAAGTTTTACGCCCCACGTCTATGCCGGTTAGGCTAAAGGAGACGGAGATGATGAGAGATGAGTGAAAGAGTGGAATGAAGAAAGTGGGAGGTAAGGGGACAACCCCGGGAAAACCAACTAGCACGGTGTTTGTCCACCACGAAGTCCACACGGCGCGTACTGCTACCGAACTAGGGACCCTAAGCACCGGAGGTGAACGCTCTACCACTGAGCCACCGCGCCAAAAAAAAAAAAAAAAAAAAAAGAGATTGAAAAAAAGATTTTACAATATCTACGTTCCTTCTTCTGTTCATCCAAATATAAAATAACAATTTTCCTTTCATTATGACCTCAACTATTAAAAAAAGAAAATTACGTATCCAATAATGTCTTGTAAAATATTTGATTATATTTGGGTTCCTTTCTCTGTTGAATCAAATGTTACTAGAACTTTCTTTCCACATAACTTATTTTTTATTATTTCGTCAACTGCTGTCTGTTGTAAATGACAAGTTAAAGGAGCAGAAAACTGTTTCTCAAATAACATGTTTGATACTGCAGAGAAGTGCTGACGAAAAATTATTTTTATTTTTAGCCTTTTTTTAAAATTTTTAACGCTTATTCTTCCTATTACTTGTTTCTTTTTGTTTCATCCTTGCTTATTTTTTTTATTTCTGGTCTCGAAGGGGGGGGGTCCGGACCCCCCGGACCCACCCCTTGGCTACGTGCCTGCACTCAGCCAAATAAATTATGCTTGTAAACAACCCTTTTGTATTGCTTTGTTGCAAAACTGTTACTTATTTCATTTAATCGTGTTTTAAACAAGAATTCATAGCAAATTGATGATATTTATAGATAGATTTTAATTGTTTCGATATTGTTCTAAAGTTGCACGAGAATAAGTATATTCACCGCATAAAAGTAGCTATTAGAAACTTTCGTAAATCCTTTTATCATCTTGTAATTCGTATTAATAACTCAAGAACCATTATATCCACAAAATTAAGTTTAATTAATACTTTCAAGAACTCAACAGGGTTTCATTTCATTGTATGTCTATTCATCACTGTTTAATTTCGTTTTAACCGTTCCTTTACGATTTCTCACATGCTGAGGGAAAACAGGGAATTTTTAGACGGCGTTGCCATCTTGTAGAGCACAAAATTCTCAGCTTTTACAAAGTACCAAATATTTCGGTAAATATTTGACGTATCAATCTTAAATAAACGTGACAATGCTCCTTATGGCATACTGATTTGCTCTATGAATTTTAAACCATACTGTACTAGGGGCCTTTTCCAAGTTATTGCACTATTTCCAAACTCAACTTTTCTCTCTTCTGTTGTGGCAACACTGTTTAACTGACTCTTCTAAATTTGAAGTCATCTTAAAGAGTTCTTACCAGTATTTAATTTAATGTGCAAAAATATTTGCTACGCCTTTCCTTGTGTGTGTTAAAGGTGTTTAAATTTGACACATGTTTAACGTTATTTCTCCAAAAGTATGCAACACTGATCTGCGAGTGTCATCTCTTTCTTCTTTGTTTTTATTGCTGATTCGAATTATGAAATCAAATTTAGGTCATTCCATTCAAAAAACATAACTTTATATTGGGTTGGCAACACTGTTCATCTGGTAATGTTACTCAATATATGAATAGGTGTCCCCCTTCCAATAGTTGCTTTGTGGAAAGTTTCGCTTCTCTCCCTCTGTTGGTTCCTCTGTTATAAACGTGGGACATTATAAATGGTTAACCCGGTATATATATATATATATATATATATATATATATATATATATATATATATATATATATGTGTGTGTGTGTGTGTGTGTGTGTGTGTGTGTGTGTGATGTGTGTGTGTATGTATATATGAGGGGTGTAAATGGTCGACAATGACCGATATTAGTGTTGAATCTATAGTTCTTGGGGTCGCCGAGATGAACAGTGACACTTCTGATGCTGTTTAAATCCAAATTCAGACCCGCATCTTGGGGGACGGGGAAATTGAAATACATAAAACTGATCAAAAATAACCCATATTAGTGTCGAATCCATAGTTTCCGGGGTCGCTGAGATTACCGGTAACAATTCCGATGCAGTGCCGCGCAACATGGAAGAGTGGAAGAGGAGGAGGGGGAGATATATATATATATATAAATGATTTGAAAAATGGCCGATATTTATGTCTCATCCGTAGTTTTCAGGGTCGCTGAGATGAAGAGTGACACTTCCGATCACGTTTAAAACCAAATTCAGCCCCACAACTTGGAAGCGGGGAAGATAATAAAATGATCGAAAATTACCAATATTAGTGTCTAATCCATAGTTTTCGAGATCATTCAGATGAACAGTGAATTGCCAATCCGGTTTAAATCCAAAATCAGCCCTGCCCCTTGGGGGTGGAGGAAAAAGGGATAAATAAAAATGATCGAAAATTGCCACTGTCAGTGTGTATTTAAATTATTTACTTCAACGCAGCGTAGCGGGTAACACTGTATATGCTAGTATATATATGAAATATGACGAAGATCTAAAGTATCAAGTCAAAATAATTTTGAAATGCTTGAGTACTTCATTGTGTATAGAGTTCTTTAAAAAATATAATTTAGTAAATGCCAAATTTAAACGTTTTTTGAACTTATAGTTAGTAATGTGTAACAGTTTTAACAATGTATATTACCTTTTGCCACGACAAGAACGAAATGTGTAGCAACTTCCATCTTCTGTAATCATTGCAAAGGATTTTTCGTTCTCTCATCTCCCGCTTTTCCTTGGCCCATTTCTTCCAGAGTGATAGGATGTTGCTCAGCAGTTTTTCTTTGTAATACATTTCACTGTCTGCTTCCTTTTCTAAGCATACAATTTTTTCATTGTACTTGTCTTTCCATTTCATAAATGATTGTTTCAGAACTACAATTTTGTGAAGTTCTTCAGCCTGGAACATAATATTGGTTTTAATACTTTTTTTTAGTTCAAATTATTAGGCTGTGGATCTTATAATGATTCTTTCTGGTTTTTAGGGCAATATTTCGTGTAAATTCTGTTCTATAATACACAATTTATACCGGTATAATACTATTTTTCTCACACACGTAATATCAGAGAAAAAAATCATGAGAATACAAATAAGAGAAATATAAAAGCTATTTTGTGTTGTTTTGTGTGTAAAAGCATAACAGGAAACTAATTTTATTATAATACTTTTCTTATATCATATGATTGAGAAACAGTGCCGTATGCAAAAGGGAAGCTTTTAACCCCTTTTCCAATATATTATGAGACGATAAAAATGTAATGAAATCTTTCAGTTTAACATCCCATGATTATGCCTTTTAAGCTAAGGGAGACGGGTGGTAAAGGCAAATGAATGATAATGGAAGAATCTGTGGTTGATAATGTGTGAAGAAATTATAGTACCCCGAGGAAACTCACGGACACGATGTTGTCCACCACAAACTTATTTGGCTGGGATCGAACCAAGGACCTCACGTACCAAATATAAGCGCTCTGCCACTGAGCCACTGTGCACCCCATGAGACAATAAAAAAAAACTATATTAAGATATGAATACAAATATCCCACGTATCCTGAAGTGGTATGAACTTGTGTGCTTGAACTCCTTCCTAATCTTGATGAAATTCTTTGTATGCCACTGACAAAAGGACACCGCTCGGGGTGGTTACACGTGCTATTGAAAACAGTTATGTGAGTTTGAGCACCAAGTATTACATCTTCGGGATATTCTACGAAGACTACCATTACCTTGTTCTTGTTTATTAACTTTGGTCCAGGTCCTTAAATTACTAATGTATGTTCTTAAATATTACTCCACTTGAATATATATTTAATAAATATTAGTGGTAACACTGCTATAAGGTGAGAGGCTTGAGTCAGACAAATGTATTCAGCAGATGATAACGGAAATTTAAACGACTAAGTAAGGCGAGTAGGAACGATTCTGTCTTAATGAGTCAAATACTGTAGTGTCGTGCGGTTGAGGTAGAGATTGGAAGCGCCTAAGCGGGGGTTCAAAACTCCCAACGAGATATTTACGAAAGTCAGGAAAGTGACCACGTAACGTGCGTGGATCAAAATTGAACTGACATGTAATCGGGTTGTTCAAATCTGTTTTCAGGGACTGTCTGATGCATATGATGACGAAGCGTTGTTCTATTTAACAATGTCGCGTTGATTGGATTGTTTCGGGAAGACAGGGATGCTATTCAGGAGGATAGCCCCTGTTCAGGATACCATCACATAGATAAGCTCTATCTTTCCTGCTGAAGGTGGATCGCCGATCGACTGCGCGTGACTTAGCCGCGAAAGTAGGCATGATCCACATGCTACATAACATTCATGGATTTCAAAATTTGCACCTCGATTGGTACCCCATTACATTACCAAGATGCATAAGTTTTTATTCCTATTGTTTTCAACTGCACAGGACTTGCCGTACTGCCATGAGAAGAAAGAGGACGACTTTCTTGGACGGATCAGCATTATGGGCAAAACATGGGCTCGCTCTCATGACTCATGATTGAAATTGCAATCTGGATCTCCTTGCATTATGAAACGGATGGTAGTAAATGTGATTTTCTTTGTGGTATACGACATCCACGTAATCCTCCACCATTCTGTATGTAACAAGCAGACAGTTGATGTAGCACAACTACGAGTTTCTTGCAACATCCGTGTTCTGGAGAAAACGACGGCACTTGCTGAGAATAATGACGTCATTTTGTACGACAGTTCCAGGTATTACACAGTTAATGGCATGCAAGATTTGTTGAACTGGTTATATGGAACTACTCAAAACATGTGCCGTATCTCTTAAATATGAGTCCTTTTGACTACAATCTCTTGACCAAGATGAAATAATCAATCCGCGGACAAAATTACGACTGAAGTGAAGCCATCATCAGTGTCATAGAGAAATTTCTTCGAAACGTCCAACGATTATGCCCTCGAGGAAAGGGAGATGATGATAATGAACACACTGGTTGAATGATAAAAGTGGGAGAACCCCAAGAAAAAAAGCCACGAACACGGTGTTAGTTAACTGCAAATCCCACTTGGTGAGAACTGGGATCGAACAAGGGACCCACACAGTAGAGGGATCACTCTACCACTGAAAGACAGCGGCCCTCGTTCTACGCTACCTTGACAAAGATGATCGTAGCGACAAGTGTGATAGAGATGTTTACATTAAAGCAATGTGTTATTTTATTTTCCAATAAAGCCAGGTACTAATTACGTACAGCAGTGTTGCTACTACTTTTTACGGACTCCTCGTATATATAAAGTGACGTATTTCTGTATTTATATAGATGTGCATCTCAGTGTATCTATAATTCGATTTACCTATGATTCTAATATTTTAAAATTAATTTAATTTATAATTACAAAAATTCCCTCATATCAACATACCTTTTCAAGTAATTCTTTTTCATATTGAACTAATTGCCACTTCTCGCACCACATTTGAAAATATTTATAACACATGTTATTGCGTAGAAAGCCTTTACACATTCTGTCAAGCATTCGCTTTTTCTGTTGCCTGTTGACATAATCTTTTAGAGCTTCAAAGCACATCCTCACTAACCACTTTCTATAGTTTTGGGTAAGAAAATTACAGAATATTAATGAAATTTTAGGAGTGATAAATGTAAATAACAAACAATATTCATTGAGATATTTCCGACCATTGTCTTTTTATCAAAATAATGGGAACATCTGCTCAATACAGGTGGGACCACAATTAGCCTGCAAAACTGCTCTGATTTGTCGTTAAGTGAAAACATATAAGCCATGGAAGGTTTCTGGATTAATACTATACAATTCTTCATGCAATATAGAACTCAGTACCGTTGGTTAAGTTGAAAGAGGAAATCCGCTCCAGAGTCTGAGCTCCAGAACTGAACAAAGACGTTAAATGATGTTGAGATTTGAAATTCGACGGGACAGGGGAAGCAATGTGGTCCATCCCGCTATTCATGAACAGATCTCAACAGCTCCACCAGTAGGTTACTTTGAGAAATTGAAACACTAACTGAAAATTTGGATCATAGAATGCACTTGATCACTTGAAATGCTCACATAATCCCAGGTAGTAATGGTTCATGTGAGATAAATCACAGAACCAATGGAATACCACACAGAACCACTGCCATGTTTCACGGTCGATTGGTTGGCTGGTCGGGATTTAATGGTGACATCAGCAACGATGCCATTTTCCCCGTTACGAAATGTTTCACGATACACAAGAGACAATTGGGGGTCCGCCGTACATAGATAAGTCCTGTTGTCAGGAATAAGTGAAAGAGTATTCACCGGATAATTTTACGCGCTTATCGGCGAGCCATTTCGCATGTTGTCAGCTACATTTTCTTCGCGCTAAAACATTGTTGGAGGTGATCGGCGATTTGGAAGATTCAGCTCGACTGTGGATATTCAGGTTATACAACTCGCATTGGATTGTAATTGTCGCAATGAGTTGTTCCAGGTGCTAATTGAATTCTGAAGCAACTTTCACTTCATTTGCTCTACGGTTGTTGGTGTTAATTCGCTTCAATGCTAGATAATCACTTTCCCTGAGACTTCTCTTCCGTCCACTAGTTTTCTTCTCCGATTTTTCCCATGAATTCTGTAAGCTGTATTCTTCTTAAACACTGTTCCTAGTGGGCAGAGATGGAATGGGTCGTGAGTCAAGATTTGTGAGTGGTCAACAGGGGTGACCCACTGCGACCCACTACCCACCATGACCTACCGACCCATTCTGCTCAGTGCATTATAGACAGTATCTTCTGAGCACTGCTCAGTGGTAGAGCGTTCACCTCTGGTGTTTGGGGTCCCGGATTCAAACCCTGCTCCCGCCAAGTGAACTTTGTGGTGGACAAATAGCGTGTGCGTGGGTTTTCTCGGGGTTCTCCCGTTTCCTCCCACTTTCTTCATTCCACCATTTCATTAATCTCTCATCATCATCGTCTCCTTTAGCCTAACCAGCATAACCGTGGGACGTAAAACTCAAAAATTTCATTTCATTTTTTTCTTCTGAGCACTGGTGAATTTGTCTACGTATTTCTTACAAGATCACCATTTTTATTCCTTTTTCATTTGTTCCTATTTACTTACTTAAGATATCTAGTAAAAAGAACTTCAGGGACTTTTGGGTATTATTATTATTTGTAATTGTAATAATAGGAATAGGATTACTACTTTGCTTTCGATACTATACTATTTCCCTTTACGTTGGCCTTGATTTGAGACTTCCAAATTTCATGGGTCAATGTGAGTGATGAATCAGTAGGTTATAGGTCAAGTTTTCATTGGCCCACGCCATCTCTGCTAGCGAGATATCTAACATACGAGTACTGACCACTATAGAAACACTTACGCCGACAACTCGGCATCTACGATTCTGCCTCTTTGAAATTCAAGAGAGGTCTCCTATGTTGCATCACCATCGTCTGCCCGCTTGGACACAATGTATCCGTTCTGCGCCCCCTGACGTATTACAGACGATTACCTAGCACATTACTTAAAAATCCTGTGCACGAATCCTGAAAAATGTAATGAAATCTTTCAGTTTTACGTCCCATGATCATCCCGGCTAGGCTAAAGGAGACGGTGTTGATGAGAAATGAATGGAATGATGGGATGAATAAAGCGGGAGGAAATAGGAGAACCCCGAGAAAACCTACCCACACGGTGTTTGTCCACCATAAAGTTCACTGGTGCGAGCTGAGATTGATCCAGGGACCCCACGCCTAGAAGTGAACGCTCTACTACTGAACCTCCGCGACCCATCTGCACGAATCCTAAGTGTTACAACTTAACGGATCTTATATTGTGGGAACAGCAGGTATTTCCATGTATTTGTATGGGTGTGTGTTCGAATAAAACTTGAAGTAAAACATCTAGCTTATAATAACATCTACACTTAACTCACCGATTAAATTGTATAGCTTTTTCGTATAGTTGAATATTTTTCATTTCTTCCTGTCTGACTAGAGCGGTCATCCAGTTTTTCCAGCAACGTTTTACCAATGAGTGTTGAAGATACTTATCTGCTAAAGCCGTGAGCTCCTCTTTTCTACGTTTGTAACCAACATACAACTTCAATTTTGTAAATGACATTTTCTGTGAAAGGAGAAATGAATATAGACAATTAATTATTAGTAATTGCTTTGGTTATTAGTTGATTAATTGTAGTTTAATGTTTCTTTGCAGCATCAAAGGTAAGGCCAACGTCCACAGTAAGTCCCTTAGGATGGCTATCTTAAATCAGCATTTCTTTAGATACAAAAAGGAAAGAAAAGGAAAAGAATTTCCAAATTGATTTTTTTTATTATATATCTACATTCTTTTATTATATTTGCAGAGGCGGTTCTAGAAAGTAAAAAGTAGAGGCAGGGCCGTGCTGGGACACTAACGAGGGCGGTGGGCAAGTCTACCAAAAGGGCGCCCATACAAACGTGAATATATATATATATGTGTGTGTGTGTGTGTGTTAAACATCCGAGGTGTTTCCTGTCCCCGAGATAAATCGGAAAGTACAGACCAACTTGGGTGTAGAGATGCATCGGAGCTATGAACACCGATGATTTCGAAAAAATGCAAAAACAGCCATACTCGGGAACAAAATGTCGAATTGAAACTGGGCAAAAGAGAATGCCCATTATATTTAATTGTTGATTCCATTAGTGTACAATCGGGTGTAGTGCAATGGCGATACAAGGTGGACTCCCAAAGAAACTGGAGTATGCTTCGAGTATTTTAGCAAACGTTGAATGAGGAAATGTACAACAATCAAGTACAAGATTTCAACAATCAAAAGTAACAGTACACAGTTCAAATTAGAACACTTAGAGTTCGAAAGAGAAATACGAAAGAGAAAAGGTTTCCTCTTTGTAATACGTAATTCGGTGAAATATAATAACTCCAAACACAGAAGCAATGAAACTCGACGAAACACAAGCTGTTGCGTGTGTTGCACAATGATACAAAGAAATAAATTTTCAAATTACCGATTTATTTTGTTTCGCACAATGTGTACACGAGACAGATGTGGATAATAAGAGTTCACGGTCTGATATTGTGGACCATTGACCGTATTGCAAAGATGATATCGGCGAAGAAATTTTTTCTGCATGTGGTGAAACACGCTTGAAATTTCGGAGATGACTGCCGCAGCTATATTAATTCAAGCAACAAGTTCTTCGGGTCTCGTAGCTGGTGTTGCATACAAAACGCGTTTCAATCACCCCCTTAAAAAGGAATCAAAGGGGTGTGAGGTGGGGTGAACAAGGTCGTCATAACACAGGCCCCCATGCCATAAAAGTTACCAACACCTACTGGCCCAATTGCCAGTAAATGTCGAACATCGATATAGGGAGGCGTAGAAGGACTCCCACTAGTGTGCTCTGGCGGCAGGGTTTCGTCGATTCAAAAGAGATATCTAGAGTCGGGTGTTGGAGTTACCACCGCGTAGCAGCGAGGACTTCATTTTGGTCCGCGCTCCTTCTATTCGTCGCGGAGAATCGCGAAGGGACCAACACGAACAATCGCCAGTCATCTGCATGCGGTTATTATTATATGTTATTTTTTCCTGACGAATTGTTCCTAAAGTGAGCTCTAGGGGCAAGAGTAACCCCTGCCTCTACATCATGAAGTGAAAACTCTTGAGATAAGTGCATATAATTGTATGCATTTATATAACAACTGTCACCGATTATTTGAAAGTTGGTATGGAAGAACCATGAAACAAATTAAATAGACAAGTATCATTTTATTATAAAATTACATGGCGAACGCTTTTAATCTGATCCCAAACGGTTATCATAACATATACACTGTTAAAGGGGCACTCTGATTAGTCGAATTAAAAAGACCTCTAACATTTATCCCTCTACAAGCTACGTAATCTTCATCGCCTCCGTGGCCAAATCGGAAGCATGCGAACCGAGTAATCCAAAGATTGATGGCTCGCGCCTCTACCACTCCCAAGGTACTTTTTAAGTGTTTTTTTAGAATCACCTAAAATAAACAAATTATTCATATAGACGATTTAACATATCTTGTGGAGAAATTGTGTGGTTCATTGCCGTTTCGTCGCGTTTCTACCGCTGATGGTCCGCTGGTGGTATAATTTTCAAAACGAAAGTGGGGCCACCGCGGATCGGCGAGATGTCGCTAGGTGCCCATCGGTGGTCCACCGACGCTTACGGCATGGGATCCTTCTCCCCAGTCCAAAGATTTGAAATGTTTTATTTAGATAGGTCTCCATATTTTTGTTAAAATGTGCAGGTGCTCTGTTATGCTGGAATCACATCTGCTGTCTTATGTTCTAACAGTTTCGGGAAAACATTACGTAAAAATAAAAAATACGTCCTCCCACAAAGGCGAGTCCGTAATAAATAATGTCCTACCACAAAATTATCCACCATACTGCACAGCACGCTCGTATTAAATCTCTGCTACTGATCCTTCACTAAAGTTGCATGTGGAGTTTTACGCCCTACACTTGGCTACTGCTAGTTTCAGGACGGTCTCTGATCATGCCAAGTTCGCTGTCTTCAAATTCAACTGCCCACATGGTGCGATCCGATTTCACGTAGGGGAAATTGAAGAGACCTTATCTCTCGAATGCTAATATGGACGTGTCGAAAAAATACAAGAAAAATTAGTCTCCTTTGAGGGCGACGGTCACGATATAAACGAATCGCCTCTAGGCTATTTTTTTGCCTCTCCATAAATGAGATGCATATCTGCCAGCTCATGAATAGCGTAATCTGCCATTGCGCAGGCACGTACAGATTAACACAATCAATTTTACTTAAACACCAACGTCTACACTTTTATTCAACCGTTAATACCTAGACACAATCCTCTACCGTTGAACGCATCACTTCCTATTCTGTTATACAGCAATTCCATCGGACTATGTATATCCCGATTGTGCTCCTTACCTGTTCTCCCTCAATAGCAACTGTATGAATGCATAACACAAAACTAGTACACAGAAGAATTTTAAAAAATATTTGTAATATGATATTTCGTAGGTCGTCTTTTATAAGGGCGAAGTATACTCTTCTCAGGTTCTTTACCAAGTCAGTATATGAATTTACTATACTGAAATGGTATGCTACAGAACAACTAAAGCCACTAATATATAAAGTGATATTTCGCAGGGCGCTCTGTGCGCAGGGTACACTGTACCCTTCAAATGAGTCTTAATCAACAGTAAAAGTATGTATTCATTGTACAGAACTGTGCCATACAGAAGAATAAATAAAACCGTTTATATTTGATGTGGTTTCGTAAGGACGCCTTACATAAAGAGCTCAGTGTACCCTTCACAGGTTCTTTACCAACAGTAAAAGTATGTATTCATTATACAGAACTGTGCCATACAGAAGAATAAATAAAACCGTTTATGCTTGATCTGGTTTTGCAAGGGCGCCTTATATAAAGGGCACAGTGTCCCTTCACGGGTTCTTTACCAACAGTAAAAGTATATATTCATTGTATAGAACTGTGCCATACAGAAGAATAAATAAAACCGTTTATCTTTGACGTGGCTTCGCAAGGGCGCCTTATATAAAGGGCGCAGTGTACTTATCACAGGTTCTTTACCAATAATAACTGTAAGAATTTATAAATACAAAAAAAAAACCGTACCTTTATTTATAATGTGATGTTTCGGAGGGCGCACCGGGACATGTCCCGGTGTCCCGGTGGGTCAGCACGGGCCTGAGTAGAGGGTAACCAGAACTCAGACTATGATAAGTATACCGTGAGTTTACTATAAACTTTCAAATATACTGTATATATAAGTAGTAGCTTCAATTATTTTTGTCACTCAAAAAACTAGGGAAGCTAGGCTCCCCGGCCCCGTCTCTGTATATTTGACAAAATTAAACGCAAATGAGGTTTATAAAACACATTCGTCTTCTCCGTGCAGATTTTGTATTCATATACTACACTTGTCCTCAACAGAATATTCGTGTGTTTATATGCTACGTCCGTATTGAAAGAAATCCACAGTTTAAAGGCCCACGATTATGCCTGTTAGGTTATGAGAGACCCTACGATTAAGGCAAGTGAATGATGATGAAAAAGTTAGTGGAATGAGAATGTGGGATTAAACGTGATTATCCCGAGAAATCCATGAACACAATGTTTTCCACCACAAACACTTGGCGGGGATCGAACCAGGGACCCCACGAATCAGAGGTGAGCGCTCTACCACTGAGCCAGCGCACCCCCGTATTGAAAGAGTCCCTTTAGGAACGGCTATCAGCCTTTCTTCAGAGACCCCCGAAAATATAAGCTCTAAAAGTCACCCAAGCCTATGATTGGGTTTTGAATGAAAAACGCAAATGAGGCATTTAAACCTCTTCGTTCAGATGTTGAGTTTAAATACCACAACATCCGTCTTCAGCGAAACGATTGGTTATGTGTTTATATGCCACATCTGTCTTTAAAGCATTAAAGTGTGATCCGAGCCACTCTCGAGTTTGTATTCAATGCAAGCATTTCTTTCACAAACCGAAGCCTGGATTATGAGCGTTAGCAGCTTAATCATCAAGAAACGCTATTAGAAATATAACGGCCAAAACAAAATCACTTCCCATAGAACTAATACTGTTTCGAATCTATCGTTACAGATAAGATTTCACTTTAACAAGTAACTAAATGATCACTCATCACCACTGACGCATAGCCATAGCAGTTAACTGGAGTGAGTGTGTCATTCGGCTATATGGAAACAGCTGATCCAACAAATACGTGACAGAATATGGAAAAGAGATCATTTCGTTCGACCACACAGTAAATGAAGTCCGATTTGTTGGTCTGTCAAAGCAGACTGTTCAGTGTATCTGTGAAAAATAGTATAATGCGTGTATAAACGCAAATTGATCAATCAGAATCATACTTGTGATCGCAAAGGAATTGTAACCCAGAGGGACGAGTTTTACTCCTGGTCAAGCAAAATCAGTTTCAAATCTGCAATGAATAATGCAGTTTATGAGTGCAAGTCCATTCCAAACAATTTCTGAAAAAAAAAACATTATGAAAGAAACTTGAAGTAATGGACATTTGAAGTTGAGCACCTCGATGGGTCACTTCTCATTGCGGCGCGGCGTATGAAGTTACACTCCTCCATTGGACTCAAGGACGGAGGTACTCTGCAGTGAACTGGAGACGTGTTGTGTGATCTGATATGCGCAAAATTAATGGTGGATTTTAATTATGCAAGGAGCCGAGGTCAACCTTTTTTTCCTTCGGTGTTGGGTTGTTTTGGAACTCTACACTTCCCATCTGCCCTCTTAGCTTGCTCGGAGCTCTGTTGTTCATCCTAACTTCAGTCACCTAATTTGCTCCGAGTTCTGTGACTCTTAACCCCCTCATTGCTTGCGTGGAGCACTGGAAATCCTAAAATCTACTCCACCTAGCTTGCTTCGGAGCTCTGTGGTATCCTGCCCTAGGCTGTTCGTGCCTTGGGAGACCTCTCTATTAATCCAATATTAGAGAATATACATTATACTAACATTTTTATAATATACTGTTTATAGCGTATTTTGTACTGGAAAAACGATTCCGGACTGTAATTTGCTCTACCCATGCTCTATCAACACCTGCATATACAGAACTTTACAATATGCTGAGTTTCAGCACTACTTTAGGCAAAACTTTTACTCCTCCTTTATCTCCTTAGAATACTATTTTCATAAATCCACCCCAATTCCTTGCTTTAGTGAGAAAGAGAGCATCATGTCCAAACTTGGTTTCTATCTATAGTAGTATACTCTGGATGATGATGCGTGTGTCACTTTTACTCTTTTATCTAATACTATAAGATACAAAGGTGTTAACGACAAACTGAAAGAGGTGATTCTTCATATAAAATAAGAGAATTTCACGTGGACCTTGGGGAAAAGTGTATAGTTTCAAAGCTAGGGCTGTCCAAAATCGTAGAAAATTTGCATTTCAACACGCGTTATTTCGTATTTGAGAAAAAGTGCGTGGTAGTCCTTATCAGAGTAAAGGGACCTGCACATTAGGGTGCATCGAATTTCCATTTTTTTTAAATCAGCTTACCCTTAGTGATATTTTTTTGCGAAATGGGCTCCATATAACGTGTAAAAAATTGCAAGTCGATTGGTCAATATCTTTAGGTGCCACCAACGGCTGAAAATTTTTAAATTTTGTTAAAAAATAAATGTTATTTAAAAAAATGTAAAATATGTACTTTGATAAAATATGGTTATCCTATGTGGTTTTGTTTCTGTAAAAAGTATATACTTTACGTGCGAAAAATTTCAGCTTGATGAGTCAAGTCATTCAGGTGCCACTAGTGGCTTAAAAATATGGTCAAATGTGGTATAATATGGTCATTTCTGAAAATTAAGTTGCATTGTTTGTGATTCATCTGGATCGTTAATTACATAAGAACTATTTTGTTTTACATCTGCAGCTCTTTGCTTATTTCCAAAGGATGTGGCTGCAGTTTGAGGTCCGCCCAACTGTATATACTAATGTTGCATATGGTAATGCAAGTTCATATCGTTACTCTTTTACCTCAAATTGTTTTTGTATTAAATTCTGGTATGTTTTCTCTTGATTGAAGTGTTGCTAGGACAAATCTATGTCGTACTTCTTGCCCACATACCGCTGATATCACTTCTGTCACCAACTTCACCATTCTTTCTACAGCGCGAGTGAGGCAGGGTAAGGATGTAATAGATTCATCAGCCATTGGAGCCGTTTTTACATTTTCTCTTAGCTTCTGCAGGCTCAAGTGTTTTGTCAGTGGCGGTTCTTTCAGCGTGCATGTTGACCAATTAATCTTATCAACATAGTTTGTCGCTTCTAAGTTGATTTCAGGGACGACGAATTCTTGTACCGGTACGCGATCACCACATTGGGTCTTTTGTCTTGCTTTTAGGACTCTCCTCCAGCCAAGTTCTCGTACTTTAGCATCTTGGTCAGTCAACATTGATAGAAGTAGGTTCTCAGGATTGCCGTACCACGCATTTGTACGAATCACTGGATGAATTTTCCTGTATTTCGCTTCCATGTGGCGAGAAGTCGTGATAAGATGACACAAATGACGAGCTCCTTCTGCACACGATGGATTACGGATCACAGCAAACCAGAGTGGCGCGTAGACCATCATGATGTACTGGACGATGGTTTTAAGTTCATTAGTGGGTTCTTTTGTTCCTACGTACAAACGTAAGACTCTATTTAGCCATCTGGCTTGATGAGTTTTACCAGGCTTCATGTGAGCTAACCCAACGGGGCATTCTCCTGAAGAAACTGCTTGGCAGATATTCAGCAAATATTTTTGGTTCGTGCTTAACATCCTCAGTGAAGTTGAGGTCCCAGTCGACTGGAACGGGCTGAAAATTCTGGAGTGGCAACTCTTCGCAGGTTGGAAGTGCTGATCCTATTGGTTCTCTAAATGTATTTGGTTTAGTAGACTTGCCGTCTATGAATTCAATCAAATGTCAAAATGGGAGCTCATTCGTGTGTATCATACAGACGATTCTCTGAAGGGGTTCGTTCAGGAAGACTTCAATATATGCCATCGCACCATTCTTCCGACCAGTGTTGGTAGCTGTACCGTCGCAACCCAAAAAACCAGATCGGACAGCGGGATATTTTGATGAACAAAGAACTTTGTGATGGCAGCCCGTATGCTCTCTTCTCTTCCAGATGAAGGAGAGACGTGGCCAAGATAGTTCGATCCTGGCTCCTGTAGCAGAACGTAGTGATCTTTTTTCATTATTCGGTGGTTGATGCCGTCTTTAGTCTCAAGGATGAGAGTCTGATTCTTTCTTCCGTCGAAGTATAACGTTTTTACTTTGGTCGGTTCAAGCGATGCGCTCACCTCTTTAACGAAGGTGTTTCCTAAAGATTTCTTCTCTTTCCGAATCTTGCTTTTGTCGATCACCTTCTGCTTATGAACTGGGGTAACCAGTCCGATATCTGCCAAAAGTGACGAAGTGATAATTGCGGTCTGATATATTACATCTATATACTGCATTGGAGAATGTCAGCAATCTAACTATCATTTGTTTAGAAGGGCTAGTATTCTTTCTTTTAAGCGCAGGAAGAAACTCGACAGTGGAAACTGACTCTTCTCAGGATTCATTTTGTAAAGGTACACTATCGTTTTGTCTTCTGAAACTACTAATTTCATTGGGCTTTGGTTGAGTTTTCTGACCTCAATTTTTTCGCAATAAATGTTTGACACGTTTCTGTGTCTCCTGTCTATAAAATCCTGCCATACACATCTGTCGGGTGGTTCTCTGGTCAATTAAAAATTAAACCTTCAATTCAGGCACTTTCTTCTCTCTCGCAGAAGTGTAAGCAACCGTATCGATGCATTTGCAAGAAGCGATATCAAACAAAGTTTTGCTGGCGAACTCCTGGAATTCTGCAACTTTGGAAGAAACAAAGAAAAAAACGGGTTGTCCTTGAACTTTTGCAGCTGACGGATCTTTTTTTTTTTGATAATGCAAAATCAACACTATAACCCGTTGCTCGCTCAAAATAGTTGCACCGCTGATTGATGCATTTTCCCAAACTTGAATTACTTTCCTTACCATTGAATGAGCTAGCACCTTAGCAGAGTGATCCTTCTGAGATGCTGCTTCCCATTTCGTGTTCTCTCTTTCCGACAAGAATTGCTTAAGAACACCAGCGATTGTTGGAAGCTGATTAAAAGTGAATTCCACAGGGGATCCAATGACATTATGGACAAAGTTCCTTACATTCAAACGTGACTTCTTTTAGGCGACATCTTTACGGTCACTTGATAGTATATTCACCGAAAACAATTTTGAACAATTAGACACTTTTGTCAACGCAAGACCTCAACAAACTTGTCGCACCATTGGAATGACGAACTGACACATTCAATGACTGCCGACAAGCACAAGTAGGACGCAATCCTTCAAAAACGCACACAAATGCACACGTATTTTCACTTAAACACAATCAACAACGTAAACAGTTTCCACATCAAACACCATTTTTTCTGTCTAGAAAGTAACGGAAAATTACTCCTAATCTCATCTCCAGACACACTAACAAGGAGTCATTTTCTTTTATTTTCTCTCTCGATGCTACTCCACTTTTAATTTTACGACAAACTAGCTTTTAGGCGACTTCATTCTATGCAGTGCAGGTGTATTATCGAAATGAGTCTTTCTACAAAAATAATTACTTGTTATTTTTTTCGCGCTACGAAAATAAGCTGGACAACTACCGGTATGTGCCTTATTTGATAACATTCAATCTACTGTAAAGTCTTTTTTTTTTTTTTACCTTGATCGCCCCATTTTTTACCTAATTAGCTGTTTATAAGAGATGAAAACTCGATTTTTTTTTTACAAAACACTGAATAAAATATATTTTGGGGGGATTTGTCCAAATTTTAAGAAGCTGGTAGCACCTGAAGGACTTGACCGATCAAGCTGAAATTTTTTCACGTAAAATATGTACATTTCTACTAAATAACTAGTAAGGGTAAAATGTTTTCGTAAAAGTAAATATGTATAACATGTTTTTTTAAAAAATGTATTTCTTAACAGATTTTTGAAACTTTAGGCCGTTAGTGGCACCTAAAGAAATTAACTAATCGGCCTGCGATTTTCTATATGACATATAGAGACCATTTCGCAAAAAAATTTCGCTAAGGGTAAGCTGATTAAAAAAAAAGTGGAAATTCGATGCACCCTACTGCACATAGGCCATCCAAAAATACATGTTTCAGTAACGTGCAGTGGGTGCATAAGGGATTTCCCATAGGGCATAATGCTCCATGCTCCAAACAGAATGCTCTTACTTTAAGATGGTTTCAAAGTAGGGAAAAGGTAAGCCTTGGCAACAGTGAACGTAGAATGCTTTGGTGGGAAGTCGGAAATATTAGGAACTACCAGCACCATGGTCCCTCACGTTCGGAATAGCAAGTGCTGCGATGCTTTGTTTCACGCTTAGATGTGAAAAAAAAACGTGAAATATACAGTGACAAAATACATCGCAGCACGTGTTATTTCGAACACGAGGACCATGGAACAGACTGTTCCTAATACTTCCCCCCGAAGCATTCCATTTCCATTGCTGTCAAGGCTTATCTATTGCTTTTTTTGAACCCACCCTGAAATCAGAGCATGTATGAGAATTTCTGTTCGGAGCATATCTGAGAATTACGCCCTGTAGCAAATCCCTTGCGCTCCCATTGGACATGGCTGAAGCATTTTTGGTGTCGTATGTGTGACTTCTTTTACGTTAATATGCATAGCTGCTCCATGATTTAACAAATTTGAAGAGAAGAAATACAGTTTTTTCACAATTTGAACGGTTCTTAACTCTGAAACCATGAATTTTCCCCCATATGTTCATACAAACTTTTTTTTTTCTTATTTTGATGTGAGAAATCACTTCCTACAATTGAGTTGAGTTTAGTTTTAAGTTTTACGTTCCTTTCAGTTCACTTCTTACATTTTGTCGGTATAGTTCATTAACACCCTGTATATTCTAATTCCCATCCCTTTTCTTTCCTTCTAGGTCAAATATAAAACACGTTGAAACATGTGTCTAATTATTTTATATAATAATAAGTCCAAATATCAAATTTCACGTCTCGAGCCTTCAGAGATTCGGAGATATGAACATTTTAATGTAATAATTTTCACTTTATTTACCCCCTTTTTTGTCGAATTTCCCAAAATCCTTTCTTAGTACAGGGTGTCCAATATACAATGCAACACGGAGTCTGGGATAGTAGTAGAACTTTTGAACCTGAAGCGATATACAAATAATGGAATAAAGCTTTGTTCATGCATATATTTTTAAACTAGGAAGCAAAGATTGAAGTACACTGGGAACCACACAGTGTTGCCAGATGTAGCCTAGCCGAAGGTGTCAATATTTTTTTGCAAAACATGTAAATTGACTTATAACTCATAGTATGAATGTTCTGTCGTTAATTTTCAGTTTGTTTAGTTGGAGTAGCTTGGATTCTATGGAGCAGAGAAAAGAATTTTTCATTCCCACCAATAACTAACCGGGTGAGGACTCTATAAGGAGGAACTAGGGAAATCGTAGTTTTCATAAAGTAACACTCTGAATTGGCAACATTGCTGATGTTTCAGTGCATCAAAAGGTGTGTTAAGGATCTGTCTACATTATGCAATTCCTCAAAACAATGAAAAAGAAACTTTGAAATTATCATGAAAAAACTTTTACTTACATGCAGTGTTGGGCAAAATCAATTGAAATCAATTGCAATTGATCAATCAATTGAAAGTAATTGCTCTGAAAATCAATTGCAATTGATTTCAATTGCAATTGATTTCAATTTGTAATTGACAATTAATTTCAATTGCAATTGAATTCAATCATAAAATTCGCAATTAAATTTTCGTCAATTGTTAATTGTTAATTGGTCACTAGGCAATTGAAACTTTTAATTGTTAACTGTCAATTGCAAAGGGTGCAATTGAAACATTCAATTGTTAATTGCAATTGACAATTGAAACTTGTAATTGTTAATTGCAATTGAAATCAGCAATTAAAACTGAAGATAAGAAGATATGTGTATATTGTATTGTCCACTTGTTACTGTTTTACATATTTCAAATAAGGTACTTATAAGAAATGCTGGATAACTACCATCCCTTCGCCCCCTAGGAAGAAAGCCGTGAAACTAAGTATTTTTTAAATATATTATGTTTATGGTTGTATCCCCCTCGAAAGAACTCTATATGCCCGTCATGCACACAATAGGAATGAGCACGAGCGAGTTCGAGCGAGTTTTCTTTAAGTTCGACTCGAGATCTCGGCTCGAAAAATTTCCCCCAACTCGACTCGAATTCGGATCGAGTTTCCAGTCGAGTCGAGCCAATTCGAGCTAAATCCTTTGTGTAGTTGCAAGTACTACTATCTTCAAGTATCCTACATAGACAATATAATTATCAATGATACTACTACTACTATTATAACTAATTATTATTATAACACCGTGTACCTGTATAAACATGGAATATAGGCGGTTTGTATCGGAATACTAAAAATTAGTTAACTGTCGATCTCGGTAGTCAAGAAATCTTCAGGAGGCAAGGACATCGGGCACGAGGTTCTTGGTTTGAGTTCAGGAGGAGCAAGTATTCGGGCTCGAGCCAAAAATTGTTAGAAGTTATGGGACTCCAGCCAAACATGTTTAAAACTGCTCGACCCGGGTTTAGGGTTGTCAACAACTCAAGCGGCTCGCTCACAGCTCATTCACTTATCGAGCCGAACCGAGAAGTGAGCCGAGCCAACAGCTTATCCAACCGAGCCAGCTCGAGCCGAAGGCTCACACGAGCCGAACCGAACCGATCTGATTGCTTACCCCAACCGAGCCGGTTCAAGCCATTGGCTCAATTGAGCCCAGTCGATGGGTAATCCCAACCAAGCCAGCTCAAGCTGTACGCTCAGTTGAACCGAGCCGAGCCGGTTGACATCACTATTCCGGTTGGGCTTCTACTTTGGCTAAAAAATTGGACCGTGCAGTTCTTAGCCTTGATGGTAAGAACTACAAAAATGATATGAAATCTTTAGTTTTACGTCGCATGCTTATGCCGCTTAGGCTAAAGGAGACGGTGATGATGGGAAATGAATGACATGAAGAAAGTGGGAGGAAACGGGAGAACCCCGAGAAAATTCACGAGCACGGTGTTTGTCCACCACAAAGTCCAAACTGCGCGAGCTGGGATCGAACCAGGGACCTCAAGCACCGGAGGTGAACGCTCTACCACTGACCCACCGCACCCCCTGGTAAGAACTACAGTATATACTTATATTGGTGCTCACGGCGTCATTAACTTGTTCCACCACCAACGAATTTCGAGGTACTTTGTTTTGCATCCTTTGTGCGTGTTTTGTGTCGCTTTGTGCGCCTATTCCCACATTTTGTGCATCACCGGAAGTGGGTCAAAATAGGCCTACAAATATGGCGGAACAAATTATTGCTCTTCCGCCACCAATGAATTTCGAGATCGTTTCCTTCACATCGTTTTGTGCCGTTTTGTGCGTCATGGGAAGTGGGTCAAAATGGGCTTCCAAGATGGGACGAAAATGACCAAGAATTCCGCTACTATCGAATTTCGAGGTCGTTAATTTCACACCGCGTACCCTTTTGTGCCTATTTCGACGTTTTGTGCGTCACTGGAAGATGGTCAAAATGGGCCTCGAAGGTGGGACGAAAATGACCCACTTCTCCGCCACTAAAGAATTTCGAGGTCCTTCATTTTACATCGACTACTGAATTTTCGTGCTGTTTCGTGCCCCCATTTCCACGTTTCGTGCGTCACCAGAAGTGGGTCAAAATAGGCTTCCAAGATGGGACGAAAATGACCCACTGTTCCGCCACTATCGAATTTCGAGGTCGTTAATTTCACATCACGCACCCTTTTGTGCGCGTATTTCGACGTTTTGTACGTCACTGGAAGATGGTCAAAATGGGCTCGAAGGTGGGATGAAAATGACCAAGAGTTTCGCCACTATTGAATTTCGATATCCTTCCTTTTGCATCGACTAGTGGATTTTCGTGCCGTTTCGTGCCCTTATTTCCACTTTTAGTGCGTCACCGAAAGTGGGTCAAAATGGGCTTCCAAGATGGGACGAAAATGACCGAGAGTTCCGCCACTATTAAATCTCGAGGTTGTTAATTTCACATCGCGTACCCTTTTGTACGTCTATTTCGACGTTTTGTGCGTCACTGGAAGACGGTCAAAATGAGCCTCGAAGGTGGGACGAAAATGACCCACTGCTCCGCCACTACCGAATTTCGATATCCTTCCTTTCGCATCGACTACTGAATTTTCGTGCTGTTTCGTACCCCCATTTCCACGTTTCGTGCGTCACCAGAAATGGGTCAAAATGGGCTTCCAAGGTAGGACGAAAATGACACACTGTTCCGCCACTATCGAATTTCGAGGTTGTTAATTTTACATCGCGTACCCTTTAGTGCGCCTATTTCGACGTTTTGTACGTCACTGGAAGATGGTCAAAATGGGCCTCGAAGGTGGGATGAAAATGACCAAGAGTTTCACCACTATTGAATTTCGATATCCTTCCTTTTGCATCGACTAGTGGATTTTCGTGCCGTTTCGTGCCCTTATTTCCACGTTTTGTGCGTCACCGTAAGTGGGTCAAAATGGGCTTCCAAGATGGGACGAAAATGACCAAGAGTTCCGCTACTATGGAATTTCGAGGTCGTTAATTTCACATTGCATACCCTTTTGTGCGCGTATTTCGACGTTTTGTGCGTCACTGAAAGACGGTCAAAATGGGCCTCGAATGCGGGACGAAAATGACCCACTGCTCCGCCACTACCAAATTTTGTGGTCTTTCCTTTCGCATCGACTAGTGAATGTTTCGTGCCGTTTAGTGCCCTTATTTCCACGTTTTGCGCGTCACCAGAAGTGTGTCAAAATGGGCCTCTAAAGTGTGACCAAAATGACCCATTGTTCCGACACTATCGAATTTCTAGGTCGTTTCTTTTGCATCGTTTTGTGCCTATTTTTTAAAAAAGTTTCATGTACCTATTTCTTCGTCTTGTGCGTCAGTGAGTTAAACAGG
Source organism: Thermobia domestica (assembly GCF_964235325.1). Taxonomy (NCBI): domain Eukaryota; kingdom Metazoa; phylum Arthropoda; class Insecta; order Zygentoma; family Lepismatidae; genus Thermobia; species Thermobia domestica. The sequence goes on along the minus strand of NC_137465.1, from coordinate 228,200,832 downwards.
CCTTTAAAGTGGGAGTTAAATGGCTCACTGTTTCGCCACTATCGAATTTCGGGGTCCGTTCTTTCGCATCGTTTAGTGTCTGTTTTGTACGTTTTGTACGTCACCAGAAGTGTGTCAAAATGGGCTTCCAAAGTGTGACGAAAATGACCCACTTCTCCGTCACTACCGAATTTCGTGGTCCTTCCTTTCGCATCGACTAGTGAATTTTTCGTGCAGTTTCGTGCCCTTATTTCCACGTTTTGTGCGTCACCAGAAGTGTGTCAAAATGGGCCTCCAAAGTGTGACGAAAATGACTCACTCCTCCGCCACTACCGAATTTCGAGGTCCTTCCTTTCGCATTGACTAGTGCCTGTTTTGTTACGTTTTGTGCCCCTATTTCCACGTTTTGTTCGTCACCAGAAGTGTGTCAAGATGAGCCTCCAAGGTGTGACGAAAATGACCCACTGTTCCGACACTATTGAATTTCTAGATCGTTACTTTCGCATCGTTTAGTGCCCCCCTTTTTTTTAAAAAAAAAAAGTTTTCTGCGCCTGTTTCTTGTCTTGTGCATCACCCGAGGTGAATTAAACGGGGCTTTAAAGTGGGAGTTAAATGGCTCACTGTTCCGCCACTATCGAATTTCGGGGTTGGTTCTTTCGCATCGCTTAGTGTGTATTTTGTACCGTTCTGTTCGCCTACTTCCACGTTTTGAGCATCACCAGAAATGCGTCAAAATGGTCCATCAATGTGTGAGAAAATAGAGCCATTGTTCCGCCACTATCGAATTTGGAGATCGTTTCTTTCGCATCGTATAATGCCTGCTTTGTACTGTTTTGTGCTCCTATTTCCACTTTAGTGCGACAACGAAAATGGGTCAAAATGGCCTACAAGTATAGCGGAATAACTTAATACTGTTCCGTCACCATCGAATGTCGAGGTCGTTTTCTTCACATTTTTTATGCATGATTTGTGTCGCTTTGTGCATCAGTGGGAGAGGGTCAAAATGGACCTTGAAAGTGGAATGGATATGTATTTTTCTGCCATATTTGTAGGTCGTCTTTGACCCACTTTCGTTGGCCTACAAAACGTGAAAATATGCGCAGAAACGGTAAAAACATGCACCAAACAATGCGAAAAAGCGACCTTGAAATTCGATACTGGTGGGAGAGTGGATCATTTTTCTTCCCACATTGAATGCCCATTTCGACCACTACCATTGATTCACAAAACGTGGAAATAGGCTTACAAAACGGCAAGATGATGTGAAGGAAACGACCTCGAAATCGTTCCTGACGGAACAGCATTAACTTATTCCGCCATATTTGTAGGATAACATTGACCCATTTCCGGTGACGCAGAAAACGAGGAAATAGGCGCACAAAACGACACAAAAAAATTCCATGTAATTAAGCTAAATTTCCATTTAAGTTTGTAAGCTTAATTATATGGAAAATTTTATACATTTTTCCTTTACGTTGGTCTACTTTACGTTGATTTGGGACTTTTAAATTTTATTCAGTTTTCCACTGAAAAGTATCTATAATTCAACAAGGAAATAATTATTAATTATAATTATTATCTATATAATTGAATTCATTGTAATTTGTTCCATAACAAACACTTTACCATTTCGTACTAGCTGTTACGCCCGTTCTTCGCATGGATCAGATAAAATATCAATGTAAACGAACTGAACAACGGGAGAACAATTAAGAAACATTTCTAAAATTGGATATATTTTGTGTGAATATATATCCAACAACGTGAATGTGTTTTCATTGGGAAGGCCGATGGGGGCTGAATTTGAACGTATACACTATCGGGGGTGTCACTATACGTCTGAGCAACCCCAATAAATATGGATTCGACACAAATTCTACTACTTTTACATGTCCCGGTGAAAAACCCCTCAGACCCCCTAGGTTCGTATTGTGAAAAAATTTCCTCTGGCCCCCACTAACCCCCAACCAATACCGCGAAAACTATGAATGTGACACTAACATCTGCCATTTTCTACTACTTTTTACATTTGCCGGTAAAAGTTCCTATAATCCTCTGGTTCCAATTTTGAAAAAAAAAACAATGCCTCTGGCCTACAGCCGATGGAGGCTGTATTTGGAAGTCAACGCCTGTGGAAGTATCACCATTCATCTCAGCGACAGCGAAAACTATGGATTTGACACTAATATCGGTCACTTTCCATTATTTTTACATGTCTCGCAATTCCCCATCCCCGGTGACTCCCGGCCCGCATTCAATGGTGGCTAAATTTGAAAATCATCGCTAATGAAAGTATCAGCATTGATCTCAGCCACCGCCAAAACTACGGATTTGACATCGGTCAATGTGGATTATTTTTACATGTCTCGTGATCCACTTTATAATGCCCCCCTTTCTTAGCTGATGGGGGCTAAATATGAAAGTAAACGCGGTCTTGAGTTTCACCATTGAGCTCAGCTATCCCGAAAACTATGGATTTGACATTAATATCGGTCATTTTCGATTATTTTTACATGTCTCGGAATTCCCCCCTCTGGTGACCCAAGGCCCGCATACAACGGTGGATGAATTTAAAAGTCATCGCTAATGGTAGTGTCGTCATTGATATCAGCAACCGCGAAAACTATGGATTTGACACTAATATAGGTCATTTTGGATTACTTTTACGTTTCGGTATCCCCCCCCCCCCGTTGACCCACGGCCCGCAGCCGAATACGGTGAATTTGGAAGTTAATGCGATCGGAGTTCCACCATTGATCTCAGCGACCGCGAAAACTATGAAATCGACACTGATATCGTTCTACTTTTACATGTCCCGTTAAACGCCCCCCTGAGACACCCTGGTTCGAATTTTGTTGAAAACGCTTTGCCTTGGTGTGGGACCTAGACCTAGATATCTTTGACCAAAATTTGGTAACTCTCGGTCGACTTTTCTGGTCCCCAGGCCGGTCCCGGTAAACGTCCCCTGGAGACCCTCTAGTAAGGAATTAAAAAAAAGTCTTCGTCTTGGTCTGGGGCCTAGACCAAGCTACCCGTGACCAAATTTTGAAAAGTTTCGGTCCACTCGTCTCGTCCCCAGGCCGCACAAAGATAGACAGACAGACACACGAACAAACTATTTTATTTATATTAGAAAGGTCAGATCCGCCGTTATTGTATTAGTGCGGTGCTTGAGCGATTGATCGTAGAAATTCAAACTCCGATGAGTGATAATTTCATAGGCTTGTTTTATTACAAGTTTAAACTCTTTAGTCAGTAGAGAGGAGGGCGTGAATCATGGGTCAGAGTTGATGACAATGGGTTTTGGTGGGTCTGTGGGTCACAGTGGGTAAGAGTGGTTTATGGTGGGTGGTGGGTCAGAGTGGGTCATGGTAGGTCGTGGGTCACGATGGGTGGTGAGTCAATTGGTCGTGGCTTAAGTTTTCATTGCCCCACGCCCTCTCTGAACTACAGTGTTGAAAATTAATCAGTGAAAATCAATTGCAATTGATCAATCAATTGAAAGTAATTGCTGTGGAAATCAATTGCCAATTAATTTCAATTGCAATTGAATTACAGAATTCAATTGCAATTACTTTCTACTGCAATTACTTTCAATCAATTGATCAATTGCAATTGATTCTCCTTTTTCAATGGTCAACTGCAATTAACAATTAACCATTACTTATTTCAATTGTTAATTGCAATTAACAATTAAATTTACAGATTAATTGTTAATTGTTAATTCAATTGAAATTTGCCCAACACTGCTTACATGCACCCTGCAAGACTGCTATTCTGTGGGACTACTTAAAGCAAAAGATATACAAGAACAATTTTCGAACTATACAAGACCTAGAAACGAACATTCGCAGTGCCATTGAGAATATTAACACTTCTACTCTTCGTAAAGTTGCTGCCAACATGGTGGATCGTGTGACCCAGTGTTTGAATCAAAACAGGGGACACTTCCAGCATCTGCTGTAGAGCTGATAACTCATTGGGTGGTAGTAGCAGTGTTGCCGAGTGCATGCAATTAAAAGTTTTATCTGCAGTATACACTTTTCGTGTTATCGTTCTCAGAAAGAAACACTACACCATTTGTTAAACAAAGTTTGACTACAGCAATCGATGGTGTAATGGTAGCGTGCTAAACTTCCAAATGGAAAATCTTGGTTCTATTCCCCATCAGGTAGTATCATCTTTTCGCATAAAGTAATGGCTACAAACAGAGATTCATCTTCTCATGGAGAACTTACAAGACATCACTGCCGATAATTAGAATAAACAGTGTATGTGCGTTCTACATCATACACTGCAATGATAAGTATATTTCAAATTTATATTCGTCCCCCTCTCTCTCTTTCTTGACGTTTCCCTATCCTGTCTTTGCATCTTTTCCCCTCTCTCTCTTTCACACACACATACACGCACTTCATGTTCCAAAGTTAAAACGGAGCAAGAGCTCGATATACCTGGTCAGAAGAATCTAATTAACTGGGAACTTCGGCGTCGTATTTTTCGTGCTCTGGGGATAACATCTCCAGTTCTGGTCACATCTGACAGAAATACTGTTTAAACGCAAGGGAATAAGTAAAATTTCTTTTTAATCCTCTGGGTAACCGAGTCTCAGTCGAATTACCGGGTCACTACGGATTTGAATCCTCGACTCAGTGGTGGTCTATAATCTAACAACATCATCCGACTGACACGATGATCCGCTTGAGCTCTTAGCGTGTTCATTCCATTTGTACAAATTACGTTATATCCGGAAGAGATAAAATCAATGCTGGATGTTCGGAACAGATACATATTCGGAAAAGACTAGAAAATGGTAACCTTTTTGGTTATTTGAAAACAAAATTTTATTTATACTAGTTCGACACAAAATTTGTTTCCATCCTATAACTCAATGTGTTTTATTCACGTTGACATTTAAAACATGCTCCATCTATGAGGAACATAAACTTTTCCTTTCGAACATTTGTAACTTTTCATTATGATACAATTTGGGCTTTTAATATAGGGTATTTCTGATAGAAATTTAGCAGTAAAATAGCACTCTTCAGTTTTCTCTTTCTTTCTTTCTTTTTCTTTTCGTTTTTTTTTCAGTTTGCATTAGTAGTCTAAAATGGAAGATATGACCAATGCTATCTACTGGGTATATTAGAATGTATTTTGGATCAGTACGTCCAATGAACACTACCGAATTTGCAATCGAACCTCGCGGAAACAAAGCATGGTTAAACTTTTGACATTATCCTAGATGTATCTGGAGATATACAGTTCTACTGGAAATTGAGTATGCTTTCCTTTATGAAAGTGACATAATGAATGTTTAAAGCATCCTCTATATATTCGAATAGTTGTGAAAAAATATGTAAAAACAGACGTTATTTCTATAGTACTGTTGAATTTCTGGAAACGGAACTTTAATGTTCTTTTCTTACTACGTTTGAATTCCACAGTTTTATCTGTTCTCCCTTTTCTTCTTCTCCTCTTCTCTCCTCCCCTCTCCTCTTCTCTCACTGCCTCATTTTTGAATCTCTGTGTAATAGACATTCATTGGTTTCAATTTTTCATTGTGTGTGTTTCAGTTTCTCCTTACATCAACTTATGAATCTTGTTTCGTCTCGGTTTTGTTATTTCATTTTATCGAAACTAATACATGTGTAGTTTGAAATCAGAATTGCGCTCATGTTGTTAGCTAATTTTATTATGGGAGAGAAGAAAGGAAGAGAGAGAGGGGATCTATTTATCTGATACGATTATGGGATAAGAAGGTATATGTTGGGTGGCCTAACAGCACGGCGTTAACTGTCGCAATTTTTTAATGCAGAGTGTACCTTTTCATTCCCTTCTAGGTCAAATATCGAAAAACGCTGACAGGCATGTCTAATTATTTTAAGTCCATATACCAAGGTTCTACCTGGTTTGCCATAAGCTCAAGCCTGTGTCACGTGATTAGGTCAAAAGTCACGCTGTGTACTAAATCGAGTCATGAGATTCGAAATCAAAATGTGAGATATTTCAAGCACGTAACCTCCGCATGGGGCGCCCTGGGTAATTCGAAGAAGATACATATACTTTATCATTATTATTGATTTTACTCAAACAACTTGACTTTTGACAATGTTCTATCCATATTTACTTTACTTATTATATATCATTTCTAAACTCTTAACTATGTGTTCGCAATAAACTTTCAATTAGCCATCTCCTTATTACAGTTTTTGAGATATGTAGACGACTTCATTTTTTCATTGATTTTCTATTGACTTGACTTTTCCATATTTCGTGCTTTTTTAAACTATGTTCTATTCATTTTAGGACAATTTCTTTTGTAAATGTAGAATCCACATAGTCTGTTCTATATTTATTCTAATTTTCAGTCATCTCCCTCTTTAGATTTTTGAGATAAGTGGTGGAATTATTTGTTTTCCATTGATTTTTCGTTGATATTAATGTTAATGTTTCGTGCTTTTTGACTATGTCCCATCCATTTTGGGACAATTTACTTTTAAAATATAGAATCTACATAGTCTCTTCTATATTTAAACTGAATTTCAGCCATCTCCTCCAAAATCTGTTTACATCTTTGAAATCGGATAGGCCCTTTCATGTCTCTAAAGTTCAGATGTTCCGAGATATGCACATTTCAATATAATAATTGCAACCTTTCTTCCCCTTCCTAAATCCTAGAATAGTTTAAGCTGTTTAGCCTTGGTGTTGATCAATCAATCAGTTAGGCAGCCAGGACTTCTTTTGTATATACAGATTATGGTAAATGTATTAACTATGTTTTTAGTAATTTGCCTTGAAATGTCAATGGGAGCTTAGCGAGGGAAAAACCTTTTCTAAATAATGCATATTAATTCACAAACGAAAAGTGCAATCGAGTGGCTCATCGTTATTTCTGTTAATTTTTCTTGCTTGTTGTCTGCATCATCTTTTATCCAGTGTAAGCTAAGAAAATCTTTTATTTTATCTATTGTAAACGTAACTTATATTTTATCTAGTGTAAACATGAATCTCAAGGAGTTCATCTATCCCCCCTCGCCCATCTGATCCACTGCTAGTCACTACGTATACCTCGCTATAAAACATGTGATTTCGACAGTAAATGAAGTTTTGCAATTCTATTCCTTTCTGGTACCCTTGACCTTTGCCAATTCGCTTCAGAATAATGTCCTCTTCCTAAATGATTAGATATGTATTTCAGTTCTACGGTAAAGTATTTGCTTGATAATCTAGTGATACACCTAGCGTGTGTTCGAATCTTGTTCCAACCAAACTGACTTTTTATCTTCATAACTATAAATTCTTCCTCAATACAAACTAAGAAGTGAAAATGATTTGCTTATTTTTACAATACATATACGTAGCTTTCAAGCTCAAGATACAAATGTACGGAAACTTAAACATAAAGTTAATCAGATTCAAGCGCCTATACTCTTAAACAATGCTACGACGTGATTCAGCGAGCAAATTTAAATACCACTTCATTCTTATAGCAGTTACATGTGGTTCAAACTGCCGTGATGATTAAACTAAACACTCTTGGGGTATTATAGACATGCAGTTAATTTAACTATCATTCAAAACGTCACCTTTTTTTCTTATGTAACTTACCTTTCTCAAAACTACGTCAGAAACGTTATTGTCTCAGTATTTCAAACTTTCGATGATATATCGTGGGGAAGAGAGTAACTTGCACTCTTAGACAGTCAGTTGATCTTTCTCGGTACTCCGAGAATAGTTCAATATATAAGGTAAAGAAAAGTAATAAAATAATCTTCCTACCGCAATTTTTTAAATAATTGTTACACTTACTTTCGATCTCTTCATACTTGGTTCAGTAGCGTTCCACTTTCTTTATCCTCTCGCAGAACTTGGAATACTCAAGACTTTGACAGTACGCATTTAGAACGGTGATCACTTGATAGGAAAATGTTATTCCCACGAGCCAGATTTTGAAATTCGGGAATAAACATAAATCAGAAGGCGGCAAATCAGTAGCCTACGTTGGATGAGGTAGCAATTCAAATCTTAATTCGTACATTTCTGTTATGGTGACAGCACGTGTGCGTCACTTAACTGAAAAAGAGCTTTTGTGTGCTAATATGGGTCAATTTTTCTTGCAGCTCTTTGCCCAAGCGTGTCGTGTTTGGTTTCGTTTGGTTTGTTTGGATTTTGTAGACAGGATCCCACTTTACGCTGTAGATCTCGTCCATCATTATTGTACTGTTACATAAGGACAATAAGCGCAAACAAGCAAACAAACAAACTTAATTGCGTGCAAATGAAAGGTGAAACCACAATTTGGACACTATATTACAGTGGGAATTTTGTTATTTATTATTTTTATTTAGTACTCTTCGTGTTCACACATTCTTTAGAGTTCTCCTTCCTACGGACTCAATTTCAGTACACACAAATGTCTACAAAAGGTTCCCTTAAAGCTGTGTTGTGGATTTTGGCATAGTAATTTTCTTTAACGCAAGTGCCTTTCTTTTTCAATGTGATTTTCGCTTTCAAAATAAATAAATATTATCCTTGTATTATATTCTAGTTTATCGTAAATGTAGTATTAAAAATGAATAAACTTACGATTGAAATGAGGGTTTGAACCGGACTTCCTGTTTGATAATCGCACATCCTATCGCTATGCTAGTTTAATTCAAGACTTAAAACCAAGTGTAACAATGTAACTAGTATACAGAAACCTTGTTTGCCTTCACGAAAATAAACCACATAGCTCAAATCTACATAACAGAAGTAATACTTACAATGTAACCTGATTCTCTAGATATTACAACTCATCATAACTGTAATAGAAACAGTTAAAGACAATATGTAAATCAATGTGAAAATGGGAACACGATTGGTCTCGCACGTTGTTTATCTCTTACTCTTTAGTATCTACTGAACCGAAAGTTCACTTTGTTGCTAAATCACTTGACCTCATGTTCAACCCTCTTCACCTGAACGTCGAGGATCTCAAGTTGAAATCACTATCACACCACTTCCACTTTTCTCCACAACGTTGCAAATTTACTAAAACGAAATATTTAGCTATCATATAAATTATCACTAATGGATGCTGTGAGGTCTTCCGTTTAAAGGGAAAGATCTGCAAAGATGGTTGCAATGCTAAGCGAGTCACAGTGTAATTTATTTCAGTTTTAATTGGTCCTATCAACATGTTTACATCTCAATTTCTGGTCTTTTTTTTTATATATATATATATAATACTGAATATCTGTGAGTATTTCCTTAACTACTATTAATATTTCCTCAATATGCGTGCATGCATGGAAGAGTGTTTGACGGAAGATGAACGTTATGCAGTTTTAGATTACAAGCGGAGAGGATAAAATATAAGAACCAATGCTAGAATTTCATTGCTTTTCTCGTAGAAAATTAAAGACACATGACTCTGGTAGAAGAGAGAACGGAGGGAAAGAGAGGGAGAGAGAGAGAGAGAAGAGGGGGTGTTATGACGTCAGGGCCTAAAATTCAACGAAATCACAGCTCCACACTGGTAAAAATTTTATATAGTATAGAAAAACTACTTTAGTCAGCATTTGTTTTGACATATAATCAGTGTTCTGTCCAGTACAACATGTTACCAGCGACCAAAAAATATTATTATTATTATTATTATTATTATTATTATTATTATTATTATTATTATTATTATTATGTAGGAAAATTTTGGCATCTAGAGCAAACAAAAGGCACATTAGGATACATATTTAATTGTATTGTTTTAAACGATAAAATACAGGAAACAAACCGGTAAGAAAAATAGTCACACTGGAAGAAAAAAGTAACTTTTTCTTATATAAGAATTTCACCGTCATTTTTCCGTGATCATCACGCTGTCTCATTCTGTTTTCTGCCGAGGCAAATACACCGTTATACCAGGGCTGTTCCTTTGACTTCCTACCAACTTCAAAACGCCAGCCATTTCATAACAGCAGGGATTGGGCTAAAATCTTCCAACGGACCCTTATTTATATTAACGTGAAGGTAATTTTCACAGTAGTGGGAGCCAAAGAGAGTCTGTTATCTGTTTTCAATATGTTGTCACTTATAAGCCTTTCAACATCGAAAGAAGATGGTTTCGAAGCAACAACTCGGGCTAGACTTGTTGACAGAGCATTGCAATGAGCACTTTCAGGCCCATTGCTAGTTGCTTATATATATATATATATATATATATATATATATATATATATATATATATATATATATATATATATATATATATATATATATATATATATATTGAAGGTATATAATATTCATATTTTTCTTTAATTATTAATGCATATATAATTAGGTTAAGAACCAGCGCTGGTAAAATTATTGTAGATTTGGTATATGTCTATTAATCTTTATATAAATTTATATATTTCATGTGTGCATTTATGTATGTTAATCTTGAAAGTTATTCTTTTCAGTTTCAGAAAAATAATTCCAAGTAAGGCTAAAGTTTAGTAGCTAGCTAGTTCAGATGGAAACACTGTTAAGCTCAGCGACAATATCTTCTCGCCGTTGCGGAGAGGGGGAAGCTGTTAAATTCGTATATAAGTAAGAAGGGAAATAGCAGCGGAGAGGCAGATTTTGGATTCTTTTGGTAGAGTGGAGACGGAATTTCTTGCGGGAGGAGCTTTCGTGCTCCTTGGACCTCTTTTTGCTTCGTGAGTTTTCTTTTTCAGTCAGAGCAGGGGTACAGCCGAAAGTGATGGCTGTGTTTAGGGTCAACCTTTAGACTTGTTTAGCGGAATACGAATCGGAATATTTAAGTTCTGGTTGTATGTCCATGGGTTTATAGTCTAAAGATAGGTTCGATTCCCGATTAGGTAATTTTATTGAAATGAATTTTAGCAGGGATCTTTAGATCTATTGTGGCAACGTTCCTTCCGAACGCTGTCCGTTTGCAGAAATTTTCTTTCTTTTGATTTTTAGGGAAGGCTGTTGCTATGGCAACCGAGCCGGATAAGTAATATATTTTTTTTCCTCGGTTAGTTGTATTTGATTAGCCGATTAAATTTTTTCACAGCTGATTCCTCACATAAGGGGATGGTAGGCTGTTGTTTGTTTTGATTTTTATTCCTACTACCGAGCCTGAGTGGAGGTGCTTTATTCCTAAATGAAGGAAATTTCCCTTTCCCTTTTTTTCCTTATTAAAGATTGTTAGCTAGTTATTTCCTTAAGGGTTGTCCAATAAAGAGCAATTCCTGAATTAGGGATTTAGGCCAAACAGTACTCAGAATGTTGGGTCTGTCTTTAGAGTATGCGAGGTTCATGATGGCTTGTACGAGAACGCATGTTCAGAACCTCTCTTAAAAAATTTTTAGTTAATCTTTAAATGAAGCTTCATGTCCGAAGCGTACTGTAATTTAAGGTTTTAAAAAGGCGGGGGCCCCTGGGTCTAGAGGTGTACCTAAGAAATATTTTTTTTTTAAAGAAATCAGTTTTCGTTAAGAATCATTAATTTCCCAGAGGTTTTTTTTTTTTAATTTTAAATAAACTATAGTCTACTTTAAAAAGTCTGATTGATATAAAATTCCCTGAACCTTGGGTATTAATATTAAGTTTATTGTTTGCTAGTTACCTAAACAATTAGTAAACAAATTTATTTATATTATGTGAGTGTCTCATGAATTAAGTTTCAGGTTTAGAAGCGAAATATAAGATAGTAAAAGAAACATACTATATCATATAAGAGTTAAATAGAGACTACCACAGCATGAAATGACTGATTTCCACAGATTTTCATGAGAAGACTTTTAGCGTCCAAACCTTTCAACATACTGCACGATGATGCCTCTCTATATTGCATTGCGAACTGCAATCTGTATCAGGACAAATAACTTTGTGGCATTCTCTTAGGGCAATCATCAGTTACATCCTCTTGCAAAACACGCAAAGGCTCCAAAGCAACAATACTGTCTTCATACAGCAAACGCTGACTAATAAAGTTAATTATGGAATCCAGGACTTCGTAGCGTACTACAGTAAAATCTCTTTTCTCCCTGACATATTTGTTATGGGATTTATTGCAACGTGTGTTACGATGAAGTTGAATACCATGTAATGAGTATTGTATTTCTCCGTTGACGTTCTCTTGCATACGTTCGTTTAAAAACGTTTCTTCCCACCCGCCTAACAGAGGTTTCTTTTTCATACTCTCCAATTGTGCTACAGTTCTATTTTTATTTGTTATTATGTCCAAAAGAAACATTTCATCACTCTCAAACTTGTGCTGGCAGTTCTTGAAAACATATAGAGCGTATGTCTCAAGACACAGAAGATGAAGGCGATCTACTTCTATCCTTTTACGCAGATGACCATTGGCTTCATTACATCCATGGCTTTCCGTTTGCAATTAAAGGCAGCTTGGATACCATTCTTTTTTAGAAGAGTAGTGAGCATACTGAATGAAAATTCTGTCCACCTGACGTCAAAATATTCTGAGTAGTGCAAAACTTCTAAGTTATTTTCTGAAGCTACCATCGTTAAACTTTTCGTTCGCTGCCCTGAAGAGTGATAGAAAGCACACAGTTCAGATGCTGCTTGTATGACAGATGAAACTTCTTGGACATTCTTGGTGACATCTTTTCATGCTAAATTAATGCTATGGGCAGCACATCAAATTGCGGATGCGATGCGGATACGCATCAAATTGCGTTAATACGTGAAACGAATAAAAATACTCCGAGTTGGTGAAGTACTTCTCCACTGACAAGACCATGTACTCTTTTACCCAACATGCGTAACTCGGCCCAAATTTACTGCGTTATAGGCTACTGCCTACTGTACCTGTTCATACTGCTGACTGTGAGCGCGATTTCTCAAAACCGGGTAATATTTAGTCAGTAATGGGTGCCCACACTAAGAAATTCCTGGAGGGATCCCTGTATAATTTTACTGAGGCTTTGAATTCCAATGTTCCATATAAAAATAAATAGACCTAATGTCCAACGCCCAGCAACATGGAAAATTGAATACCCTATGCTGCTTGTAGGCACAAAGTACCGGTAAATCAACTAGACGAGAACCATGTGTTAGGTGTAGTGTCTGCAGGCATAAAGACGAACTAAAGGAACATTGGCTTACCTTTTGTTTCTTTATTTCCTTCCTCTGTTCCATTTTCGTTATCGTTTCTAAAGCAATCAAAATACCTTACCAAAGACAACACAGCAGCATCGTCACCAAACAGCGAACGCTAATCTATAGAAAAAGAATTAACCCGGGCCGAGATTTTTTCCCCATGAAACTTACGAACGGATAATATTTTCTGGGTTATGATTGGTTGTTGAGAGTCTACCTTGCTTCGGCTAAATTTTTGGCGGTTATTGATGTATGTTATCTCTGGTAGTACATATTTCTATAACGGATTCAAAGGATCACGTAATTTTTATCTACAAAACAACACATTTCATTATATCGGAAAAGTGTAATGTCCTATTGAAACAACAGATAAACGTGTAGTTAGTTGCATATTTTAATACTATATGAATGCAACCGAAAACGTTTCAAAACTAAATATAGTTAAAAAGTTCCTTCACCTCAAAATTGGCAATGGTTTTCCCTGCCATCTAGGAGACACGTATACGTATTAACTCTGGCTTAATATCATATACTGGCAGTTATATGGAATTGAGTAACCCATTGCATAATGAATGTATTGAATCAGTAATACTTAGTTTGACACACTAAACGCGTTTAAATGCATAATCCGAGAAAAGTAAGGTACTCACATTAATACCACTCCACACTTTAAGAATTACAGTTCCACACTCCTTTCCTACAGTTCCACAAAGTGTGGAGTACTCCACTCAATTTTAGGCCCTGTATGACGTTGCGTAACACACGTCTCAACTTTTACCTTTCTATCTTCTTTCCTCTTCTATGTGACTATTCTTCCTATATTATTTTCTAATTATTATCTACTATGATATAATTTCATGTAACGTTTTCAACAATAGATATGTATTAGTACTAGAACATGACGAATTATCTTCAAGGATTATTAGGTTTTCGAGAATGCTCAACTTATTTCTCCCAGAATTTACAACTAAACAATTTCTTCCTAAACAATTTAGAAATAACTACTGTACATATTTGTTTCACACCTATATGCTATGCAACCAACCACACTTATAGCTTGGGCGGACTGTATAACCCATAGGATAAGGCGAAGTCCATTTATATACATAACATTTGTTTAACTACTCGAGGATTTTTGTTCGCCACCATTCATTGGCTTACCCCTTAAATTTTGGAAACTGTCAAAATTTAAATTAATAATTGTTTTGTATGACTTACGTATATACTGTATATCTCTGTAAATTTGCTTGGTTCAATATGTTCATTTAAGCGAGTAATAATTGCCAAAGATACGTTATGGTTCATTCATAAATTTGGGTTTGTATTATATTTTATAGCACATTGAATGTTACGTCGTGGTTAGCATGACCAAACATCCCCTTTTTAAAGGGATTATCCAACTTCTCAAAAAGGTGTCCAATGTTCTGAAAAAAAAAATACAAATGCAGCGTAAAACATCAATTTTTCTAAATATAAGCGTCCCATTTTTGTTCGGCGTTACGTAGCATAATCTCAAACAGGACCGTAACTTGTGGGGGAAGAGGGTGCCCCCACAGAAACTCTCCGCTGTTCGAGGGGTCCATTTAAAAATAAATTTTTCTTACTCCATATAGGATACGAATATGAAATTATAAATGAAGCATCAAACATGTTCACTACATTACATAAACAAAGCAGCACACAAAAGGTAAATAAAACGAAAATAGTTCGTGGACCAGCCCATTTCATTAAAAAAATGTCTACTATTTGGGGCCCTAGAAATAATATTTACACGTATGGCTTTGAGATTTGTCAAATATTGTCCCCTTAATTAATTTGTCCGGCATGGAACGGGCTCAGGGGCGTAACTAACGGCCCCGCAGACCTTGCAGTGCGGAGGGCTCCATAAAGAGTAAGGGAAAGATGTAAAGAGAAGGCCCAAGAATTAGAAAAGCAATATCACCGATCATCAAGCCCATTTATCGCATCTAAGGAAAATGAAAACCACAATGCTAATTTTGAACTTAATTGACCAACCCTCGTACATAAGGGAAACGTCTCGAAACCTTTTCTCATCAGTTTGGTATGTTATGCGTCTGTGTTAGTGAACTTGATTCCAATCCTGTGGCCATATATGGTTAAACGGCAGAGGAACTGATCACGTGATTGCTGCATTTCTGGTAACTGTCACCTTATATTTGATTTTTGGGACTCTCACCTGTCGCTCACGCACTGTTATAGTTAAGAGTTGATTGGACAATGATTCTGGTACCAATGTTATGTGTGAAAATCGGGATTTTCCCGGCTGACCATATACAAGCCATAGTTAGCTATATATATATAGTGTTGGGTAAGTTACTTGTAAAAATGTAACGCGTTACAAGTTACTTTACTTTGTCTTAAAATGAAACGGGTTAGTAACGCGTTACTTGCCCCTAAAAAGTAACTGTTACTTTACTTCGAAAGTAACGCGTTACTTTTTAAGTCCGAAACTTTAAAAATGTAAAAAAAAAATTATGACTTCAATTTTCCATACTACTATTACTACCGCTATTATTATTATTATTGTTATTATTATTATTATTATTATTATTATTATTATTATTATTATTATTATTATTATTATTATTATTATTATTATTATTATTATTATTATTATTATTATTATTATTGCGCGTTCTGAATCGCTTTATGTAAATGCAAGGACAGATTTTTACTTGATATATGAACATTTTCATATAATGTAACATTGATAAAATGCCATACTGCGTTACTCGTAGGGATGGCCACGAGTGAGTTCGAGCGAGTTTTCTTTGAAATTCGATTCGACTAGAAACAGACATCTTTGAGCTCGACTCGAAAAATTTCCTCCAACTCGACTCGAATTGGGGTCGAGTTCCGAGTCGACTCAAGCGAAATCCGATGTGTAGTTTCGAGTACATTCTTCAAGTATATTACATAGACAGTATAACTATTATCAATGACACTACTACTACTACAACTATTATTATTATTATTATTATTATTATTATTATTATTATTATTATTATTATTATTATTATTATTATTATTATTATTATTATTATTATTATTATTATTATTTATAACAACACTGTATATAAAAAGAAAGATAGGCGGTTTGTATTTGAATACTAAAAAAAACTAGTTGATTGCTAACCTCGGTAGTCGTAAATTCTAGGAGTCAAGGACATTGTTCAAGAGCTTCTGAATTTGGGTTGAGGGTCTAGGTTGAGTATTCGGGCTCGAGCCAAACACTGTTAAAAGTTATAAGGCACTGGCCAAATATCTTCAAAACTGCTCGGCCCGGGTTTAGAATTGTCAACGACTCGGGCAGCTCGACTCAGTTTATTCACTATCGACCCGAACCGAGAAGTGAGCCGAGCCAACAGGTCACCCAACCGACTCGGCTAGAGCCCTCGGCTCAGTTGAGCCGAACCGAGCAAATGGCTCATCCCTATCAAGCCAGCTCGAGCCGATGGGTCACCCCAAGTGAGCCGGCTCGAGCCATCTTCTCAGTTGAGTCGAGTCGAGCTGAGCTTGTTATAAAAAATCTCTTGTGGTCTCGTTATCGAGACGAGACGAGATGCGAGCAGTGTCCCCTCTCGTGAGCAACACTAAAAGTATTCCATGGTTTTCGTTTTCCAGTGTAATCAAGCCATGATTTCAAGACGACTTAAAACGAACGAGCCATTTATCAAACTCGACTGGACTTGAAACTCGACGCGCAAAACTGAATCAGCTCGGAACTCGACTCGAGAATATTACCCTTGACTTGACTTGAAATTCGACTTGAATTCGAGTCGAGTCGAGTTTTAGCTTGACTCGTGTTCATCCCTATGCGTTAGAAAAGATAGTTGCTTATTATTATTCTGCTAAACTAATTATATAATAATAACAATCTTGTTATATAAAATTAAAAATAAAGAATATAGAGAAACATTACACTACTCTATAATCAACGGGACTCTAGAATAAGGAAACTGATCTGAAAGAACTCCAATATTACATACCATCAGCAAACTAATAAAGTAGGCCTACTCATCAAAACACAGTTTATTCATATTAACCCCTTACTGTAAATCGTTAATTATGGCACCCCAGTTGTTGATAAATATTTTCCGCCGGGGCACTTCAGACACTTTATTTTTAAATTCTGTCCACCATCATCCTCAGCTCTTAAGAAAAAAGTATTCTTTCAAATGTTCGAACGGTAAAATGTTTTCGTTCTCCATCTTTATAAAAGCAACACCAATCAAAGTAAAATAGACTACCGGTATCATTGCACTCCTAGTTCACTCACTGAATGTATTGATTTGGAGCTGTCAAAATCTACGACAAAATCTTCCAGGTGCTTGCAATCAGTACACGTGATTTCCTTAAGCCTGTCCTCATCTAAAAAAAAAAAAAAAAAAAAAACAGCAAGTGGCACTACGAACTTATCTGTTTCTCTGTGTGTCTGTAACTGTCGGTCATTGACGTACGTAGTTCATGCTCGATTGTTTCATTCTGAGAAATTCACTAACAGGAAATAAACATTTTTTCCGAAAAAGAAAAAAAATGCATATATTGTAGTTATTCATCCGAAATGTAACGCGAAAAAGTAACGTAAACTAGGTACGTTACTTAAAAATTTGTAACGCGTTACCGTTACAGTTACTTTGGAAAAAATGTAACGCGTTACTAGGAAACGTTACTTGAGTTCCGTTACTTCCCAACACTGTATATATATAAAACAGTGCTGTGCACGATCTCTCTTGGGCGCGAGACTCGTTGCGGTCGTTGTTCTGAAAAGCACCCACGAAAGTACGTGGGGTGCGTTGTTCTAAAGTTGACATACGTTGTTCGTCTATATACGGTCCCCTGTACGGGTTGAGCTTCGCAAGTTAAATTACTATTTTGTATATGTGAGAGCGAGCTTTTCAGTTTAGCATCAGTAATTTGTGATACTTGTAAATGTTTTAGTGTTATTTTGTATCGTCATATTTTGAGCAACAATGTGCACACGAAATCCCTTCAAACCAGATTTGAATTGCTGAATGGGAAAGTAGCAACACTTCAGTACGGAGAAATCTGAATTATCATTTACTGAATCTAACAACATACTTTTGGAACTGTCCAAGCTACGGCACAGGAACCTTTCTGTGGACCACCTGCATCTAATTAAAACTCAACACCAGGACCACAACTCCTTCGAATTAATTAACCGGTCAAAAATTACAGTCAGTATGATAATGTGTTTCAAAATTGCCACCAAAGGTTGGAAACAAATAGTCGTTAACGTCATAATTAGAAATCTGTTTAATTGTATGTTTCATATTATTTTGTATGTATCATAATCCATATTAAGTGCCATTACATGTAATATATCTCATAAATTAAATTTTTCTTTAATTGCACATAAAATTAATTTTAAACTTATTATTTACGTTTAATTTAAGCTCACGTATATATTTAAATATTCAGTCGTTTCACATTTTTACGGTACTTATCTTTTATCCCCCCGCTTCCCAGCTCAGGGTGCGATAAAATATAAGTATTAAATAAAACAAGTTTCATCGTGGTATAGCTGGAAAAACAAACAAAACGAGTAATAATTTGTTTGTATCCGTGGGAAATTTTAACCACGCAAAAACATTAATTACAACAACATTTGTCTAGGGGGCCCAAATACGCGTATTAATGCTTGCTTTCCCCTCCCCTATCCCAGAAAAAATCTAAGTTACGGCGCCGATCTCTATAAGTGCCATTTTATACATTTTTCTTGTATGCACTTCTACAGTTTTTTGAAGGAAAGATTAATCTTTTCTGCAAGAAATTCAATCAGAAAAAATATGACCTTCAAGTATAACAATACGAGTTTCCAGGAATAAGAACATCTCGGAAATAAATCAAAGATCCTGGATGGTATCGCCAATTATAACAATACGTTTTCAGGGTATTGAAAAAAATTCAAGGTTATATTAGATTTAATTTTTAGGTTGCATTAGCTTGAGCAAAAGAAAAGAGCAACACAACGATAAAGCTATTATTTATCATCAGAAGTTTCCAGATTCTTGTTTTGTGGCCAACCAAGAATAAGAGTCAACATTGTTCAGCTTAATGAGTACTTTTAAGAAGAAAAAAAAAACTTCATAAATTCTAATTGTATAAATTATATTTGAAATTACAGAGTTAAATTTTTTTATGACTATTTATTCGTGCCAATTTATTAACAATTTACATCATAACAGATTGAAAGAGAAAAAAAAATTAAAAAACATTTGCCTCCATTGTGGTATCTCTAAGATACTTTATCAACATTTTATGAAATGATATTGTTATATTGTTTTAACATATCTAGTCTCCAACATGATTCTCAAACATATCTCATTAATACATATAAAACTCATTATCAATCAAAGAATTGGCGATCCATCCCCTCTACTTATGTAGTTACAGAAGATTCTTTTACTTGGGCGTTCATTGCTTGTAATGTCCCTGTCATTCATCAAACAATATGCAAGTTATGCAGACATAGGCAGTATCATCGCTACTACAATTCCATTTTTCAATTAAATAAAAAAAAATAAATACGAGTAGCATCATGTATTACTTTACGTTAGCCTATGCATCATTCGCATAATACATTTAATATGAAAGCACTACTAATAATGAAAGCGATATATTTACAAATGTCTAGCGAGAACGAAAAAAAAAAAATCTACATATGCTCGACAGGGTCCAATTACTGAAACGCCTCTTTAAAGAATTATTATTATTTTTAACTTATTATCTCTGTTTACAACTAATTAAACTTATAGAGGGATGGATACGCTCTACTGGAGAATAGCAAGTTGAAAAACATTCCAACGTTATTGGTTTCCAACGAGGCAAATATCAATGTAGGCACGAACATTTAATTCTGCACTGTAATTATGGCACGTTCAAAGTAAATATCTACCTAACTGAAAATAAACAAACATAGCACGAAATAGTATTTTGTAAATAGTAATGTCGAATGTCGAACTCCGGAGGTATGTCCAGAGTAAGGTTCTCCCACATCGGCACAGATCTATTACTCGCACTCATCAAGATACGATATTAACATCGGAGGATATGTTATATTCAAATTTTTCCTAACCTACAAAACTAAATATATGGTGCAACGAAATAAGATCATACATACGAAAGAAGATTTTAAACCACTAATGTATTAAGAGATACTATAAAAGGGCACACGACAAAATAATAATAATAGACACGTTTGAAATGCAATTTTATCGACATTACACGTCTTGAATATGCACATGACAAAATATGGCAAGCACGGATACAAAAATACATTACAAATTAATATCAAAGGGACACACGACAAAATATAGGAAAGTACGCTCACATCACAATTGTTACCGGTTCTACACGTAAGAAATGGAAATTTTATCTAACCTACATGCATGTATTACAAATACGATTAAAAGACACGTTAATATATATATATCAGAGCACTCTCAAAGAAATTTCATCTTAGTGTTTACGACTGACATACATCATAAAGCAATATTGAAGCGAATGAAATGAATTACGAAATACTTAAATTCTCAGACGCGGAATATTCGCATGTGCGTTCATGATAAAGATTTCCCAACAAAATAGCATATATCACATTGCAATATATAAAAGACACGTATTAAATTTGGAAAACACGGGTAAAAGCGAATCTAACCTAACCTACATAGATATTATGGATCACACATTTGCAAAATTAGACCTAACCTAACCTACAGCAAATATTTCACAAAATAAGGCATCATCACGGGACATAATTTGAGACATAATTCAGTAATGTATTTAACATAACCGATCTAATCTAAATATTCAAAATTTTCAAGGTACATTGCCATCGAAAGGTACGTACAAAGTAAAATATTACTCTAATATCAACATACATATTTTTCAAATTTACGTAGAGGCACACATAAGATTTAATAATTCAATTATACATGCTTGTAGCATAAGTGGATACTGACGATTGACAAGCTCAGAGACGCGTAACGCCCTTTAACTTTAGTTACACATCCTGATTCTTAAAGACGCCATTTGCTGAACTGCTATACTGTTTATAAGAAAAATAAGAAAAGATGTTACCCGATTATCCGCAGGTTTCACAGAATAATAGTCCTCTCGCAGAGTAGGTTTCATCTACTTGCTTATTTAAAATCGAGAGATGACTCCTTCGGTACACCGGCTACACACTCCACGAACGTAGAATATCTTTCCGGTCCGCCGCAGCAATCAGCTTCGATGAATTACATCTCCCATTCCATTACTGCATATGTCTAGTAATGGCGGAGATGACATTTGATGGCTTGTGGCCGAAAAAGGTTTTCACTAAATTTTGACTTTTGTTAGACTCCTCCGTATCTATTTCTTCCAAATAACGTCTTAGGTTAGTCTAAACCATGATTTTGATTAGGTTACAGGCCGAATTACACTTTTAGTTACAAAATTTCTAAAATTTTTTAGAGGAGCTAACAAGCCATCATTTTTCCACACTGAAATCTACTAATCCACTGCGTCATCTTACACTCGTAGCCAGGCCTCTATAAACGCGGTTTCTACTATTATATCTTTGATTATAATTCGCATTATTTTACCATAAATACATATCAATACAAGAATCTAACTGTAAAAGTCATGAATTTCTATATCTATTTTAATATCTAACTTACCGAAAACTCTATTCAATAAATAAATAATTAAAAGATTATTCTCTCCCGGTGATTATTTAGAAATTGCCATAGTAACGGAGAACTTCCTTTCACCGCCGAGCCGCCATCTTTTACAATGTTATTTCCACGTATGGCGATTCGAACGCCCTCTTGCGGCAATAACCAAAGAAATCGCCATGTTAGCAGTAATATAATGTAACAAAAGAAAGCCGAAGTAGGTAACAAATGAATAAAATATAACTACATCGTATTCGATGAAATTTTAAGGTAAAATTTTCAATAGTATTTAATTTTACTTATATTAATTGTTCGTATGTGTGAGCTAAGAATACGATATGGACGTTAAAGAAACGGTTACAGTTTGAAGTGAATCAGTAAGGACTAGTTTTAAAAGATTTCCGGATGTGTAATTGAGTGCATGTATTCTTTTGTGCCATTCCTTGTACTAACAATATAAAACAAATTAACATTAAATTAGTGTAAACTTACACGTAACGAAACTGAAAAACAAATTAACATTAAATTAGTGTAGACTTACACGTAACAAAACTGGGCACAGTAATATTATGCGGGAACCAACTTCGATTTCAACCGGTACACATAACGATACGGATCCAATGTAAACAAACCGGTAATTGGTTTGTTACACAAGTGACAATCGACACCTCTGATCCAGGTGCTCTTAAATGTTTAAAGCAATGTAAAAATTAAAATTGGAATAATCTCAATTAAATAAAAGAAATGTGGTTATTCTGAAAAGCTAGACTTTTTCCTCACTAATATCAATCACTACGTAGAATGACTATATTTGTGGATTGTTAAATTATTTCAGTTTGCCAAGTGTCATGTTTCTTAGACTTCCAAACTATGCCATGCAAAAGTGTCGGAAGACTTATACAAAGTTCTGTCTCTGTTTCACCTACCACCTTCGAACATTGATATGTCACCTACCTGGAAGATAAAAAATAGTTCCCATCAGCATCAACGACTTTCTGTCAACGTTTGGAAGGCCATGAATTCCATCGCGTTGGGCCGTGAAACGAAGAAGGTATCAAGTGCGTTTTCAACCTCTACTAGGGATTTGAACTGGCGTCCTCTAGCAGGATTATTCAAGGAATGGAACAGGTGATAATCAGACGGTGCAATGTCTGAAGAGTGTGGTGAATGCAACAGTGTTTCCCATCCAAAGCGCAGAATGGTGTCACGGGTCATCCTAATCACGTTGGGTTTAGCGTTGTCTTGTAACAGACGACATCTTTGCGATACAGAAGTGCTGGCTCCAGAGGTTTGAGTTTTCCTTAAACACAGTTCAACTGCTAACAGTACATAATTGCATTGATGCTCTGACCAGCTGGTAGCAGTTCCCGATCACGATGCCGCGAAAAGTCCACCAAACACACAGGAGGACTGTTTCGGAACCAGTTCATGGGATGCTAACCAATGAGGACGGCGTCGTGGACCTTCGTACAGGACCCACTTCTCATCACATGTTAACACCCTGTCCATAAATGGCTCCTTCATCAGACAAGACAGCAAAGAAACACAGGTATCTGCTCGCGTTTACTTCTGGCCCAGAGTCAAATCATGTGGGACCCATCGGTCCAACTTACAGTGCTTTCCAAGTTAATGGAGGTGCAGCCGAATGGTTTTTCTACTCACACTGAATTGTAGTCTCAGTTCCTCAGATGTCTGGCCACTGTTCGCCTCAATTGCTGCCTGAAGATCTTCATTTTGTATTGTGTTGTCTTCCGGCACGTGGTGTGTCTTCGAGTGTTTCGTCACCATCCTTAAACTTGTTAAACCACTGCTGCACTGTCTGCGTAGTCACGACACCCTCACCAAAGGCCTGGCATACCTTCCACCCCACTACAGCAGCGTTTGACACCAGTTTAAACTCGTACAGAATACACGTCCTTACGACGCTCTGTGGAGGTCCCTCTGTCCTTACGCAAGTTCACGGTGTAACTGAACTGCCACAACCAGGTAGTATGTTGGATATACCCACACCTACAACTGACCTTCGCCTTATCCCCATTCGCATTCAACTCACGATGCAAGGGCCAATGGAGTAGAGACTTCCACAAAAAGCGACAGAACTTTGTTGGTTACCTTTAAGGAACTTCTTTGTCCTGCCGTCCGTCCGTCTGTCGACAGGTATCAGAGTGAAAACAAATATTGAGATGCGGTTTCTTGCAGTCGTTTCAGCGTCCAAAGAACAGGTTTAATTTCCTGTGTTAACTCTCTACTCAAACTACAAGTGGTTAAAACTAGCCATTTCCGGTTTCAACGTTTATCGTCATATAACGAAAACGTAAGAGGTTGGCAAGAAGCAGTTTGTTGCAAACGATTCAGCGTCTCAAAACAACGTGTCATGACTATCCACAACATTCTTCAAAAACTGGAAGTGCTTCAAATAAGGTGTGATTCAGGTTTATTGTCCCAAACTTTGAGTTTGGACCACTGCGAACAGGAGCAAGGAGTGAAGGTGCCTTGCACCCAAATTGTGTAGTGACCTATGAGTGCTTGATAGCGACAGTACGGTTCACATGGGCAGAATGCCTAAATCAAAAGAGACGGAAAAGCAAAACATTACAATTGCCAGGTTTTTCCAGGAGCAGAATTGTGATCGTCAGGTGACAGTGTCTTACTTCAAAAAACAAGGTGTGTGAGTGAGGAGGATCAACAGAGCTATTAAACAATTTCTTGACACTGGTGAAGTTCGAAACAACACAAATTCAGGGTCCCAACCAGAAGATGGTGGAAAAAACAAAGAAGGTGTTCGTGAAACAACCAAATCTGTCAATGCGACAAGCTGCTCTAAAACTAAACATTTTGCAAGCATCAGTGATGAGAAGTCGGAAAACAGCCGGAATTCACTCACGAAAAAGACAGACAGAGGCAAAAATACGAAAAGATGAATTGGAGAAAGCAAAGAAAAATTGTACAAAAATGTATACGAAAGCCATACTTTCGGGAGGTAACTTTTTCTTCATCATCGATGATGAAACAAAAGTCTAATGGGACGCTTCAGAGATGAATGCTAATGAATATGTCTCTGTTGTACCAGGCTGACAACGCCCTCTGGAAGCCACGATTAAACCGAAATCCAAATTTCCAAAGAAAATGATGGTGTGCCAGGCACTGACACATGATGGAAGGCTTTCTCCAGCGTTTGTGACCGACCGACAAAACATTAAACAGAGAAATGTATGTATTCAATTCTTTACGAAACATTTTGTTGCCATGGATACATAATCTGAACAATACTCAGCCTATTTTATTTTGACCGGAAAAAGCATCATCGCATTATGCTCAGATCACCGTGCAGTTTTTGGAGAACAATCACATCTCGTATGTGTCATGAGTTGACAACCCAATGTCTGTACCACAGTGTAGATAAATTGAGCGGTTCTGGGCTATGGTGAAGAGAGAAATGATTGCTAAAAAGCTTCTTTGCGAGAACATAACGCGATTTAAGCGAAATTGGACCGTATTTCGAAGCAGGTGGCTGCAAAGCACGGAAAACGCCTTTTTTGCCAACTTCAAGAAGAAGTTGCGCGTGGCAGGAAGAGAAGGCCCATATGCTGTCTGCTTGAAGAAATTTTAATTCATGTGTGTATCCTGTAGTCAATGAAATAAACAGTTTTGGTTTGGGAATCATGCTTCATTTTTTTTCTTATTTTTCGTTTTGGGACAATAAACCTGATTCACGCCTTATACTATTATTTCTGGTTTTAATACTGATTTTCATAGAGCAGAAACGGTAAAAGATATTAAGAAGCGGCTTTTGGCAACGGGTTCTATCTTATTCCGTAGTCCTTTATTCAAACCAGAAGTGATTGAAATAAAGATTTTTTATTTAACTCATATTGCTATAGGAAAACATTACGGGGTAGTGAATAATGTTTTTAGATATGGACTCAGCGTCAGAGGAACAGGTTGTGTCTTTGACCTTATTATTCTATGGCAATCAATACTTAAACATGTATTACTTCAAGTTTTAGTCACACTTTAGAAAGATATTTACTTGTTTGTTCTCTAAATCCGGTCACTTAAATCCTGATAAATGTATAGATCTTTAAATATTTTGCAAATTAAGTGTTCACAACTTGAACCTAGTCCATGGTTCCTCTCTCAAAAAGAATAGCACCCAAAATTGGTGGAACATGTAAGTATGTCTTATGAGGTACTCTTGGATATTTGAAAATTACACAATTTTGGACGGCTTCCATCTTCAAATATTTGGCAGATAATTTTGATCCATCCCAGAACTTTTATTTTATAGAAGAATGATTAAGTTCAAATTTAGTGCATTAAACACACACCATTTAAAACGATTGGTAGAGTACCACTTATAATAATGTAATGATAAAGGAAATGATGAATAATATCGTGTCAGGAAAATTGTTCTGACGTCAGTTTCACATATTTATATTTTGTGTATTCAACTGGAATGTACGTTTAAAGAGATATTGCATTATTGTTTATAACAGGAAATACTTTGACATCACACCCGCATGTTTCTAGTCTTCAAAAGCAAAACTTATGACAGTGTTATGAATTGAAATATGATTCACAGGTCTATTGTTTTTGTAATCTGTTAGTACACGTGACAGTATCGTCCACTTATGGAATTTTGGACTCGAGATCTGATAGGTAATTACTAAAACCAATAGATATATAGCACCAATCTCACACTTTGAACCTTAGGGGTTGTAATCATGATTTATAGTCTAAAGTAATTCGTGGAAAGTTATTTTTGGTGCAGTTTGATTGGTTCATCACTGCCTCTGACTAACTCCTAATTTAGGATATGAAGTTTATTAAGCAATTATTGAAACTGGTTGATATACAATAACATTTTGAACTTCAAGGTTTTGTAGCCATCATTCATATTCTGAGGTCATTGATGGTCAAAGGCCAGGGGCGTCATTTAGGGAGGGCAGGAGGGGGCAATTGCCCCCCCCAAGAGTTTGTGGAATACATGTACTTTAATCGATTGTCTACTAATATACTAGTACAAAACGTGAAAGTCTTATGTCGGTGGTACCCTTGCCCCCCCCAAGCGATGTCTGAAATGACGCCCCTGTCAAAGGCTCTCTATTATCTTCTGTCCTTAGCCAACTAGATTCAGTTTTTACTTTGTATTTCTATTTCCTGTATATATGTACATCAGTGGCGGATCCAGGGGGTGATCGGGGCAAACGCCCCTCCCCCAGAAGAGGAAACTTTCTTATTTTATATATATAAATAAAACCCATCCCAGAGTTTAGAGCTCTTAAAAGTAGCTCTAAGTAGCAGTATTACAACCCACCGCCTCCCCAGAAGTCCGTCTTTGATCCGCCCCTGATGTACATGTTTTGTGTGTGTACATATTTACATATAATTCGTATATTTTATATAATATTAATTATTATAAATAATTGAGTTTTAACTAAATCTAATTTTATGCAAGAATATTATTTGGTTTTGTGGCATAGACAATTTTGTAACTAGAAAATTAAGTACCGGTACACTGTTTTAAGATTATACAGGATCCTATAGTTTTCTAATTAAAACCTACCTTCAATCTCATAGAGCAAAATTCTCTTGATCTGTAAATGATCATTCTTTCCAGTTTCCGTTTCGCAGTATATATTCTCCATTTTGCTACGCTGTTTTTTAAAATTCTCCTTTCCTGAAGACCACACACAATTTGACAAAGGGCATTCTCCTTTTGTAGTACATCATATCTACAATAAATTAAATCTGTAATATTAGCTTACACATTTTTCTGTATGTGCCCTAAAGAGAGATAGGCAAATGAAGAAAAGTTTGGAAGCAACATAAAATAATACTTTGGGAAATGAATCCTGAAACGAAAAAGATATAGGCTAATATGGATGCACAAATGCGTCGCTTCGGAGACCTACACCTCGCTGACAAGTGGTCAGGTGACAATAAAATAAAAGGTCATAGGTCAAGAACGAAATGTCGAGTCAAGTGAGTAAAATATCGTAATGCTAGATCATTTTGAGGTTAGGTTGCATTAATAGATCAGTGGATGTGGGTCAGGGTTAGCATAAAAAGAAACATGCGAAATCTTTTAGATACGAAATATGGAACAGAAATCTGGCACATTATTCCATATCCATCGGTACATTAACGGAATCTAGACACAAAATAATCACCATATTCTTTTACTCGACTCTGATCCAACATTTTGCTCTCGAATATGACCCTTTTTATTATCCTTCTGGACAATTTTCGGTGGACTATGCTCCGAAATTATGCACTTATGCGCCGTTGGTAAAAAAACAATACATTGAACATGAAAATAGTAACAACAATAGACTGACAGCTCTAGAAGTTTTGTGATATGATTACCTTATGTGTGATTAAACTATTAAAGATAGGTATGATTAAAATGTTAATGATTTGTGCATCAAAGCTATTCTGTAATAAATTTCATGAATACTTCAACAAATTCCCTGAGAGTGACTTTCAGACAACTTTGAGAATATATACTGGAATAAATGGTCCAAAATTCCAAATTGAAGTAGAATTATTGTATAAATGCAAAGTTATGCCTCTACTGTAACTTATCTTCTAGGTTTAGTTGTGATAACAATATGTTGTGAATATTCTTAGAATGTGTGATGGTGTTAATAATATTTGTCCAATGAGAACTAAAGAAGTTATCCTTCTCTACGCTCAATAGAATAAAGAATACTATTGCTTAATTTCATAAGGAACGCAAGCTAAATGATCTGGTAATGCTGTCGTTATAGTAAAGCATTCCTTCATCAAGGAGATAGTTGAGGAATTTGTTACTCCCAAAAGTAGAAGACTAGTAAAGATATACAAAATACCTTTGCTAAAATGATTTCTACCATTATCCTAAAATGTAGATATTTTGAATGTGCCCTATCCGTTTTAATATTCAGAAGCCGCCACTGATATTGAAGCATATTGATACTGATATTGATCAATCGTATGCATATTGATACTGAACGTATATTGATACTGAGCGTACTTTTATAAAATTACAATAAGTAACCAAGTGTGCTTTATATAATCTAAACTTATCAATTTAAAGACTTGTCACAATATTTTTTAACTTGTAAAGTATTAAGGAATTTTCTTGCAAATGCGTACTTAAAATCAAATTAATTAAATAATTAAGAAGCAATAACGATCAGAAAAAATCAAATTAAGATGCACATACTTTGCTCTCCACAGGAAGAAATACTGTTTGATAATTGTCTTAGTAAATATATGATAAGATATGTTAAATAATTCCTTTTTTGTTCTGCTACGCTGCACATATGCTCTCCATGTAGCAAAATACTTCCTTTCAGCCACTAGATTATAATGATTATCTGCAACACTTTCTTTGGTTTTCTTGTTCCTCTGAAGAAAGGAAATAGAAACTATATAGAAATTAAAATGTACATTACATGAACTCTACGGAATACATTTCACTACTAAACACTAAAAATATAGAATAGTAGGTATACCAGTAAAGACATATTTGGTTAATATTTTTCTTGGATACTAGTAGGGGACATTGTGACTCAGTTGTAAAGTGCTTAAATCTGGATAAGTCTCATTTGCATTTAAGTTGTGAAATAAGCCATCAATACTCTATCATGGGCATAAGTGGCTTTTAGGGCGTTCACTTTTTGTGTCTCCGAAAAAAGACTGATAGCTGTCCTTAAGCATAGACAAGATAAACCATTTATCTTGAAATGTCCATGTAACTATGAAACAAATAGAATTTTTAAAAATAATAATAGTAATAAAGTTCCGTATAATGCAAGTATTGACAGACCGAAATCGTTGGACATACTCTGCTATGCCAAAAGATTAAGAGCATTGCAAACCCAACATAAAGTTACATTTTTCAAATTGCAAACGTCATACTATTATTGCACATTTCTAATCAACATGTTAAATGATAACACAATATCCATTAATTACTCACTGTTACGAATTTAAGGCTCTACAGTATAACAAATGTTTAAATTTTCGAGGTATACTAACAGTAATAACACAAGTGAGGTAGACAATGAAATGCACATCCGCTAGCCTTACTGTTGGATGTTATGATAATGATATGACGTATTTACGATAAATAAGAACAAGGATACAAGGGACAAAAAGTTCGACATTTTCGACATTTCGAAAATGGCATAGGTAAGTATCACAGCCAATTATGTAGCTAGTTTTCAGTAAACTTGATCATAATGCTGCTTACAGTAATTTGATATCTCAAACCATTTGTTATACGATCAACACTGGTAAAATTTGCAACGTTGCGTAACATTATGTAATTCTGAGAACTTATTGAAATTAAAACTATCAAAAACCATTGCTGGAATGTTATGTTTTGCAGGAGAAAAAGAAAGCAACTACAATTTAAAATAAAATTCTCACAAATACATATTTTAAACAATGTTGCTATTTCTACCCGCGTTCTATACAAAGTATATGTCCAGAATGGTTTGAAACATCAAATTGCTGTAAACGGTATTATGATCTTTATGACTATTGAAAACCATCTCAGAGGTAATTGGTTGTGATGCTCATCTAAGTACTTTTTCGAAATAAAGCTGTTTTTTTTTTAAAAAAAATCAAATTTTCAATCTCGTGTAACTTTGTTCCAGTAATTCGAAATATATTATATGATTATCGTATCCGGCACGAAGGTACTTTCGATGTGCAATGCCACGTCCGTATCATTTGCGTTAATACGGTTGTAGAATACCAAGAAGTTTGGATGATTGTGATACAGTAGCGTTCTTAGTTTGTGACCCTGAATAATTAATAAGGTATTGTAAGTTTATGTTTTAATATGTAGATTTGAAATGTGTAGTAATCTGATGAAGGGTCGTTGGAAAATATACAACTTTATGTGGGCTAGCAACATTGTTAATCTGGTGGCATTGCAGATTATGTCAAACGATTTTCGCCTGGTGATTTTTACATCGTACAAATTTTTAGTGACTTTTATCCATTAGTTTAAAAGTTACGAGAGTTAAAAGTTTACTGTTTGGAATTGGATAATATACAGTGCCTTCAAATAAACTAAATTAATGAATACAGGTATGAATTAAGATGACCAATCATATTACCTCTAATTACCAGTGGCGTATTTTGTAGGGTACCGAGCCTACCGGCGGTAGCCCTAGAATATTAGTTATTATAATATAAACTAATATTATACTTTATACTTTAATATGTTCTTTTAAGATACAAGTTTCTGAGAACTGTATGTATTTAGAAGCATCCACAAACTTCTTTCCCCGCAGTCTGTCTCTTTTCCTTAAGAGGTCTTCGATATGACAACGCAGCAGAAACCCCTAGTTACTTTGCTGCAGCAGGAATCGTGTAGTTATTAGCACATTCCCCTTTGCTCTACCTCCACCCAGTGTTGGGTAAGTTACTTGTAAAAATGTAACGCGTTACAAGTTACTTTACTTTCTCTTAAAATGTAACGCGTTAGTAACGCGTTACTTGCCTCAAAAAAGTAACTGTTACTTTACTTCGAAAGTAACGCGTTACTAACGCGTTACTTTTAGGTCCGAAACTTTGAATATGTGGAAAAAATCTTATTACTTCAGTTTTACCTACTGCTATTACTACCGCTATTATTATTATTATTATTATTATTATTATTATTATTATTATTATTATTATTGCACGTTCTGAATCGATTTATGTAAATGCAAGGACAAATTTTTACTTGACAACTATATGAACATTTTAATGTAATGTAACATTGACTAAAATGCCATACTGCGTTACTCGTAGGGATGGGCATGAGTGAATTCGTGCAAGTTTTCTTTGAAACTCGATTCGACTAGAAACAGACATCTTTGAGCTCGACCCGAGAACTCGGCTTGAAAAATTTTCTCCAACTCGACTCGAATTCGGGTCGAGTTTCGAGTCGAGTCGAGTCAAATCTGGTGTATAGTTTCGAGTACTCTCTTCAAATATCTTACATAAACAATATAATTATTATCAATGGTACTACTACTACTACTACTTCTTTTTCTTTTTCTTCTTCTTCTTCTATTATTATTATTATTATTATTATTATTATTATTATTATTATTATTATTATTATTATTATTATTATTATTATTATTATTATTATTATTATTATAAAACACTGTGTATAAACATGAAAGATAGGCCGTTTATATATGAATACTATAAAAGTAGTTGATTGCCAACCTCGGTAGTCGTGAAGTCTAGGAGTAAAGGACATTGTTCACGAGCTTCTGAATTTGGGTCGAGGGTCTAGGTTGAGTATTCAGGCTCGAGCCAAACGTTGTTAAAAGTTATAGGGCACTGGCCAAATATCTTCAAAACTGCTCGGCCTGGGTTTAGAAGTGTCAACGACTCGAGCAGATCGGCTCACAGCTCATTCACTATCGACTCAAACCGAGAAGTGAGCTGAGCCAACAACTCACCCAACCGAGTCGGCTAGAGCCCTTCGCTCAGTTGAGTCGAACCGAGCAGATGGCTTATCCCAACCAAGCCAGCTCGAGCCGATGGTTCACCCCAAGCGAGCCGGCTCGAGCCATCGGCTTAGTTAAGCCGAGCCGAGTTAAGCTTGTTATAAAAAATCTCTTGTAGTCTCGCTATCAAGACGAGACGAGATGCGAGCAGTGTCCCCTCTCGTAAGCAGCACTAAAAGTATTCCATATTACTGCTTAGCTTACATTTCTCATGGCTTTCGCTTTACAGTGTAATCAGCCCATGATTTCAAAACGAGTTAAAACGAGCGAGCCACTTATCAAACTCGACTCGACTCGAAACTCGACGCCAAAAACAGTGAATCGGTTCAGAACTCGACTCGAGAATATTACTTTTGACTCGACTCGAAACTCGACTTGGATTCGAGTCGAGTTTTAGCTTGATTCGTGCCCATTTCTATGCGTTAGAAAAAAATGTTGCTTATTATTATTCTGCTGAACTAATTATATAATAATAACAATGTTGCTATGTAAAATTAAAAATACAGAATATAGAGAAACATTACACTACAACTGATGAACTGGGGGTGAATCAAAATTGCCAATAACTCTAAAATCAATACATGCTTTTTAAAGCTAGTTGTTTCAAACTCTATAATCAACGGGACTTTAGGATATGCAAACTGATCTAAAAGAACCCTAATAATACATACCATCAACATTACATCAATAAAGTAGGCCTGCTCATCAGAACACCGTTTATTCATATTAAACCCTTACTGAATGTCGTTCATTATGGTACCCTAATTGTTGATAAATATTTCCCGCCAAGGCACCACTTTACTTTTAAATTCTTTTCAGCAGTGGCGTACTTACGATTTTGTTTTTGTGGGGCTTTGCCTGAAAATGTGAAAATTCTGCAAGATATTTTATATACTTTACTATAGTAAGTAAGATTTCGGGGGGGGGGGCTTAAGCCCGGAAGTCCCACCCCTAAATACGCCACTGCTGTTCACCATCATCTTCAGCTTTTAAGAAAAAGTATTCTTTCAAATGTTCGAACGATAAAATATTTCCGTTCTCCATCTTTATAAAAACAACACCATTCAAAGTAAAATAGACTACCAGTACCATTGCACTCGTAGTTCACTCACTGAATGTATTGATTTGGAGCTGTCAAAATCTAAGACAAAATCTTCCAGGTGCTTGCAATCAGTACACGTGATTTCCGTGAGGCTGTCCTCATCTTTCACAAGCAGCAAGTGGCACTATATTTTGTTACGTAAATAAAGAAATCAAATTGTATCTATGAATGTATTTGCAAGCCTACTAACTTAAAGTTAGTAAGGCGAAACGGGAAAATGCACATCGAGATTTCCCGTTCCGCCTTGCATTAAGATGAAAAGTGATAACAGGTTTTACATGCTAATTTCATTGCTAGTGGTCATAAGGCGAAACGGGAAAAGGCGGACAGTGCAGGAATTGTCGGTCACTGACATCGTTCATGCTCCATTGTTCCATTCTGAGAAATTCACTTACGGGAAAGAAACATTTGTTTCCGAAAAAAAAAAATACATATATTGTAGTTACTCATCCGAAATGTAACGCGAAAAAGTAACGCAAACTAGGTACGTTACTTAAAAATTTGTAACGCGTTACCGTTACAGTTACTTTGGAAAAAATGTAACGCGTTACTAGGAAACGTTACTTAAAAAGTAACGCGTTACAAGTAACGCGTTACTTGCGTTACGTTACTTCCCAAGACTGCCTCCACCCACAGCGTTCGAACGGGCTGCCAGGTAACACCAGTTCCCACTAAAGAAATCGGTTTCTTGGGCGTGAGCGAAGAGTAAAGAGAAGTTATACGAGTAATGACAGTCCATTTTGGGGTTTCTGGGATTGTCTTGGATATCTTGAGCTTTGTTCCATAGCTGTTTGCGTCAACGCAACGAAAATTTTGTGTTTTACAGTATTTTAAAAATATGGTACTTAGCATAGCTGTTATAAACACTTGTTTCATTATTTGCGTTTCATTGCAAACGCTCTTACATATTGAGGATTCTTCGTTGGTAATCGCCTATTTCAGGGTTTTTTATTACTCGGACAGCTTCCCTTTACTCTGGTGAGTAGAGTTACTATCTATCCAATGCAAAATGTAGGGATACTTCATGCAACAAATGAAGGTAGAAATGTACGATCGTTTTTCCGTAATACTAATAGATAACAAGTCTTGCTAGTGAAAAGAAAATCATATTTATCTACCTGATAAAAGGAAAGTGTGTTTTAAGATCTTTCTTATTTTGAAGACTGTATAATAAAGTGGGAAGTAAACTATAATAATAATAATAATAATAATAATAATAATAATAATAATAATAATAATAATAATAATAATAATAATAATAATAATAATAATAATAATAATAATGTACAGGTGTTGTAAAGGTTAGTGGTAGCCCAAGGCAACAAACCAGTATACGCCACTGTAAATTATGGGCTCAAATAGCCATGATATTGAAGTCCCCAGTATTCCTCAATCAATCATATTAACCTATGGCTGCTTAGAGAGCTACTTAAGAAAACTATAGCAATGTTAATGTGCAAATATATGTTTCACTTCCTTCTTTATAGTTTGCTTAAATACGTATAGGTATCAATGAATAGGAAATTGTAGACGATATTTTATGTCCGTAATAAAATAAATCATAAATACCTTAGTATATATATAACATTTCCAGTTTCTCATGCATTTTCGCAGAGCGAAACGTTCCCATCCCGAGTAAGAAAGCACGTTTTCAGCATTGTCCAGGAGATGGTCAATTGCAAATAACATCCATCTTAGATACGCCCTCTTCAACAGCAGTATTACAAATATTTGTTGAGTTAATACACAGATTTTCTTTCTGTTTATTTGCAGTACAGTGAAGAGTTTTAGTTTTGCCAACACTTTCGCTTTCAATTTCATGCTTAAATGTGCCTCTGATTTAAGTTTTTTAGTTTCATTTTCTTGACATATGATCCGATATTGTTTTAAAACTGAAAATGCTTTTTTCATTAGGCAGTTTCTGTAATGAAGATTCGCTCGCAGCATGAGTCTCCATTCTACTTTACCTTCGAACCATATTTCTTTCAGTTTATTAAACACTTTTCTCTTAAGCCTTTGTTGATAATACTTTCGGGCAACTGAAGGCAACAGACTTCCGAATACTTTACATAGAAACAAATAAGCATATTTTCTTACAATTATTCTCTCACGTAAACTTCTTAATGCTTTCACTTTTGAAGTTCTCGATGAAGCAAATATTATTTTTTGATCTTTCCGTTGGGGTTTAGTTGTCTTTGCATTTTCCTCCGTTGCATTTGAAATTCTTTGTTTATGATTAACGTGGTGAGTACAGCCTTTCTTTGCATTGATACGGAGCATTATACACGTATTTGCACTGTTTCTTGAACGAAAATTATCCTTTACGTCAGCTGCGTCAATTGATTTGTTTCCGAAGCGTGGATTTTTGGGAATAGGTATTTTAGATGGCACGTCCAGAAATCGCCGAGGAGTATCATCATTGTCATCCATTTTCACCTGCAAGAAACAACTATGTTATAAAATTAATAGTCTTTTTATATACAGTGTGTCTCAAAAGTGCCCTGACATTGGATAACTCTGTTATTATTAGAGTTACAACAAAATGTAAGAGGGAAAACCGTCTCCAAATATGATGTTTACAATCTAAAGTGGAGGAATTTTTCAAATCGGACGAGCCGTTTGAGCTGTATACTCTTTATGCGCCCAATGTTAAATGAAAATGCAACGTTGCTATTTACCTGGACTCACAACAAAAGTGAATGAAGTTACTGTTTGAAATGGCGGCTGGCCATCGACACGTTAGCGCAAAAGACAGTAAGACAGCCGGGGGATTTTTGAGACACCCTGTATATTAGAAAAGAGGAGTATGTCACTCTAAACTTGTGACTTTCTACCTGTGGCAAGGGAAGGGGATGCGCAAGCTACAGAAATAAATTATGAAATCATGAATAAAGTATAATTTGTAATGACCATTTACAATTTAACTTCATCAAACTTCACATACGCTACATGTTTGACACTTTGACTTCCCTATTTCTATACAAAATTTCTACTTTATTGTAAACTAAATAGTGATGAAAATCAAAATTCTTTACAAAACTATCAAAAATGAGTACATACAAAGTGGTTTTAGTGTATAACAAACTTCAAAAACTTATCAAGAAGAAGAAGATTATTATTATTATTATTATTATTATTATTATTATTATTATTATTATTATTATTATTATTATTTATTATTATTATTATTATTATTATTATTATTATTATTATTATTATTATTATTATTATTATTATTATTATTATTATTATTATTATTATTATTATAGTGGATAACAAATATAGCAGCGACTACTGCTTGAAAAATATATTGATAAGAGTGCCGATTTATAGTGTAGGAAATCAACGGACATTGGTAGCACTAAATTCTAAACGCGAAATATTGAGAAGAGTGGCAAAATCTTAAAAACTTTAAAATTAACATTATGTTAATAGAAATAATAGATCAATTTTTACAAAAAAAAAATTAAACTGTTTTAACTTTATGACAAGAGACCTGATTTTATTGTTATTATATGTATCTTCAGAATATCTTTAATTATAATCTTTTACTCGGAGAACCATTTTTTTTTATATTGAAATATGACAATAAGTAACCAGGATCTTTTGCATACCAGATATGAAATTTGAATAAGCAAGATTGACTCATTCTTTAAATGATAGTTTAATGAAGCTTTAATTTCCATTGTTCTGTAAATGGTATATTATGACATTGACTGTTCTTATTTTAATCTTGTTTTATAATTTGAATCTTGTAATTTGAATATATTAACCTTCTGACAAGGGTCTTAACCTACTAATATTCATTCTACGAGTATAATACAAATTTTCTGTTCCGTTTTAAATGATTTTATAATGGATTTAACATAGTGTTGTAGTACCAATGAGCTATTCACAGCACTGAAAATAGTTATATTATTATTATTATTATTATTATTATTATTATTATTATTATTATTATTATTATTATTAGTAGTAGTAGTAGTAGTAGTAGTAGTAGTAGTAGTAGTAGTAGTAGTAGTAGTAGTAGTAATAGTAATAGTAGTAGTAGTAGTAGTAGTAGTAGTAATAGTAGTAGTAGTAGTAGTAGTAGTAGTAGTAGTAGTAGTAGTAGTAGTAGTAGTAGTAGTAGTAGTAGTAATGAAGATTTGAGACTTCAATGCTGCATCTGAAATCGCAGGAAGGTCAGACATGAAGCATGTATGACCAAAGAGTGGAAAGAAGAGGGGTGTGAAAATACAGGGCTTACGAAGGAGGGCGCCAAGTAAACAAGGTTGGGAACCACTGCTCTAAACAAAAGATAAATTAACATACCGTAACATACAATGAACCTTGTTGTGTTTTTTATCTCTGAAGAAGAATAAAACAAAAAAGGAATTAATAAGGCCTTCACTTAATTGAATATGGAATGAGCTTCGTTAGTTAAACCTCCCACGACCTTCACTTAATGAATATATTAGTATCCTAATTATTAAGCTACATAAAATATAGGTCTATTATAAAATATCATTGAATAGGCAGTGTAGAACACTTATCAATTGATTAATGCGATCATGAGATTACAAGGTTAATTGTGTTTTTAATCACCATTGAATAACCATAAGATTCATTCTTTCTGAAACAAATCAATATTTATCCGCTATTCATAATTTCTCCAAATCACCTAATGGTGGTCATTGTTGGTATGGTACCTTTACTAAATAATGTTATTGAACTCAATAATTTTATATTCATTAGGGCAGTGACTTTCTAAATAGTTGATTGCATTAGTGCACCTTATATCTTAGTTACCGTACACTGTAAGTGTTGGAAGATAATTAAAACTATAGTTTAGATAGAAAAAATAAATGGAGTGCTATTACTTTGGATTTGAAAAAGAATTGAAAATTAACAACCAATTGTTTTCTGTCTCATATTTTCAATTATATTCTATATTTCTTAAGGCAAATTTGGGGGGGGGGCGGGGGCAGCCAGAATCCAGACTATGATAGATATATCATGAATATAATATAAGCTTTCAAAAATATATAAATAATAGCTTAAATTATTTTTGTCACTCAAAAAACTGGGACCTAAGCCCCCCCGACTCCGGGTTAGATCCACCACTGTTTATAATATTCCATAAATTAACTATGTTCATCATGTACGTTTACAGAATCGCAATGGCGTTATGTAAATTATCGCATCTGTAGTCACATACGTTTACAAAATTACAATATTTAACTAGCTAGCATAATCACAAGTAGTTAAACAAAATTTTATTCTGTTTTTACAAATGATACAACAGCCCACTTGTCCCTCGGTGAGTAATGTACTCACCTCCATTGTCAATGATCATCTCCTACACAGCGGGAGAAACTATACGAGGGTCACTACGAAAGTTTTGAGATACGCATTGTTGTGGCACAATATTTGAATTCCAACAATTGCGTTCGGTAGTGGTATCCAGAGCGAAGAAGCGAAGCAAGTATTCAACTCGCCTCGCTTATCGGCGTGACCGTATCGCCTTCACTTGTTTGTTGATGTGAGCAGTATTCGGCTGTCTAGAATGGAGCTCGAAAGGGAACATTTTCGGGTAATGATCCTTTACGATTTCAAAAGTAGTTTGAACCAGACACAAAGCCTTGACCGTTTGCAGGGGCCATTTGGCTACCTTGCTCTTTCCCGTGCTACAATTTTTCGGTGGTTTGGTGAATTCAGAAGAGGCTGGACATCGCTTAAAGATGAAGAGAGAGCTGGACGTCCGGCAACAGCTGTGTCAGATGAAAACATTGCCGCTGTGGAACAAATGATTCGAGAAAATCCTCAAACAACTTTCAAGAACATTGAATCTACAGTGAACATTGGATCGCCAGCAGTAACAAAAATTCTTCGTGATCATCTTCGGCTCAGGAAGGTTTCATCTCGTTGGGTGCCTTACACTTTGACTGAACAGCAGAAGTGCATGCGTGTGGAATGGTATGAAGAAATGCTTGCAACATTTGATGGAGGCAATTCTCGACGCGTCTGTGACATTGTTACTGGTGATGAGACTTGGATCTATCAATTTGTCCCTGAAAATAAACGCCAGTCTACAGTTTGGATCTTTCCAGACAAAAATCCACCCACGAAAGTGAAACGACCGCGAAGTGTGGGGAAGAAGATGGTCACAACTTTCTTCTCCAAATCTGGCCATGTCGTAACTGACCCACTTGAAGAACAAAGGACTGTTACTGCTCAGTGGTACACCACTGTATGCCTAACAAAAGTGTTCCAGAAGCTTCGGGAACGGCGTCCAAGAACTGGATTGCGTGGGTTCCTGCTTCATCATGACGACGCGTCCGCACACACGGCCAACATCACAATTCAGTTTTTTGAATCTACGGAGGTCAAACTTATGACTCATCCGCCGTATAGCCCTGACCTGGCTACGTGTGATTTTTTCTGTTCCCCAGGATCAAAGATCGTATGCATGGGAAGAGATTTTGCAGCTCTGAAGAAGCTGTAGTGGCTTACGAGAATGAACTTTTAACACTTGAAGAAAAAGACTGGCAACACTGCTTCCAAAAGTGGTTTTCGAGGATGCAAAAGTGTGTACAGTGTAATGGTGAATACTTTGAGAAAATGTAAGTTATTTCACATCTCAAAACTTTCGTAGTGACCCTCGTACTATAGAATCCCTGTAGTGTAGTAAAAATGAAATGAAATCACTGAGTTTACGTCCCATGATTATAACTGCTAGCAGGGACGTGCGCAGAGGGTGGGTCCGGACCCATCCTCGAAATTTCGACTTTTGTGTAAATTTAGCCTAATTTTAGGGGCAATTTTAGGAATTTTAATATAAAATACTCTTATATTGATTGGACCCCCCGTTGTTTTTTTTTTTTTTTTTTTTAAATATGGAAATTACTGGTTTAGGTAAGATTTTAGTATATATTCTCCCTGTTTGTAATACTTCCTCACTTAAGTAATTTGTATTTCAGTATGAATGCAATGTACCGGTTATGAGTCATTGGTGAATATATCAATATTCACGCCGGTAAAATAAAATGCATGATTTGGGATGAAGGAAGGCCAGTCTTGTTGCTTATAAATTATGTTTCAGGATTTGCCTCTCTTCTGGAGTCGAAGTAAACTTTTATCAGATGTCTACCTATCACTGTTATTCTATTTATACCTGCTATTTTCACTAACAAAAGTTTGCGAATAGTCGTCATGACATGCTATTTACCTAACTCGTCTTTGTTACCTTAAAAAAAAAAAAAAAAAAAAAAAAGAGCTGTGTGGTAGCGTAGTCAACGTGAGGATTGCTGATTCGTTTGTCTAGAATAAATACTAAATTCATTGTTATTCTCCATGTTAGTATTATTGTTTTCATTTTCTTTATTTCCCTGTTTTTGTAATTTCATTGCAGTCGATTATCTCATTCCCTACTTCTATATTCGATGATTGATTATATTGTTGTTTTTCATTATGCCATTTACATTTGTTAATTGAGTATTGGAATCTTCTTCCATTATTTAATTGCTGTGTGATTTATTTTACTATACACTACGTTAACTTTTACCATTAATAAATTTAAATAAAATTAAAGAAACACATAATAGGCAGCAGTAGATTGTAGGAACAATCTCATCTATACGGTCCACCTCAGTGCACAGTCAAAATTATTCAACAAGTAAACCATCAAAAGTATCCCATCACTTGTTTAAGTCACAATATTTTTACGACATTAACTAATCAACATTATAAACCACAGTATTGAGAATTTATTCCAATGTAAATTGTCTCTTGAAAGCTGGCTTCGCTAATCACAATTTACAAACAGATATATTAACAAGAGAGCCGTTTCTCAGCGCCATATTTTACTAATCTTTTACATTACTCACATACTGGAACAAGCACTCTACTAAATTATTAAATTTCCTTACTGCGATATAGTTCTAAAATTGAACACTACTTTTCTAAATAATTTAGTCGGGTATTAATCATTAGAGTCGCGTCCATAAAGCCATGTCGACTTCATCACTAGAATAATTGTTCTGATATTAAAATTGATTCAAAAGTTACAGTATGAACAATATCCAAAATGACCCGGCCATGAGACTCAATAGCCAGTTCTAAGTGGAATAGCTAACACTAAAAAATGTAATAAATAATGAGCGGTAATGGCGCCAGATATGTATAAATTGTTCTAAGTAACTTACAGATTGTATTAAACTAAGAATGGTTTAAAAAATTGTGTAAAATAATTAAAGATTGAGAAAAGTAAGAACTTTAAACCCAAGGATGTTCTAATAGAGGATCTGCCCATATGTATCTTCATCCTATTAAATCGATGAAGCCAAAAAACAACCGAGCATAGACACGTCTGATTGGCTACTCTCGTTTCCGCCATCGTCTGATTGGCTACTTTCGTTTCCGCCATGATTGTTGACTCAAAACATTGCGATCCTATTGGGCGGAGTGGGCAGAGTAGGGGTGGTGAAACTGTGACGTATGGCTTCAAGATTTTGTTGTAAGGACAGATCTATTTTATAAGATCCTTGTTTAAACTAGGGATGGCCAGAACCGGTTCCTGGTGGAACCGGTTTTCGGGTCTGAACAGATCCGGTTCCAGAACCGGTTTTTCGAATCCAGGTCTGGAACCGGTTCTTCGGATCTAGGTCTGGAACCGGATCCAGAACCGGTTCTGCTGGAACCGAACTTTGTGACCATCCCTACGCTAAACCCGAGCTGCTGGCAGGCTGAGAACAGTATGCTAGATGAAATGGTGGGAGCGACAGGCAGGTGCCGAGGCAGCGGCAGCTTGTCTCATTTGGCTAAATAAACTGGGTAACTGGCAAACTCTTGCTAAACAGGCAAACTGGCCAACTCATTTGGCTAAACACCCACTGGTGGACCTCCTTTACGGGTCTCTGGGTGCTTTCGGATCCAGATCTGGAACCGGTTCCTAACATCCGGTTTTGGAACCGGGTTTTCAGATCCAGATCTGGAACCGGTTCTTAAGATCCGGTTCTGGAACCAGGTTTTCGGATCCAGGTCTGGAACCGGTTCCTAAGATCCGGTTCTGGAACCGGGTTTTCGGATCCAGGCACAGAACCGGTTCTTAAAACCGGATCTCCGAGAACCGGTTCCGCAGGAACCGGAACTTTGTGGCCATCCCTAGTTTAAACCCGTCTTCGGCCATAATCTTGATCCCCCCTCGTTTGTGCTTCTGGGGACTTTCTTTAAAGGAACAAATCTTGCAAAAAGTAGTGTATGCTTTCTAGACTTGGTTCTTACAAATACGAGTTTCTCAAAACTGGACTCAAACTCGTATTATTGATAGCCTTAATAACAATACTAGAGTACAATACATTGTATTATGAATTCTGATACCACGTCGATGTGTTTATTCGACAGTAAATACAATAATTATACATTATAACGTACCAGCCAAACAATCACGCGCCAATTAAAACGTAAATACTCCGAAACAACTGTACCATACGTTTGGTAATAAATATCAATATAATAACACAGATTAACTCTATATCCAAATAGCAAAATTGCTGGCACCAATAATACACTCTTTGTTGCCAAATGCTGGCACAATTAGTACAATCTGTCTTGCTAATATTCACAACACAAACTACAAATGACAAGTGAAAATCCCAATTTCGCAAGTGTTTTCTGATGTTTTAAATAGTATTTTGCATACAATAATGATGTTCTAAATTATTGTAAGACTGTTCAGAACTAATTGTTGTCCGTACGTGTTATCGTTACGATCAGTAGCGGATTTAAAGGGGAGAACTTTGGTGATGCTAACTGAAGAAGTTTTGTACTAATGTCTCGAAGTATCGGGTGATTCTGCGGATTTTCGTTCTGTACTAGGAATGGCCATATTATAGTAAGATCTTTAATAAGGTCGAAGAAGTTGCTATTTCCCATGATGTCGATAACACACATTTCATAAGACTGTAAAATGCCAAACTCACCGCTCAAATGTAGAAGCACGTACCCCACATGAATATTTCAACATAAATGTATATATTCCTTTTTTGGATTATCTCATAAGTGAACTGACCTCAAGATTTGCTTTAAACAAACTCAAAAGTGATGCCTTTGTTTAGTTTTATTCCAGCACTTACGACACAATTGCATGAAGAAAGCGTTGTAAAATCTTTACAAAAGTATATGTGGAAGTGAAATTGAACTAAAAAGTGAAGTGACTTTGTGGCAGGATCATTAGAGCTTATCAAGATCCATCTTGTGATTTTTTAAAACATAAAACAACTGCTACATCTTCTATCTGTTTTATCAGTAACAACATGTTCTGCAGAAAGTTTTTCTACTTTAAAATTGATAAAATCCTAACTGAGAACAACGATGGGTCGAGACAAACTTAGTAGGTTAGCCCTAATGAATATTGACAAAGATATTACAATTGGTGTCTGAAGTAGTGGATCTCTTCGACCAGAAACATTCCAGAAGATTGCAATTTCTGTATGACTGAAGTAAAGATATATAAATTTTATTTTTTAGTTCTGTTTTAATGTGAAGTTTGTGATATGTATTCTTTGTTACAAAGTATTTTATGTATCTCCCAAAGATTTCTTTTTAATCCTAGCTT
Source organism: Thermobia domestica (assembly GCF_964235325.1). Classification (NCBI taxonomy): domain Eukaryota; kingdom Metazoa; phylum Arthropoda; class Insecta; order Zygentoma; family Lepismatidae; genus Thermobia; species Thermobia domestica. The sequence continues at coordinate 228,156,834 of NC_137465.1, read as the reverse complement.
ATTAAGCATACAGAAAAAAATATTACAATGAGATAGAGACCTGCACGAGCCTGGCTTGGGCGGGCCGACACTGATTTCTCTTCAGGTCGGGCCGGGCTGGGGCCGATTAATTGCAATTCTTTAGTAATTATTGACTTTCATTTAACGATAATTGGAATAAAGCCAAACGTTGAAGAAGTGTGCCCGTGAAAAATGTTACAAAGAATACAATAGCTATTTACAGTTTGTGTTGCTTAGTGGCTCCACTTTCACTATAGAGGATTGCAGGCATTATGCGGTAAATTCAGCTCTGACCTTGGCCTTCACTGAACCCAAAATATGACAAGAAGGGGCGGGAAAGTTTTGCCTGTCGCTAAAAAATATTGCCATCTTCACTTTATGCTAAAAATCAATTAAGTTAGATTTTTGTTACAGGAAATGGAGTTTTTGTTCTCTCGATGACATGCAAAGTTCTAGGAGGCAATGGTACCTTCGGGAGGCAAGCATCAGGTAATGAACCAGAGTTTAGAAAATGTTTCTGACGGTTAGGTCAAGTTTAATACTAAATTTTGAGAAAGATTGGGGCTCGAGCTATTTAAAAAAAAATATCGGGTCGGGGTCGGGCCAAAAACTTTTAAAATTTATCAGGCCCGGGCTGGACTTGGGCCAAGAATTTTAAAAAGCTTATCGGGCCGGGCTCGGGCCGAAACATTCGGCCTGTGCAGGTCTCTACAATGAGATACATTGAACAATGTAACAATATTAATAAAATAAACTTTTTAAATAGATGAGGTAGAATATCAGGTAATGCCACTTAATTTTATTTCAAGAACTAGCCTGTTTTTAACTATATGGAAGTGTATTATACATTGCTATCAAATTTGAGCAGCAAAAATGAGTTCCGCTGTTTTTCTAAATTATTTTGTTTCATCTCCCCCTCCCCCCAAAAAAACAATTTCTAGATCCACCACTGGTTACAATAGAACGATGTTTATTATTTATAAGAATATAACATAATGAATTCGAAAATGGCAACCGGATAGGTACAAGAGTTTCTAACTCACATTTAATTCAATTTCTATAAGTTAAAAGATTATTATTTACTTTAGACAATGTTTAATTTGATACAACTTTTATAATAAATTGTGCAATTTAAACATAATTAGCGCAATTAACAATAATTAATTACAACAATAAGTGGGGTACGGTGCTCTTTCCAACCGGAGAATAGGTCATAAGTGGCAACACATCCTTCGCCTAGTGTTCGTTAAACTCTAATGCCCGGTTGCACCAACCGAGGATTAATCCGTGGATAGGGATTAAATTAAAGTTAATCATCGAAGTGAGGATAATGTGTTGCACCAACACTGATCTGAAGATTATATTGCCAAATCGTCGAATTAAGATTAGCCATCGAAAACGGGACTTTAATCCTTGATAACGTTGTGATCAGCCGTGAGTAGAGTGAATATGCTTGCAAAAGATTTGGATATTTTAGATGAATCTGAAGTGCTCGAACAGATAGAATATGCTATCCGACCTAGAAGAATAATGAGACAGGGAAAATCCTTTTGAGTACTTCAACGATGATGCATTTTGTAATCGTTTTCTCCTGTCGAAGTACTCTGTTTTGTTGCAGGATTGCTTGCAGAAGATTATATCAATAATTTGGCTGTTTATGTGGTTATAAATGGTGTTACTGTGCTTATTTCAATTGTTCCTAAAGCAAGAAAGTGATATTTGTATCAATAAATATCTGTCATTACTACAATGGACCGATTAAAGTAGCATACTTGCACTAATTCATTATATTCATTGACTTATTTATTATAGTTTGTGAATTGAAGAAGTGTAGTTTTTAGTGGCTACCTAGTAGAGTTGGACATAGTAGGTTAAATTTACCTCACATTTAAGGTAATTATAAGATTCGACCTTGCTGCAAGACACTCTCTTAGGGTGAATTATATTTTATGGTATACACTGCAACATTCGTTCATTTAGCAGGTCTATTGGCATTTTAAATCTTTACAAATTTGGTTTATTTGAGTTGAATATGTCCTTGTATATTAAATACTGCAGAAATGTGTGAAAGGAAAAGTAATAAACCGAAGCAGAAAATTGGAACATTAATTTTGTATGTCATAAACTAGAATTGCTCCCATTAAATCTGCTAGCATGTTCTGCAAATTTTACAATAAAAACTATTGATTGCTGCCATCGTGCTTCTACCAATAATCGTGCCCCTATACTTGATGTGTATATATTTTTTAAAAATGTAAGCAAATTTTCATTAGAATTTCCGGTGCACATTTACTACACGGATCCATAGATTTGTAAAATTTACAGAACAAATTTGTAATAATATTTTAAGAGACTAACGTGTGTTACTAATCGAAATATGTTTTCTTCTTACCTGAAGACATCCCAAATACATAGCTACGTAAAAATATATTAATGAAAGTCAAACCTGTTATTCGCGGACTTGACAAGGTTCTAGATTACTGGTCCCCCTTCCCATTGATCAGTAATAAAGCCAGAAATCAGCGTCCCGTGCGGGGCTCTAACCCGCCTTCACTCGCTAACGCTCGCTCGGCGGTACTGTGTAAATTAAATGTATAAACTTTCGTACAGAAAGAAATCAACCCAGCTACTAACCTACATGGGGAACCAGTAATCTAGAACCTTCCCCGTGGACTTTCCTATAAGGTAGCTAAGACAATGTGCTAATTCATGCTGCGCAACAACAAATGTCTCAGCTTAAGAGGTTCACGTAATTGTGAAATTTACGTTAGTAATGTGTTATGTTAATTTGAGCATTTGTTCTGTATCGCCGGACTACACGAAAATCGAAACAAAAAATGCATTTCGTTAGATTAGATTAGATAACATTATATTAGTTTAGTGTTAAGTTTAGAGTTAACCCTCCGGTTTTTTTTTTAATATAAAATTTAGGAAAAATTACAGGAGAAATGCGGTAAGAAATGATGACTTGGAGTTTTTATGCGTTGTTTAGGTATGTAACTTTGGCAGTAAAGTTGTTTAATACGAGAAAAGATATGTGGAAGTGGGTACTATTTGCAAGACGCGGAAGGTTCGATGATTTAGCAGCGTGCCCATTTTATGTCAAGAATAGAACCCTTCTAACCCGTTCCTACTCTTACTACTACTACTGTTTATACTATGGATCCGGATAGTATACTGCTTTTTTTTGTAGGTATGAAACTGGAGGAGCAACTCTAAACTTAAGCCTTACGTTACGTTAGGTTAGGTTGAGTTACAAGTCAATTATCATGAAAACAGATATGTATAAACTTTTACAGCTTGGAATAAAAAATCAATATATTCGTATAAATATCGAGTCCGGATATAGGTATGGCATAAAAACTACAGTGAAAAAACACAAAACAACTTGTGCTAGGTGGCCACTATAAAGCACAAATGCTACCTATCCAGTCGGGGCGTGCTAGTGGACCCACACGTTTGCGCAGAAGTGTATCCGAAAAAAGCGGGGGCGGAGCGGCGTGTACGCGCGCAAGCGACGGTAGTGAAAACATGTGAATTTTGCTAATGATACGAGTTTCAATAGCACTTGTCATGGGTTCGTACTAATAACTATCTGCACTGTTTGCAGAATATGTAGTGGCGCCTAGCAGGTTAGGTTGGTTAACTTACATTTAGTTAGGATATAATTCCATAAAACTCAAATATGAGTGTCTGAACTTTGACACATATGCGCCATTTCCACACTGCCTTATCTGCCACTAAATCATAGCAAGTGTACCTGACCGCCAAATAGTCCCTTCCGCCTACGTATGTAATGCCGCTTACATCGAAAACAACCAAAACAGACACTTTCTTAACTTCAACTTTTCCCAGCACATGACTTTCAATAATTCTTCATCAGAAATCAAAATAAATTAACAAATTTAAACTAGTCCGGCGATACAGCACTTAACCCTTACTTTGGAACACAAATATACAAGCAATAAAAAAATCGGGATATTACCTATAACGTTTTTAGTAACGAACAAATATATTATTCAATATGTAAGGTAATTTGATGCCATATATAGTGTTTGCACTATCCTGGTTTATATCTATACCCACCTTCGCTAACGCACACCCTCGTTACCGATCGGGTCACTCCTCTGCGCTCCTGCCGTAACTTGCTTCGATAGCATTCATGCTTTTAGTGACCATCTAGCAAGAGTTGGTTAGTGTTTTTGTCCTAAAATGAATCTATACAAGGGAATGCAAATCCTCACCCAAGAATGATTATTAAGATACAAAATGTCTATTTACTGAAAAAGAATTATATATATGCAAGAAATTTGTGCTGGATCCATACGTAAATCTGCACCGCATCGCCAATTGGTAACATTATGCAAACCCGACAGTCAGCTACTAAAAAAAACTTTACTTTATAAAGATGACCATATTTACGTACACCAGTGCTACTTTCTGGAATGAAGTATAACCAAGTGGCGACGCAAATGTAAACTTAAACCTTTTTTTTAGCGGAAGTGCCGAGGCGATGTAGATATAAATCTATATCAAAATTTGGATTTTAAAAAGGTGGTCCGAACAGAGTCGTGGGGGCGAGACGGGGACATAACCTCATTGTTGATGTTCCCATTATTCCCCCACTCATACTCATATAACTGTTAAATACAGTGTGATGGTGAGACACGGCAATATGATGAGTTAACCTAACCTAATCTTTGCTACTCTGCCCTACACTTCAAAATAATGGCCTAAATATTGATTGTAAGGTAACGTAACCTAACTTATTCTACCCTACATTTGGAGCGCTTACCTCTGGTGCGTGGGGTCCCTTGTTCGATTGCAGGCCAAGTAAATTTGTTTTAGACAAGATCGTGTCCGTGGGTTTTCTCAGGGTACTCCTGTTTCCTCAATTCTCATTCCACCAATTTTTCTATCATTCACTTGTCTTCCTTAGCCTAAATGGCATAATCGTGGGACGTTAAACTTAAAGATTTCATTTCATTTTCTGCCCTACATTTTAAAATAGTAGTTAAGCATTGAGCTAAGGTAACCTAACCTACTCTACCCTACCCTACATTTGAAAAAATTGGCAAAGCATTGAGCTAACGTAATCTAACTTACCCTACACTACTCTACCCTACGCTACCGTATTCTACCCTAATATTCTCTACTTCTCCCTTTCCTACCCTATTACTTCAGTGCAAATACCGAACGCTGGATTTTAAACAAGACGGTATTTGTGTGAAGCTTAGCGTTGTTTGTAGTCAAAAATTATTTAAGAAAAATGGACTACCCACCCTTACTTGAAAATGTTTCTTAACAGCCGGATAAAGGAGTTTGATCTGCTAGAACAAAGCTATTCTTCTATTTTTTTTTTTCAATTTAATATTTGGACCCTAGTTATCTATATTTGATTTTGTTTGGAGTTTAGCATCCCTTTCAGCAGCGAGGCTATATAAGATGCGGTCCTACAGCTTAATGTAAGATCCGAACTACATGAGCTCTCGCCGGCTGATCTTCCACGCCATTCCGCTTATCCAAAAAAAAAAAAAAAACGCTCGTATATATATATATATCAGAAACAGCTTCTTTTTAGTATTTGATATGAATTTATTATTATTATTTGTTATAGGATATGTTTGTCCGAAAGCATTAAAACATATTTGCCTTCCCGAGCAGTCAACTTCACCCGCTTTCTTCCCATATCTAGTACAAAAGTTACCACATGCTACGCTAATCAGTTTTCAGTTGTTACTGCACTGTTTTAGCCAATCAAGTGCATGATATCGCATGACGTCATGTCATAAACGTCATAGTTTTATACAGCTTCCGATTACTCGTGGATAAGTTAATCCTTTCTCACAAACTGTTGGTGCAACGATGTAAGATTCTTATCCAAAGATAAAAATAATCAATGGATTATCTTATCCGATCTTAATCTTCGGTTGGTGCAACCGGGCATAAGATAATTAGTAACATGGACGACATATATGCGTGGATTTTCTTAGGATTCTACCGTTTCTGCAAATTATAGGAATGTTTCTTCCACCTTGCTACCGTTGTCACGGAGTGAAATAGTATTCAAAATTACTACTTATTTGCTAGCTGTGTTACTTTGCCCGGTGGCATTAAATTACATTACAACAAAGGAAGAACTGAAAATTTCACCCCAATTTCGTCAAACATTACCTCTGCTAGGGTAATTTTCAGAAGCAGATTAAGGGCGGAACCAATGGACCCCAGGCTCCGGGGCCCCCCAAAATCCCTCTTTTAATATTAAAATATAGCAATCAATTTACTATATTATAGGCTTCAGACCCATGCTATTTTTTTTCCCACTCGCTGAGCTCGAGCTAGAGTTAAGTCTTCTTCCCAGCGTCTTCACGATATTTATTTTGTTAGGGAGTGAGTTATTTTGGGCCTCAATTACGAACTAAATTATTAGCTCGTGGTGACAATTCCATTGAAATATCTCTGTCATTACTCAGAGCAAATCTAGGAGATTTTACAAATTTCCTTAACAATAAAACATCCCTATTCAAATCAATTTCGGATCTCTGTGATACTAAAAGTCATTCCCTAACAACATGTCTTGGGAAGAATTACTTAACACCTAAAAGCGTGATGAAATGTTCTCCCATTAATTTTGAAACGCACAATTGCTATCTTGTTTATCAAAAGAGAATTCTGAGTAATTCTTTTTATTCGTCTGTCAATATTCAATATCTTAGCTTTAGATGAAACTAAATCCTCTCTAATTATTGATATCTGCGAAGCAGAATCTAATACAGCATCAGCATTCTTATTTTCAATCAATAATGGCATTAAGATCATATTTCGTGTAGTAATGGAGGATTTTACAACATGACCATTATTTCCTAATAAGAACATGTATGCACTGGAATTATTCGCAATATAGAGGCCCCTTGAAATAGTCGGCTCCAGGGCCCCAGAAACCTTAATCCGTCCCTGGAGGGTAGCTTCCAGCAAAGTTACTTGCATTTAGCTTGTTAAGTTTCTGATCATATTGTGTAGTCAAATTCAGCAGCTCAATGTAGTGGATTTTGTTCAATGACTTGCCACCCTCTAAATTTTAATTCCTGCCTTGGTAGGGAAAACCTGCGACATTAACCAGAGTTCTTTTCCATTTTCAGTAATGCCTTTAACCCTCTTAAATTTTGGGGTTTTTGAGGCATTTTGTAGACTTTCACTCAATCACCTATTGTGTTAAGACAATTTATGGGAGGATCGTGGTTCATACCTCGTCTTCTTCGAAATGAAGCAAGGTTTCCAACTGTATCAGTCAAATTTCGTATTATTTACATAAGGCAGTAAAATTCCCACTCAAAGTGGAAAAAAGGGATTTTTAAAAAGTTCCAGTTTTCCGCAAATTGCTCCCCTCAGGTACACGACACGGACATGCGAATGTTGCCAAAAAGCACTTTGCTTCATTCCAAGCAAAATGAGGTATGAACCCTGATCCTGGGGTAAATACTCTTGGTACTAAAATTCATTTACTATTCTTTTCCCGACCCATTTTTCCTAATAACTACTAATCTATTATTTTTCAAGAAGCTCTAGGTCAAGACTTTTTACCGTAGGATCATGGCTCGTAACTCATTGTGTTTGTAATGAAGCAATGTTTCCAACTATACCATTCAAATTTCCCTATTATGTATCAGAAGTGGAAAAATCCACTCAAAGTGGGAAAAAGATATTATTAAAGAAAAAATCCCTTTTCGGGAATTTGCTCCCCAGGCACATGCTAGCGCCACGTGAGTGGTACAGTTTAAAAAGTTGCTTTATTATAGGGATGGCCAGTTCCGGAATTTTTACTTTCCGGAATCCGGAAAGTAAAATCGGAAAAATCCGGATTTCGGAAAAATTACGGAATTCGGGGGGGAATTCCGGAATTCGGAAAAATTCTGGATTTCGGAAAAATACTCAATACCTGACACTTACGCAACTTAAATTCTCCATAGGATTATGGAATTTTAGTGAATTGCAGTCTGTAAGTTCCCTTCCACAAGCACTGTCGGACGCCTATCCAAGAATTAGCAAATCCTATTTCCATCGGAAAATCGACTTTCATCAGACTCCAAAATTGTGGCTAATTTCATGTGGTAGTGGTCAAATTACATCTCCGTGTCATTTCTGGTCTTTGTAAACAAAGACTTATTTTCTAGTGACGTATTGACTACATTGGGGCACAATGAAAATACCGCTGCACGGTTCGTGCGGATTTGTCAATTTCGACTGGGATGTCAGTGGGAGATTTGGATGTTTTTATCTTGTCCTTTAGAAGACCGCACATATGAAATGCCACTTTGTTCTTGGGTCTTGGGTCTATTCATATCTTTTCATCTCCTTTTAAGCGTGCTACGATCGTGTTAATACTTACTAATAGTACATATCGCAACATGGATGATGTGCTAACTTGTACTACCATCTCAATACCCAATTATACGACGTCGGTTAAACTCCTTCTGCTGCTACCCACAGCCATGTCCGTGCGTCAAAGTACAGCTTGTTGTGCTGAATGCTCAGACAACCACATAACATCAAACTGCACAGTTGTTCGCAATCATTCGGTGTTTCCAAGAAACCGTGTTGCCTACGAATGTCTATTTACTTATTACAAAGTGGTGTATAATACATCTTATAAATGTATGATACAATCTACCCTAAATTATTCCGAACTTCCCTCCGTGCTATAAGAGTCCATTACCTATAAACTAGGACTAGTAGACCCCATTTATATAGCTACGGAGCGTACTGGCACTTCACTAACCAAAAATAAAGTTTTAGTGGACTTGTAAATTCCACTTCCGTTCGTCTGGCAACCCTTAAATGTTCAATATTGTACCTCAATTGTCATTACAATTGAAAATATAAAAGAAAATTGTAATCACTGGAAACTTGAAAAGGATGGTAGATTCTAAATTTCCACGCATGCGATACACTTGCAAAGAACGTGTGTATAAAAGGACTGCTAATATGGTTAGCATTTGTGTCGAGCTGTGTTCTTATCATTTCATTTCGATTTTTTTGTTTTGTTTTTTTGTTTATTTGATTAATTCGATTTTAGCTTTCCTTTCAACAGTGAGGCTATGTGGGATCTGAACCACGTGAACTCCAGCCGGAAATTGAACCCAGGTCTCCCAAGCTAAAGGCGCGTACGTTAACCTCGAGGAAGCTCCTATTTCGATTCGAGTATTTCAGCTTGGTATAACATATTTCATTACTGAAGAGTAATAATAATATGATTTAAAGTGTTAAACCATCTTTAAAACGTGAATTTGTATCTTATAATACATATTTACATAATTTTTGTTCGTTTTCTTCAATTATATATGTACATATATAATGAATAATTAATTAATAACTATAATATTTGGCATTTTATTCGTATTTGTTGCTATGGGTAGATTATATATTAAAAATCACATTATTGTTGAATATTGTTTTGCGTTTCCTGGAAAAGATAGAAATCTTCAGTGCAGCTAGGTGTATAAATCAAAGTAGAACGAAATTTTTCTAAGAGCGAGAAATTTGAAATATAAAGCGAAGAAAAAAAGTTTACAAATGGCTTCCTTCCTAAGGGACTATCACATTAGGCCACGCTGTGGTTCTTGAGAATCAAGTATAAGAGCAACACAAAGAGAATGTACGGAAACCATTGAGATCGTAAACAACAGTCCACATTAGATTTTCCTATTGAAAGAGATAATTGTAACATCTGAGACCATCTTCATGTCTTACTGCATAGTTGCGTTTATCTGGTGTCAATCGTGTGGAAGAATGCAGGGTCGTATCATTTGTTATTATGATGAGGAAACTCCTTTGAACGTTGATTTTAGTGCTAAGGTATACGAAAGTTCATATAGTGATGATGAAAGTGTAGCCGAGTCAGATTTTAACGATACCATCTATGATTCAGAAGAGGAACTAGGTGTAGGCCAATATATCTACGAAAGCTCCTGTGAAAGTACACCAGAGTTCGACTTGAACGATATCTTCTCTGATTCTCAGGATGGGGTAGACTTTCTTGGTGATTACATATATGAAAGCTCGTCTGAAAGTAATATTGAAAGCATTGAAGATCCAGAGCTGGGTAGTATTATTTATTACTCAGATCCACCTAGTGATCATCTGTATGAAAGCTCCTCCATTGGAAGTAATGACCCGGAATCAAACATATGTGAAGACGTGGTAGAATCATCATCTACCATCAACGAAGGCGATCCATCTTCAATTTCATCTTCGTCTTGTGCTCCAGAAGTACCATCAAACTTGGACGAGGATCTTGAATCTATTCCAGAGGAAGAAAACGATGAAATTATATTTCCAAGTGAAGAGCCGACTGATCACAACACGTCATCAGCTGATTCTATACCTCCATCTAGCAGATGGAAAACTATTTGGAGAGCGTTTTGCTCTTGCTGCTGCATTCAACTCAAATGAAAACTACGAGTCCCATATTTGTGTTGTTGAAGCTACTATTCAATCCTATGTAGCAAAGAGCTTTTATTTCATGGCTTTTACCATCTCTGCTATGCCAGTGTTAAGTGGAAGCCCTCCTTTGATAATCACCGCTTTTGCACTAATAACTGTCTGGGAAAATCTCTGAAGAGAAATACCGTAAATTTTTCTCGTAGTTGCTGGCTTTAGCACAATATTAAATATGATTTGGATTTGAAAGTAATATAATTTGAGTGATAGACTCAACCCAGAACTGAGGCAAGCGATATGATTCTTCAGAATAATCGAAAAATGATTCTTCCAGGCCATAGAATGAAAATCTTTTCTTTTTCAAAGCTAAGAAGTAACTGAAGACTTCGTATAATTTTTCACCATATTCAACTTGCTTTTCCTCTCTAGAAAATAAAAGTAGAAAAGAAGAAGAAGAAAAAGAAGATGATGATGATGATGAAGAAGAAGAAGAAGAAGAAGGAAGCAACTTTCTTCATGGAATTGAGTGTATGGTCAAATGCTGCGTTTTTTTCTTGATTGTAAAGTGAGGATTGTAATTGTAAATGGATTCAAGTGACGTCCATTTTATTTTTGAACATGTTAACGTTATTAATTTTTGTAATGAGACCACAATGTCTCAGTTTTAAGTTTTTACCCTGTTTTTTGCAATTCGTACTATTCATTGTAAGCCATCTGATAATACAATTCTAAACAGGAAAGAATGCTAATTTTCGTTGCAAACTGATTTGGTATTAGATTGGCCCACTGATTGGAAGAGGACGTTATGAAAATGAAAACGACCCGCTCGGAAGAGTAATACTCCCCGAAGTACTTTTTTCGCGCGATACTCTAGCCAGCTGTTTTACGCGCTATCCCAGTCAGTTGTTTTAAGTTGGTCACAAAATCTATATCATTTAGTACAAGGGGAATAAAACGAGCCTTATATCATGGAGTACAAGGGCAACAAAACGAGCCCTGCGGGGCTTCTAACCCGTTCCTACTACTACTACTACTACTTATCTGCACAAAAGTAAGTAAATCACATTTTTGAGTATTATTTTCGTATTATTTTAATTTAAAAAGTGTTATAAAAATGTAAAAAAATGTTGAAAAACTTTCCTTGGGCCGGGTTTGAACTCACGCCAAAAGAGATTTTCGCTACACGCTAGCCCGCTCGGCCACGAGAACCGACAACAACAATCGTCTGAATTCTGCTATTTGAATGCAACGTGGCAAGACATAGATAACGCCAACCAATCAGAGCTGTGTTCTCCGTTCCTACTTCCGGGAGCATTACTCTCCTGAGCCAAGGGTGTTGCGTGAGCTAGTCCTAAATGAAACGAAGTCTTCATACTTGTTTGAAAAAGAAGAAGAAGAAATATTAACGAATCCAGGAGAATTTCGAGAATGAACTTTGGAAATAAGATGTTATTTAGTTATTGTATATCTAGTAGTACTCCGAAAACATTATTGAAGTTTCTTCACTTTCCTCAGTTTAAATTGAAGATGGACAGGAATAAGAAAGCAAAACAAATGAAATATTTCTGCTTTACTTCTCGTAATATTAACTTTATTTAATCACCGTTGGTTGATCGACTTTAGAGTGAGATTATGGATCTGATGAGGTTCAGAAGATGTTCCAAAATGAAAATGCACCGATTTTGTTGTTTTACGTTCGATAATCGTAACTCAATGAACTTATCGCTATAACAAAAAAAAAAAAAAAAAAAAAAAGAAATCTTGATGTCAGAGGACAAAGAAGAAGAAGAAATTTCATTATCCTTTAAGAAAAATAAAAAAAATGGAATGTTTCATACAGTCAGAAAACTACTCCACAAATTAAATACAATCGCTGAACATTAATAATAATAGGCTAAAATGAAGACCAATACTGAAATGCTGCTGCTTCTACTATTACTGCTGTACGTCTGCTGTTCCTGCTTTGCTACATGTTGATCGAGGTCTACGATAGCTATATATATTCCGAAGTTACAGATGGTGATCAGAAAAATGGAAACACCTGTAGTTGGCAACACGTCAGATGTATGGGTTGGCAGTGGTGTCGTTGCGCCCGCAGCGCCGGACCGCTGGTAGTGGTGTGTTAGGTCGGTTTCCGTACTACGTCAGGCGCAGTGGAACAGCAGTGTCCAGTGGCTGCAGCAGACGGAGGTAGTGTAAAATGATAGACCTCTCAGAGTTTCAAAGAGGGCAAGTTGTTGGTGCGCGGTTATGTGGAGTGAGTGTGACGGCAGTGGCTACTGTGTTAGGTGTGTCGCGTGGGACAGTGTCGAAGGTGATGACGGCCTACACAATACACGGGAAAACCACATCGGGGAAGCGGAACAGTGGGCGGAAGAATATCATGAGTGACAGGTCACGCCGGGTATTAAAGCTCATTGTCACGTAGAACCGTCGTGCCACTGCGGAGCAAGTGGCGGAGGAACTCAATCAGCACCTCCCCCACCCTGTTTCGACAATCACAGTCCGCCGCGAATTACATGACATGAACTTACGGGGTCGTGTTGCACGGGACAAACCGCTCATCAGGGACCATAACGCTTTCGCACGCCGCAAATGGTGCCGCGACCATGCAACTTGGACCGTTGAGGACTGGAAATGTATGATATGGTCGGATGAGTCATCCTTCACCCTATTCCCAACCGCGGGCCGTGTTTATGTGTGGAGAACGCCCAAAGAAGCTTATGATCTGCAGTGTCTCCGCCCAACTGTGAAACATGGTGGCGGCTCGGTGATGCTGTGGGCCGCCATATCATGTTTTAATTGGGTCCTGTGGTCACACTTAGGGGACGAATCACTGCCAACGATTATGTCGCAATTTTAGGAGACCACTTGCATCCTATGGTCCGGATGTTGTTCCCGGACAATGACGCCATCTTCCAAGATGATAATGCACCCATTCACACAGCTGGCGTTGTTGCAGCGTGGTTTGAGGAACACCGGGATGAAGTTCAACACCTCCCCTGGCCCGCCCAATCCCCAGATCTCAAAATAATTGAACATCTGTGGTCCGTCTTGGAAACGACTCTGGCGACGATTTCCACCTCCATCCTCTCTCACAGAACTGGCCCATGCTCTGCACGAGAAATGGTGTAAAATTTCACTTGCTACCATTCACGACCTCTATGCCTCCATCCCACGTCGCATCAAGGCCGTTCTCAAGGCGAAAGGTCTCCCGACACCATATTAATCTGGTAAGTTGCAATTTCGTTCAGGTGTTTCCATTTTTCTGATCACCATCTGTATATGCTCCATAATATCTGTCAGGAGTCTTATGGTCGAACAGATTACCTTCCATCTTTTTGCAAGGAGATACAACATACAAAACAATTGTCATATTACCAACTGACACTTGAAACAGTTACTTCTTCTCTGTCAACTGTGTAAATTACCTGAGCTACCGTTATACAATTATGAACATGGTTTACCTGCTGCGGAAAATTTCAAACATATTGTTTCGAGAAACAAATCAATAAATAACCAGCCGTTGTAATTATTTCATTTCTTTCTAGTAGATTTGTTATCTATTTACATTAGGCTATAGAATATTACAAATACACAAAGAATATTATAGAAATAAATTTTGTACTTTAACATCCCCAGGTTATGTTTTTCGGGCTAAAGGTATCGGATGATCAATGACAGTGAATGCTTACGAAATCATTTGTGGAATACGAATGTGGAATGAAACAGAAGAACTCATGAGCACGATGTTCTTTACTACAAACTTCCATGATCTGGGATCAAACCAGGGATACCTTGCATCAGAGGAGAGCGATCCGCCAAATTATTATAATATAGAATACTGCATTATAAATAAAATAATGAGTAACGACAAATCTCTAAGCACTTAAATACTGATTGCAGCTGTGTCAGTTAACGCACAGTATGCAAAAATTGACATAAAAAAGAAGCTAATTTTGTTATTGCGGAATTCAGTAGCGGTACTAAGGCAATCTTAGGCCGGCTGCACATTGACTAGAGTCAGGACATCCAAGCTGAAGCAAAGGGAGACAGGAGGAGAGAGGAGACAGATCCCTGAGTACGTTGACTGTGTGTATCAATAACAACTAGTGCTGTCAAAATCGGTTTTTGAAAAACCGAAAACCGGTTTTTGAAAAAAGTGAAATTTCATAAAACCGAAATGTCGGTTTTGAAAACCGCTTTTGCGGTTTCGGTTTTGAAAACCGTTTTTGCGGTTTCGGTTTTGAAAACCGCATTTGCGGTTTCGGTTTTGAAAACCGTTTTTGCGGTTTCGGTTTTGAAAACCGCACTTGCGGTTTTCGGTTTTCAGAAAACCGGTTTTCTAAAAAAACGAAAACTGCAAAAAGTCACAAAAATTCGACAGCACTAATGTCAAGTAACGACGAGAAAACAGCAAAGAATCTTTCCCATCTTCGACTCACAGTTGCCAGAGGGAGGAAAAAAATGCTCAAAATTTGCAGAGGGGAAAGAAGATATTTTTTCTTAAAATGTCTTAATGTGTAGTGAAATTCTTGTTTAGTATACTTTTACAATTGGCAGAATAAAAAAAATAAGTTGCATTTTCTCACCAAGAGGCACGGCTATCGTTATTGGGAAGTAAAATGATATACGTAGAATAAAATATGATCGGTGTTCCCTTCACGTATGAACTATTGCAGGTGTCTGGGACTTGCGATAAGAAACCAGTCAACACATACAAAACCACAACATTCTCATTTATCGGAGTGGCAACAAATCAACAATAAAATTGTGTGTTGCGATCTGTTTTTTTCTTTTCTTTTTTTTTAAGAAAGGAAGGTGGTGTTTTTTTGTTAACATAAGAAAGAGTGGCAGTACTATTTAAAAACAAGGTGAAAGAGTAATGATAATATAAAAGATCTGTCTAAGTGGATGAGATTTCAAGTTGGATTTCATGTGTTGCAGGTGTAGTGATCTTAAATAGGGATATACCTTATTTTCTATTTAGCTTAGTGTTGTCATATTACCCGATTTTTGCGGGTACCACCCGATTTTCAGATTCTATATTCGTCCCTCGCTTAAACGTATCTTAATCACGAAAAACCACCCGCATTTTGGGATTGAAGAAAAATCTAAGACGACTTAATGGATAAAGTCTTGGCATATTCAACGTAAACCGCTACAACTCTGATAATCTTAACCGCTACACTTTTGATTTTTATATATTTCGTAAACTAGATCACAAGGAACACGAATCTGAAGGATTTTTGACATTCCGACTTCCGGAACTCGAGATATTAAAACTTTAAGTTTAATATAGATATATTCTCTATAGGAAAAATATTATGTCCTGTGAGATATATAAAGGTAACCAAGAAAGTTCTGTCGCTTTTTGTGGAGGTCTGTGTTCAATTGATCCTCACACCGTGAGTTGAATGCGAATGGAGAAAAGGCGAAGGTCAGATGTTGGTGTGGGTCCAACACTCTACCTGCTTGTGGCAGTTCAGTTACAACGTGAACTTGTGTAAGGACAGAGTGAATATGGAACCTCCACAGAGCGTCATAAGGGCGTGTATGCTGTACGAGTTCAAACTTGGGTCAAACGCCACTGCAGCGGGGCGGAAGATATCTCAGGCTGTTAGGATAGTAAAATTGCTTTTTGTATCTAAAAGGAGCAAAGTATTACTTCAAATCAACTAGAGTTAATCAATGAATGCCGATACTACTCTTTCCATAGCCAACCTTTATTTGGTTTATACTTCAACCGCAAGCCGATAAACTCCCTGTATTCCACAAAGTATTCCAATAACGTAAGCCACCTTGGCATTACATTAAACCTAAAACATAAATCGTCACTCTAGGCTCATCTACCTAATTATACATATCTTAAGCCACTTATGGCTCCAATCAAATACATAAACAACTACAGCCACTTATGGCTCTTATTCCACATATGAATAACTTCAGCCACTTATGGCTCACTTTGTGACATCAATTCCATTACACATATAAACAATCACCTAGATACTCTTTTTATTTTTTTTAAACCGTCGTTCTAATCTTAATTACGTTCTTCTTTTGTTTATACAATCTATCCAGAAACTTTTAACACTTTTGACTCCCAACACAGGCCTTTCGTGAGGGTGTCGTGATTACGCAGACAGTGCAAGGGTGATTTAGAAAGTTTAAGGACGGTGACAAAACACTCACGAAAGACGCACCACGTGCCGGAAGACCAACACATGTACAAAATGAAAATCTTCAGGTAGCAATTGAGGCGAACAGCGGAGGGACCTGTGAGAAACTGGGGCTAACATTCAATGTGAGTGGAGAAACCATCCGGCAGCACCTCCATCAACTTGGGAAGCAATACAATGCAGACACCTGTGTTTCTTTGCTGTCTCGTCTGAGACAGGAGCCATTTCTGGACAGGATGTTGATATGTGATGAGAAGCTCCATGGCGTCGTCATCATTGGTTAAAATCCCATGAACTGGTTCCAAAACAGCTAAAACCAGTAATGCAGCAGAAAGTCCTGCTGTGTGTTTGGTGGACTGCTCGCGACATCGTGCATCGGGAACTGTTACCGGCTAGTCAGAGCAGAACATTAATGCAACTGTTTACTGTCAGCAGTTGAGCCGTGCTCAAGAAAAACTCAAAACCCTGGAGCCAGCACTTCTCAATCGCTAAGGGGTTCTCTCGTTACGGGACAACGCTAAGCCCCACATGGCTAGATTGACCCGGGACACCATCCTACGCCTTCGAAGGGAAACACTATTGCAACCGCCATACTCCCCGGACATTGCACCGTCCGAATATCACCTGTTCCATTCCTTGGACACTCACCTTAGAGAACTCCAGTTCAACTCCGTAGTAAAAGTGCAAAATACACTTGATACCTTCTTCGCTTCACGGTAAACCAAGTTCTACCGCGAAGGAATCCATGCCCACCCCGAACGTTGGGAGAAGGTCGTTGATACTGATGGGTACTATTTTTGATCTTCCAGGTACGTCTTAGGCAGGGATGTAGCCACGGGGGGGCCCATCGGGGCCAGCCCCCCCCAAATGATTTCCTGGCACTCCTAATGGCCGGATGTTAAAATATCATCGTGAGATTACTTCGCTTCAGTCATTTAAAAATAACAAAGTTTACATATAATTAATAATTTACGGTAAAATAGTATGGAAAAATAGTATTTTACCATACCGATCACAAAATAGTATGGTATTTCTTCCTTATAGCCATCCGAAAATAGCATGGTATACTTTTTGTGACAGCAGATTACACAATTTACGGCGATTTGTATTTGACAGTTTGAAGACAAACGTTTTGACAAGGTACTATAAATTCTATCATAAAACAATGGTACTAAATCGTAAGTACATTATATTATTTATATGCTGTAATTAGTGTTTTAAGAAAACTTTTTATCAGATAGAAAATTTGGTGAAAAGCAACGTTTTTATTCAGTTTTTCAGTTTGGAATTTATTCGCTTTTTTAAATGCTATTTCGTGTAAAACAGTAAGTGAGATATAGTTGTTAATAAAATAATTATGTCTTTTTCGTCACGAATAATAAATAACATTTTTGTCAGAAAATCTTAAATATGTGCAATTTCAAAGAAAATCAGTCTTATGTATAAAAGTAACCAAGAAAGCTCTGTCGCTTTTTGTGGAGGTCTGCGATAATTGACCCTCACTGGCGGCAGGGTTTCGTCGAGTCGAAACATATATCTCGTGTCGGGGTGTTGAAAGGTCAAAAAG